>NC_065536.1:22359353-22681853 GCF_932294415.1 Quercus robur | reverse complement strand
AAAGGAAAAGTCATCAATACCGATGAGTTTATTGTGGCCATATTACTTCTACTGGTCACCAACACCAACAATTTTAATATATACTAGAATACAAAGTATCCATTGTTGAGAATTCAAATTTGTTCGCTTTCCACACCTCACAAGGAGGAGTAGCTGGTTTGATTAGGAATCTAATAAGATTTTTGAAAATATGTAATTCTTATGTTTCTTTTATTTTAAGAATATTAAAAGAATTATTTATTTTTCCAAGACTATTTTTTAGATTTGTAAACAATGTAGGTCATATTTTTATGAATTGACGTATCCAAGTCAAAACAAAGTTTATATGTATTTGAGCCTTACTTTAAGTGTGTTCACAAACACATTCAAGTGGTATGAAATGAAGAAATAAGTCTTGCTCAAGAAAGCCCGTCAGAACGGGACTTCGGTTAGAACATATGTGATTCAATGATAGGAACATATGTCACTATTTTATGTAATTAGCTAATCCTTTGACAAAACGTACTTTACTTGTAATTGGAATGTGTTTAATACTTCAAGAAACAAGTTTTTAAGGTTAAGTGTTAAAGTCATGCAAGTCTATCTAAGAATCAAGTCAGAAAGTACAGGAATTTAAAACTTGATAGCTAGCATCTATTGAGATTTAAAAGCTGCTGAAACCCATGGCTCGACAGCTAGCTCGATAGATGGCTATCTATCGAGATTTATGAAGTTCAGTTTTTCAAGTTGATTTTCATCTAATCTATGAATGTATGTTTGGGCTTGCTTTTCTCACAATCCTAGACATATATAAGGTTTATTTTAAAAGCTATCACATAAGATAATACAAGGAGAACACATGCAAAAGCTAATCGATGCCTTATTGTCTTTGAAAGAAGTTATTGTGTCTTTTGCGCTTTAGGGTTTTGCAACCAAGTGCTTCTTGATCTTCATTGTTGATGAAGTAAAGAACTTTGCAGCCAACATCTTCTTCAAGTTGGTGAGTTAATTATGTACTAGAAGTCATGCATCATTGGTTAGTCACGTACTGGGATCCGTTCAAAAAGGGTGGCGTTCATATATTGAAGAGTTCAGAGGTTCTGAAGCGGTAGAAGTTTTCTATTGTAAGTTTATCTACGAGGATTGTAGAGTCTAGAGACAAATGTTTTGTACTAGATCTGAAACTTCTCTTTACTATAGTAGATTGCTTTATGAGAAGGTTTCCCCCCAGGTTTTTTACTGCGAAACTAGTTTGTTTCATTAGTTTTCCTAAGTCATCATATCTTGTCTTATTTAATTTTTTATGTGCATGATATTGACATGATATTGATGTTTGTTTGTTTAACAAGGTTTATTCATAATAAATCTAATTAATAACTTGGGTTTAAAACTTGTTAATTTTATCAACCGAGGTCTAAATTTCCCAATAAATGGTATCAAAGTAGGCACACTCTGATTAGGTTTTAATCTTTGTGTGTGATCCACTGACCCCTATTTGTCATGGCTAGGGGACATTCTCTTATTATACTTCCTTTATTTGATGGCACTAATTATGCGTACTAGAAAGTTCGTATAAAAGTTTTTTTATAGGCTCTAGGTGAACAGGTATAGCAAGTTGTTGAAGTTGGCTGGATTAAGGCAAAGGAAGCACTGGTGAATTGGGATGATGCAACAATCATAGCGGCAAATTTCAATAGTAGGGCCTTGAATGCATTGTTTTGTGGGGTGACCAGTGAGGTATTCAAGAAAATATCATCCACGAAAGTTGCCAAGGAAGCATGGACTACTCTTGAGACCACCTATGAAGGTACCAAGGCAGTAAAGGCTGTGAAGTTTCAAAGACTCACTTGTAGTTTTGAAGAAATAAGGATGGAGGAGGATGAGACCTTTGATGAGTTCTATGATAAACTCAAGAATATTATGAATTCTGCCTTCAATCTTGGAGAATCTATTGTAGAATCCAAAATTGTTAGGAAAATCCTTAGGTCCCCACTTGAAAGATTCCATGCCAAGATCACTGTCATTAAAGAAGTGAAGGATATTGATCAAATTCCTTTGACTAAGCTTGTAGGGAACCTTCAAACCTATGAGATGGGATTATGTTTAATGGGAAAAGGTGGAAAGAGTAGAAATTTGGCTCTTAAGAGTATAAAGGAAGAGATTGAGGACTCTGAAGATGAAGGTGATGATGAGGATAAGGATCTAACCTTCATAACTGATTAGATTATCAAGCTTTTTCAATTTAGGAAAAAGGATAAGGGCAAACCTCCTAGGAAATCTAAATCCTCAAGGAAGGGTAAGAATGAGAAACCTGTCATCCAATGCCATGAGTGCAAAGGTTTTGGTCATATGAGGATAGAGTGCCCAAACTACCTTATGAAGAAAAAAACCAAGAAGACAAAAGATAAAGGATTGGTTGTTACCTAGAGTGATAACAAGAATGACTCTTCTGATGAGTATGTGGATGAATGTGATCACTTTATGGCTTTTGCTGCCCCAATCGATAAGGTAATTGTGGAGAGTGCTAGTGACAGTGAGGATTCTTCTGATGATGAAGTACCTAAGAAAATGACCCTTCAGGAAGCTTATGATAAGCCATGCACTGAATTCATAAAATCTGAAAAGACTTATCATCTTTGTAGAAAAGAGCTCAATGACGTAAAAACTGAAAAAACCGATATGTTAGTCAAACTAGATGAAACTACAAGGTTAGTTGAGACTCTTGTTGTAGAGAACACCTCATTAGAAGAGAAGGTCAAAAATCTTGAGGTAGAGCTTAGTCAAGTTTGAACTCAAATAGAGAGGATGTCTAGTGCAAGCTTGATGAGGTATTGAGTGCTCAAAAGCCTAGTTTTGATAAGACTGGTTTAGGATATGTTGCCTCCTCCGACCTCTCCTCTTCCACGGCTTTTGAATCAAGGACTACCTTTGTGCCACAATTTGAGAAAAGTGATAAAGGTATGAAATCCATAACTGATTTGTCTAATTCTAAATCCTTTGTTAGACCTTATGTTTGTCACCATTGTGGTGTTTCTAAACACATTCGTCCTAATTGCTTTAAGTTGTATCCTTAAAAGCAAGTGTCCAAACGGTCACAAGTTTCCTCTCAATGACCTATACCTTTGTTTGGAGAGTTATTAAAAATTTTGAGCTTTTTAACTCAATTTCAAGAGAATTCTAATTATTCTATGTCCTTTAATAGACATACTAGGACACGTGTCTTTTCATCTTCACGGCCAAATACTCGTGCTGTGTGGGTGAGAAAGGAGTCTAAAACTTAATTGTCTTTTCTATTTGTCATCTACTTTAATTCTTTCTATCTTAAGTAGGACTCTCTGTGTTTGATTTCTTATATGCTTTTGGAATCATGCTTTCATACATCTGCATCTTTCTTTCATATTTTTATGCTTTTGCATCTATCTTCAATCTTTTTCATGTTATTTGACTGTTTTTGTCTGGTTGTTTAGTTTTTATTTTGTTTTGTTTTCAAAATAAATAAATAAAAAAAGGAAAATTTAGAAAAATACAAAAAATAGTGTGTGTTTTGTGTATATTGGTATTTGTGTACCTTGGATGGCCAATGAAACAAAGTTTTTAAAATTTTGTATCTTTTGTAGTTTAGATGAGCATTTCTATGCACAACTAAGTAAGTGAGCTTTATGGCTGGTATTTGTAATGAGTAAGGTTAAGTAATCTCTTGTGCTTAACACTCGTATCACTCTTTTTGACGGGAAAGACTAGAAAATTATAAGAGAAAGACATAAATAATCATCTCAAAAAGATTAGAAAATCCTAAGAGAAAAGCATAAATAATCATCTCAAAAAGACTAGAAAATCCTAAGAGAAAGGCATAAATAATCATTTCACTACTGTTGCTTGCCAATCATGAAATGACATTTGTATACTTCGGCATAGCAAAAGTGGAATGTTAAATGCTTAACATCATTGGGTATTTCTTTTCTATCTCTTATATGCTCATGCATGATTTGCTTAAAAGAAAATAAAAAAGCAAAAAGAATCAAAATGTTTTATATATAATTGTGTATTCTAGTAGATGTGGGAGTTATAGGAAGTACCTCGAAGGTGAGAGTCCCCATCAAACAGTTATGATTGTGTGTGAGTTAAAGTGATTTTCTCATATCTCAAATCGTCATAACATTTAGACACTTATGCGATCTTGCGATGTTTTTCACACACAACACGCAATATTCTTTGCTACTCTTGATACATGTGCAGGTACAATGTGATTTGGCCATCACAATGAATACTTGTGTAAATGTATACTCATTAAACTATCTTAACTTATTTTTGAAAAATAAAATTAGTTAGACGTGTTTAGTGTGTGTGTGTGTGTGTGTTTTTTTATCTATGTGCTTAACATTTTTCTTGTTAAGAGATGATTTTGAGAGTTTAGAATGTTGTTTGGATCTTTGGTTGTGTAGCATACTTGATTGCATTTATATCTATTTTTTTCTCTTCTTGAAAAACTATTTTTAAGCAATCTTGACAGCTGTTGGACACCTCTCGACAGCTAAGCTATCTATCAAGCCCCTTCAATTGCTTTTTGTCACATTCTCGATAGCTTCTCGATAGATTCTTGATCCATCGAGAAAGTTTCTATCTGGCCGATAGATCCTCGACAGATTCTCGATCCATCGAGGTTGGCTTTTGTTCGATAGCTTCTCAATAACTTCTTGATCTGTCGAGATCCACTTGTATGCATTGTTTTTCACATGTTTTGCATCTTTCTGTTATCTTGTCATCCATAGCATCTTGTTTCATTACATTCATGCATTTATATGGATTCCTTGTGCACCCTTGATCATCTTTGATCATCTTTCTAGTTTCTTGTACCCTTTGTCAATCATGACAAAAAGGGGGAGAAATTGTGGAGAATATGTGGTTTCTTTTTAAGATTCTACATGTTAGGGGGAGAAATACATGCCCTTATAAGGGGGAGATGTGTTTCATCTTATTAGGGGGAGTGCTTACTTCCTTCTTCTTATACACCAGTCTTGTGACCATGTTTACATGCATTGTGCTTATCTTTGATATATATATATATATATATATATATATATATATATGATGATGATGATGTATGTCTTCTTCACTTATCTCTACATGTGTTGTTTCTTTTTTATCTTTATATACGCATTTCTTATATAATGTATGCAATCTATTATTTTTATTTTATACTAAGATGCCTTGATGAGTTTTGTTTAAAGTGTTTTAGAAATACAGGTTGTTAAAGTCTACTTGCCATAAACTCTCTTCTTGCAAAAATTTTCAAGAGTTTGTGTTAGGATAGATTTTATTGTATTTAACAAGTGAATATGAGTTGAGTGATTTATGACTTCTCTCATATGTTCATTTGTTTGTTGTGGTTTTGTCACAGATTGCCAAAGGGGAAGATTGTTAGGATATATGTGATTCAATGATGGGAACATATGTCACTATTTTATATAGGCGTAAATGCACTTTTAGTCCCTACATTTTGACCTTTTTCCATTTTAGTCCCTACATTTTATTTTTTCCACTTTTAGTCCCTGAACCAATTAACACGAAACATTTAAGTCCTTGAAACACTGTTCCGTCACCAAACTACCGGAGAAACTGACGGATTAATAAAATAATAATAAAAATTCACTGTAGCACTGACACCTCAGCATATAAATTTAAAAATTTAATTTATTAATTTTAACTAATTAAAAAAAATAAAAACAAAATTAGAAGTATTTCATTATTGTTAGCAACCTAAATCAGCCACCTAAATCACAAATCGGAGAGAAAAAATCAGCAAAAGCCAGCCAGCCAGCCACCACAGCCCACCCACTCAGCCATTATCCACAAACCCACCCAGCCACCCACCGCAACCCCCAAGCCATCCCAAAAACCCAGATCGTTAAGGATAAAAAACCCCATTCACTCTCACCGATTCCAGGTCAGAGATCTTAGTGACGGCGTTTCTAGTGAAACCAGATCCGAGCAACGAGCGACGGAGCGGCGATGACAAGGCTCACCTTGGCCCCCTCGCAGCGACTTCTCCGACGACAAAACGGGCCAAGATCTGATGGTGGTGCCACCAGAACGAAGGCAAAGGGTGCCGACGGAGTGGAGGCGAAGAGCGGTGAAGGGTGCTGGCGGAGTGGATTGAAGAGTGGCATCACCGATGGGTGTTGTCACTGGTTTGGGCAAGTGTGAGAGAGGATGAGTAAAGTATGAGAAAGGGGGAGAAAGAGTTGGGTATGAAAGACAGTCAGCTGTGATATTTTTGTAAAATACGTTATACTTGTTTTTCTGGTAAAATATTTTACAAGTTTTTACATACAAGGTTTTAGATTTTTTTTTCCAAATAACCTTACTTTGCAAATTTCGTTAGTTTACCGGAGAATTTTGGGGGGTTTTGGTTTGTTTTTCCTGTGGGTATCTGACCCAATTTTTTTTTGTATTTGTTTCCCAAGTAGATTTATGGGTTTGAAGGTTAAGGTTTACTTTGTTGGAGATCGGTTTGGTTGTTGGGTTTATGGGTTTGGTTGTTTTATTGGAGATTTGGGTTTGGTTCTTTGTTGGAGATTGATTTTGCAAGAGATCTGTATTTTTGTGATTGTTGGTTTTGTTCTCATTTGAAGATTGCTGTGTGTTTTGCATGTTTGGTTGCTAAGAAAATACAAGAAGAGAAACAAAAATATTGATTTTTTAAATTTCTGGGCAAGGTTTGCTGGGAAGAAAATGAAGAACATGATTAAGGGGAAGAACACATGTTTTTATTCTGGGCAAGGTTTGAACATGATTTTTTAATTCTGTTTTTATTTTTTTTATTTAGTTAAAATTAATAAATTAATTTTTTAAATTTATATGATGAGGTGTCAGTGCTACAGTGAATTTTTATTATTATTTTATTAATCCGTCAGTTTCTCCGGTAGTTTGGTGACGGAACAGTGTTTCAAGGACTTAAATGTTCCGCGTTAATTGGTTCAGGGACTAAAAGTGGAAAAAATAAAATGTAGGGACTAAAATGGAAAAAGGTCAAAATGTAGGGACTAAAAGTGCATTTACGCCTTTTATATAATTGGCTAATCTTTTGACAAAACACACTTTACTTGTAATTGGGTAGATCTGGAATGTGTTTAATGCTTCAAGAAATAAGGTTTTAAGGTTAAATGTTAAAGTCATACAAGTCTATCCAAGAATCAAATCAAAAAGTGCAGAATTTTAAAGCTCGACAACTAGCATCTATCGAGATTTAAAAGCTGTTGAAGCTCGTAGCTCGACAGCTAGCTCCATAGATGACTATCTATCGAGGCTTATGAAGTTCAATTTTTCAAGCTAATTTTCATCTAATCCATGAATGTATGTTTGGACTTTCTTTTCTCACAACCTTAGACACATATAAGGCTTATTTTAAAGGCTATCACATAAGAGAATACAAGGAGAACACATGCAAAAGGTGACCAATGCCTTATTTTCTCTGAAAGAAACTACTGTGACTTTTGTGCCTTAGGGTTTTGTAACCAAGTGCTTCTTGATCTTCATTGTTGATAAAGTGAAAAACTTTGCAACCAACATCTTCTTCAAGTTGGTGAGTTAGTCACGTACTAGGAGCCGTGCATCATTGTTTAGTCATGTACTGGGATCCGTGCAAAAAGGGTGGCGTTCATATATTGAAAAGTTCCAAGGTTCTAAAGTGGTAGAAGGTTTCTACTGCAAGTTCATCTACGGGGATTGTAGAGTCTAGGGACAAAGGTTTTGTACTAGATCTAAAACTTCTCTTTACTATAGTGGATTGCTTTTCGTAAAGGTTTTTCCTCAGGTTTTTTACATTGAAACTAATTTATTTCATTGGTTTTCCTGAGTCATCATATCTTGTCTTATTTAATTTTCCGTTGTGCATGATATTAACATGATATTGATGTTTGTTTGTTTAACAAGGTTTATTCATAATAAATCTAATTAACAACTTAGGTTTAAAACTTGTTAATTCTATCAATCGAGATCTAAATTTCCCAACAACTACAATACCAGTTGAAACTTATTGATTTATGAAGAATAAATGAATCTCGATTCTTGGCTTAACACCTCTTGATCTATCAAGCTACAAGAAAATTGAATTGTAATTTTTGTTTTAGCCAACAATGACTCGGCTCTTCTTGGAATTCGTGCACTAGGGTTCCAAAACATATAAAATGGATATTTTATGGCCATCATCAGATACATGCATAAAGAGAGACATGCATACCTAGAGTTGCTATGAAGTTTTGTGGCCTAGGGTTTTGTATCAAGCTATTACGGGTTCATTAAAGCATAATTTGAAGAATATTGTAAAAGTTACAATAATCAAGTGGTTGCAGTGGTGTTAGTCACAAATAAGAGATTCGTGCAATAGATAAATCTTCTGCAAGAAGTAATCCAATTAGGGATTGGAACTAAGCTTCCTTAAATAGATTGGTAAGTTCTACTATAGGTATGTACTTCGAGATAGGGTAAAATTTCTTGTTCTTGTAACCTCTTATTTTGTTAGTGGATTCTCTAGCAAGATTGGTGACCTAAAATTCCTCCAGTGGGGTTTTTTCTTACATTGGTTTTTTCCATCATGATCAAATCGCAATATCAAACTTATTTTTTGCTACACTTAACTTAGTTTGGTGATTTGGCTGTACCGTAATTTGGATTTGCATATAATTTGGACTAATTAAGTAACTTGGGTAATTGGTTAATTTAATTGGGGTCAAACTATAACCCAAAATTTACTATTCTAAATTTTGGTTATGATGAACTCAATGTAAGCTTTAAATACTATAGAGTATAGAACTCTATGTTAACCTTAGTGTAGTTTGTTGTTATACAGGTATATGCCATACAATAAGTTTGGGTATTTTTATTCATCATATCTCTTAAGAATTTTATATGATAATTTTACTAGTTTGAAATGAAACAACAAACTTCTTTTTCTTATTTTTTTTTTCAATAATACAATAGTTACAATAACAAAGAAGGGAAAACATACAATATTACTAAAGTAAAAGTTTTTTTAACACAAAAATTCAACTTCGCAAGCTTGTCTTATTTTTAAATTTGTGGCTATATATATATATATATACTCACCACCATTTGAATAAGAACCATCCAGTATAGAATCACTTATTCAAATTGTCTGAACTTGAAAGCTCAATTAGTGTGAAAACACTAATGCTTGTTTAGACCCCTAATTTAAATTTACAGCTTAATTGCTTTCACTCTAACTTATCTACGTGCGGAACAAGAGTAAATGAAGCACAATAAACTGGAATACTACTCTGAGCCATAAGCAAGTACAATAAGCGATAAACGTAAAGTTTAAAAAGTAAATACAAGATAACACCGAAACATGTTATCGAAAAGGAAACCAAAGCATTCAGCGAAAAACCTCTCTGCGGCCCTCCAAGCCGAAATCGATCCACTAGTGAATAAGTTGGAGTACACGAATATCAAAAAGACCCTCCAAGCCTAATCTACCCAATGTACTTGAGCCCTCCAAGCTCCTGCTACCAACAGAATCTTCATTATTTATCTAGATCCCGCAATTCCGCCCAATTGCATCTGATACTTAATGGCTTCTTCCAATGCTTTCCATAGGCACCAAAACTTCTCTCAACACTCAAAATTGGTGAGGTAAGTGATTAGGCTAAGAATCTCTTAAGGAAGTGTAGATGGAGAGGTGGGAGTAAATGGAAACTTTAGATAAATTATGTAGAGGATTGTGGGTAAACAATATCTAACTCTCAAGTGTTTTGCCTAGGGTTTTCTCTCTCAAAAGTTTCTTGTAAATACTCTTTCTTCTTCTTATATTTTGTGAGTAATGAGGGTTTATATAGTGTTGGTAAAGAATGGGAAAAAGCACACTAAAAAATAATCAGGCAGTGAGTTCCGCGATCACTCACGACTTGGCCTGAGTCGCCAATGACTTGCGAAATCTAGCCTGTCAAGGACTCTTCAAATTCCAGCATCTGCTTCTCACGTGACTTGTTTTGCGGGTCAGCAGTTGCGAAATCCATATCTTCACAGATTCTTCACCAAACTCTCATACACAACCCTTACATTAAATACCACAAAAATACAAGACAATGATTGAATAGAATTACAATCAAATTTGACATGGAATTAAAGCCAACATAAAATATAGTTGTAAATCACAACTTTACAGAACTTTACAAAGAAGAAATGAAGGCCTAGGTTGAAGTAATCTCCAAGGAGATGATAAAACTATCTTCACAAACCCCTATCCATCTTCTGTATTATCGGCTTTCCTTTCAAAACCAAATTAATACAGCCTCCCATACATGCTTCTTTCATCTTCTTCTACCCAAAAGTTCACCACCAATATTGCCAAATCAAGTCTACTCAAGCAATCATTTTCGAACGCCTTAACATGTTATTACCCTTTGGCCCGGGGCATCAAAGACAATCCTTCTGTTGATGAAGGTGGTTACCACTGTGAAGCACAGACAAAGGCTTCATATAGCGCTTCTTGCGGTGAATTTTATGTTGCCCAATGAACTTGTGGAAGAGTGGTATGGCATTGTGGGCAAGTTGAGAGATATTGCAATAAGAAAAATCAACAAGGATCAATTATGTGAAAAAGCCACGAGGTAGTAAACACTTTGATTTTCACAAAGAAATAAGTGGAAAAGCCATGACACACAAGATATGGTTTTCTTAAATTTCACAGGGTTGTGTAGGTTTCCTATATATGATGATTTCGGGTGGGAAAGCCTTTGTGGGTTGGTCGGGTTAGCTTGCCTTTAAAGATTGTAATTGTGTTTGTAGACACCAAAAATGGGGATGGGATGGAGGCATGGATAAACTTGAAAGAGAAAGATATGGCCAAATTCGGAAGTGACAAAAAGTCATTGTAACTAGAAAATTATTTCATGTGAATTTCTTCAACGATTTTATATACAAAAATGTTAAGAACCTAGGGACGGCACAATTGTAATTTGCAAGTTGTAACAACCCTAGCTACACGACAATAATAGCTGTATATATTTACTATTTGAAATTCTGTGTTAAATGTATACTATTTGTCATTTTATGTGTAATTAAAATAAATAAATAAATAAACTTGAAGTGTAAACATTTTATAAATGTAATAATTATGAATTTCTAATTATTTTAATATATTCTCAATAATGAAGGGTAAATTAGTCAATACACACGTTCAACATAAGGCTTTATATTAATTACTTAATTATGACCTAGTATTTGATAAATAATAATCATTATTCTTTAATCATGAATGTCAAGATTGGCTATTTATATGTTTTAAAAAATTGGGCACATAAAAATAAAATATATTGGGAAGCTTCTGTACTGTACTGTATACTAATATCACTTCCTAGCCTTCAAAGTTCGGCACCATTTTTTTTCTGTCCTTTGTTTTATAGATGCAACAGGTGGGCTATACACACAATAATCCTTCATCTCCCTTAAATTTACCCAGCCAGTTTATGATGATCAAGGTTCAATCTCTTATATTTACTATAACGCCATGAGACTATACCAATGAGACTATACCAATTTGCCTTGATGGTCCGTCTCTGTTCATTGACAAGTGAAAACAACATGGGCATGCTAGTTTCAATTAAAATTGGACTGGCCTGCTAATATCTTTTAGATTACTCACCGGATCTAACTTTGAACAAATTACAACATCGTAGGGTACAGGAAAATAATATGAACTGCCAAGACTAGGAGAAATTATTAGGTCCACCAAGCTGACTGCTAACGTGGTCCTCCTTGACCTCCCAATCAATAAAATGTTGTTATTTATACAAATGTGATATCATTTGGTATAATAGGCCAAAAACGTATTGACCCCTTATGATGAATTAATTGATTAATTAGCCAAGTTTATTAATTAATCAAATTAACATGTAAACACGTGGTAACACAAACAAATCACCAATTAAACTAAGTATGCAGCGAAAATTAAATTGACACAGTGATTTGTTTACAAATGGAGAAAACCAACACGGCAAAGACCCCATCAGGTGATTTTAAGGTCACTACTCTTGAAATTCCACTATTATCACAACAAGCGGTTACAATTAAAAGAATCTCAGTACCTTATACCAACCTACAGTTGAATCCTTACCCCAATATTCAATTGGACTTGTTCTGTAGTGACAATTTCTCCTTTTGATGCATGGCTCCCAGTACGTGACTAACCAATTGCGCAGATCCCAGTACGCGACTTTAATCACCAACTAGAGAAGTTTGTTGGTTGCAAAATTCTTTAGTTCATCCCAACGATGAAGATCAAGAAGATACTTGGTCACAAAACCCTACGGTATACAAATACAGCAACATCTTCACAAGAATGATGAACTAGGGGAACTGTGTCTCCGGACACAAATTGCTTGAACAAACTTTACTCAACACTTGTACAACTTGTGTACTCTTTGACGGCCCTTAAAATAATCATTTTATATGTCTAGGATTGTAAGAAAAGAAAACTCAAACACATAAACACGGATTGGAGTCAAAACAGAACTGAAAATCTATTTTTCATAAACCTCGACAAATATCCTATCTGTCGAGCTGCTGTTGAGCCACGGGGCTGGACAGTTCTTTTAAACTCGATAGATGGCTAGTTGTCAAGCTAGCTATCGAGCTTAAATGACAAGCACTTTTCAGCTTGAATCTTGAATAGACTTGCATGGCTTCAACACTTGATCTTGAAACAAAATTTCTTGAAGTATTAAACACATCCTAGATCTACCCAAATGCAAGTAAAGTGCGTTTTGTCAAAGGATTAGTCAATTACATAAAATAATGACATATGTTCCTAACAAGTGAATCACATACGTCCTAAAATGGTTTTTTTTTTTTTTTTTTTTTTTTTTTTTTTTTTTTTTTTTTTTTTTTTTTTTTTTTTTTTATTCCTTATGCTGATTAAGAAGCTCACACATACATTTGCATAAATAACTCATCTCATTGGTCAGACACATCAACAGTCCTCCTGGTATAAATAATAATTTCACTTGTACTAGAGGTAACTTCTCCAAGAAATTTGCAGTGTGTAAGATTCTCCAGGCTTTTATCAAGAAGAATAACAAGAATAGACTATGATATATTCCAATCTATATTTCAATCCAATTAACATGTGGTTGTGCCTCCAGCCCAAGACAAGCTTAAGCCTACCAATAGAATTGAGCAGCTCGCTAACCTTCAATGGCAGAACAAGTAACTCTTTGCTTGAAACTAGTTAGAAAAATCGTTCATCGTAATCGTGCATGAACTCAATGCTGTAATAAATCATTGATTACCATCTAAATATTTAGGTCAAAAGAACACCCTTATGCAACTAGGGGTATAAAAAGTTCTTGACTCATTCAAGTTAAAGGCTACAGGGGACCCCACTACAACAAACTTGAGTTTTTTCACCATATTTTTATCTACAGTCATTAAAAAATGTTAATAAAAACCTTCAACTTCTACTGTTATACACAACTGTTGAAAATAATAAAGAAATTCAAATATTTATTTCCACAGTTGGTATAACTGTTGAAACATGTGTTAAAAAAAAAATCCACAGTCACCAAAACTGTTGAAATAGGTGTTAAAAATAAAAAATAAATAGAGAAAAGTGATATCAACAGTCGGATAAATGTGGAAAAAAAATAAATTAAATATTTTATCAACAGTTATAAAATGTTGAAAATAAAAACACTGAACTTATATAGGTTGTACAGTGTTTTTTACGATCAAATTTTTTTTATCCTTCTCGCTCTCTCTCTCTCTCTCTATATCGATCTCTCTCCATCGCTCCCTCTCATAGCTCTTTGTGGTCATGGCTATTAATCAATTTCAAAACCTTTCTATTTTTCTATTATTTTCTAGGCAACCAAACAGAGTTCTTGACTAGGTTTTTTTTTTTTTTTTTTCCCTGTTTTTTATGATTTTCGTTTTGATTTCCTCATCAAGTTCATCGCCGTCGAATTGATTTCACCAAGCCGGTACTATTACATTCAGATATTCACACTTCTCCCTATCCAAACCCTTCGATTAGCCATTTTTTTCTATTTCTCTCGATTTCGTAGTTTTAAAAACTTATTTCTGATCAGTTTGTTTTTGCTTGGACTCGAATTGCTTCCATACTCTGTTATTCGCTTTGAGTATTTTGAACTTTTGTGGTTTTTGTTCTTGAATTTGAAATGCTATGTCAAAATTGAATTTGTGGTTTTGTGTATTGCGTGCTTTCAATGTGATTGCAGGTGCATTTGCATTGGTTATGGACTTTATGAGGAATATGGCAGAAAGTTTCAAGAATTGTAAGCAGAGTTGGCTTCTTCTAATGAACTGCGGCAAAAGCTGGAACGAAAGGTTTGCGCTCAACCTGCTCGATGAAATGCCTGTGATAAAAAATGTAAATTTATTGTTAGTTATAGGAATTTTCTTTTAATAGGTGAGTTATCTTCAGAATGACAATGCTTTGCTCTAGAACAAGCAAAAGGAATTGAAGGGAACTATACAAAGCTTACTTCAATCGAAGGAAAGTTTCGTGAATGCTTATGAGGTTTGTAATCTGTAATCCTCTATATAATGTGTTGTAATAATGATGGTGATTAGTTTTCTTAATTATAGATATTTTTGTGGGGGAGGAGAAGAAGTGGGGTAAGTTAGTAAAAGAGTGGACATGGATCGAATTTGGATTTTGAGAAAGGGGGATGGTTGAAAGTGATTGACAATGCATATGAAGATGTTAATTTGATTGATTGTGGTGTTAGTGCCTCCCTTTCGGCTTAGTGTCAGTGGCGTATAAAGAATTGACTTTATGAGGAATTTGGTCTCGTGTAGTCGTTTGCTGTTTGGGCGTTGGAGCTGTAGGTGAATATCCTTTTATAGGAAGAGTTATATTTTGATGATGTAGTGCATAACATGTTTGTTTTCTGATCGGGGATTGGTCTGTAGTCCTAGTTTTCATTGTGCTATGATGTAGATGGGGGTATAGCCTCGTCTATTTATAGTTGTAATTTCCAATTTTTTGGTTCTGTTTTGGTTAAGGACTAAAGATGTTATTCTTTTTCTAGTGAAATACTTACTAAAATTTTTTTACTTGTATGAGTTGTATCTAGTGGTGCAAGCCACAAGAATTAATTGAATCACGGGTTTACAACCTCAGTACTCACTTTGAAGTCTAAACTGATCTTCCTTACCTTTTTGTCATCCCATCAGGTACAAATATTCTACACAGTTATATGTGTGTCTTCTAATATAATTTAGAAGTTAGGAGATTGGTATCACATAATTTATCACCCTATATTGCATTCTGCATTGTAAATAACAAACTCATCTTACTGGAATGTTTAACATCATTGAAAATAAATTAAGAAGTTGCAACATAGCAATCAATCATTTTATGTATATGTGGAGTAATATGCATTTGATGTAACATATAACCAAATAGTGTATCACTAAGAACAAAGATAATGAAAATTATAAAATGGTCTAATACCAACTACGTGTGTGTGAGCCTATGATAATGTAAAACTTATTGCCAATGAGCTCTGGCTTAACTAGCACCTCCTCCCCTTATAAGTTTTAGGTGGAGGATGAGGTCTTGGGTTCAAGACCCATTGGGTGTGTAAGTAACTTACCAATTTAAAAAAAAAAAAAAAAAAACTTATTTTGCATGATCTCATATATCAAATGGATATAGTTGATGTTTATGAAATGCACACATTTAGCTGACAATGGTTAATTAATAAAAAAGAATGTTTATAATGTTAATGTAAGAGAAATGAAGGAAATTTTTGGATCATTCTGCAATGTCAATATTAGCTAATTATTATGGTACATGAGTTTTGAGATACCAAATCTTGTATTTGAGACTACTCAAATGAAATTTCTATGTTTTTTTGTTTGTTTTAATCCATGTTTTGCAATGCAGATCTAGATCCTCATTCAACTCTCTTAAACCAGTCTCTTTCATCATTGAAATTCAACTAATGATTAACTTTATAAATGTAGTTGCAAGAGTTGAAGCTGCGGGTATCAGGCAACTTGGACAATCCCTTTCTAAACCCTGGCATATCTGAGAAGCAACTGTTGCATGTTATGATGGTAAGATTTTATACAAAAATTTTGAGTCATATTGGCAGGACATGGGCCTCATTGGCTGATTTTAGCATAAACCTTGATCATCTGTTGAAAGATTGATGTGCGTGTGTATTCTTTTTCTTTTTTGGGGGGTAATTATATAATAAAACCCTAGAGTTTGACCTTGGTTAAGATTAAATCCTAAAATTCAGTTGCATCAATGTTTACTTGATAGTTCCAAGATTGTTTCAATTTGGAAACTCAGTGAAAGTAATGAAAACTCAGATAAGGTGCAATTAATACCTATTTGAACGGTAAAAAACTTTTGACATTTGTACTCACCAATATATTTGTGAGCTCATTTGGCTTCAAAATACCACCTTCAATTTACATGGAGTGTTTTTGTGGTGCTCTAATAGGTCCTAAGTACAACTTATGTGGTCTTCCATTATTTTTAGTTAACGTGAGACTTGCCAGATTGAAACAATTTGAAACTATAAGGTTGATACTGATGCAATTGACACTTCAAGGTCAAATTTGAGAGTAAAGCCAAAGTCTGAGATTTATTATATACTTGCTGACTTTTTTTCTTCTTTTAATTATAAATTCAACTTAATAAGAGTTGTTTTCCCTACTAGGTTGAACCTAAAGTCTCAAACAAATCATGTTTTACGCAAGAGCTTATCTCAACTATCTTATTTACTATAGCTCTTGGATTAGTATGGTATGAACCTTCTGTTCCTCAAGTCTCTCTCTCTCTCTCTCTCTCTTCACACACACACACAGAGTACCTAGTAATTAGTGCTTGTTTGTATACTTGAGTTTTACTCACTCCAAACTTGATCTGTTTCCATGAAAATAAAAGAAGAGAGGAGGTGGGGGGTGGGGTGCTCCAAATGGTGTGTGAAATCTAATACTCTAATTTGGTTTCCCTTGTTGTAATGGTGTCTGTATCAATGTTATATGCATGGATTTATACTGAAGTAAATGTCTATAACTTATTTTCATGCGTGTATGGGCTTCCATCACATCTTCCTTTTGCCTATTGGTTTCTTTGATATTCAATAGGATGTTCATGCCAATGAGCTCTAGCTCAAATGGAACCTCCTCTTGTAAAAGCATTGTGGATGGTGGGGTCATGGGTTCAAGACCCACCAGGTGCCATTTATGTAAGTGTTGCAATTTTAACTTGGACTTGACAGTTATGTTAAAGATAGATGTTTCAATTCTTCCTTTTTTATGTTTTTATCTTTTGGCCAAGTTATGATATTATTGGTGTTTAGTCTGTCTATACTCTTAATTTCAATTTTTTACCTTTGGGCCTTGACTTTTTGATCCACACAATTAATAAAATTTAGGTAGCTCCTCACTTAAGTCTTACCCAATTTTATGTGGTTTACAGGTTGTCCTTGGGTGGATATGCACTTGTTAAAGTGGATGTATGTGCTTTATGAGTAAGGAAAATATTGGAGGGATGGGGTGTCCTCTACAGTGAAGTACATGAGGAAAGGATGCATCATCTTTTTTTCAATGATACTAGCTTTTGTCATGGGCCTAGCCTTCTTGTTGGGAAGCGACACTTCTCCATAAATCTGTTACTTGAGGATAATTGATGGAGCACAGTGTTTTTTAATTTTTTTTCTTTTAATTAGCCATTTTGAAAACTTGGAACTATTTGAATACTTAAAAAAATTATTCTGGTGCTTTAGTTTTTATATGAGAATGGAGTTTAATTTGGAATTGCACAATTATGTTTATGTTTATATTTTGAATCAGGTTATTAAATTTGGATCAAGCAAAGTACTGCATCCAAATTAGGTGTTTTTTTTTTTTTTTAAATAATTTTTAAAATACTTATTTCAATGGTTTCAAACGGTTGAAATTTATCTCAAGACAACATATATTTCAACAGTTTTCAATAATATTTCGACGTTTAATAATTGTTGATAAAGGTGAATCACATTTTTCGACGGTCACATAGAATGTAGAAAAAAAGTTTCGACATAGTTTTTAGTGGCGGTTCTCAACGGTCACTTAAACCGTCGAAAATACTTTTTTTTCGACGGTTTCTAATACTTTTTTCGACGTTTTCAACCGTTGAAAATAGCAAACTTTCTTGTAGTGCCCCTTATAGCAACTATAATGGATACAAGGCTTCTTCCTAGTCCCACAAATGCCCTCTGTTTTCTGTACTTCCTTTCCTTCTTGATCTCTCAAAACTGAAGCATAATTGCCAGTTCCATCCTCACTTTTAACTTTTTTCTGTTAACACATTTTTTCATTCATCCTACATATATTGATCCGCTTTGGACATATCCTTTAGTTAATTCAAATTTTGCTGTGGTAATGCGTTCTCCAAACTTGAACTTCCATAGTGTGTCAAACTCACAAAAATCATACATATGTCTGGCAAAGCAGTTATGTACTTATGGATTCAAATAAGACTCCCAATCATCATTCCTTGTGTCTTCTTGATACTGGCTCATTCTGCAAATGATATTATTCCAGAGTCAGCTCATGCAAGACTTTATGACCTAAAGTTTTTTTTTTCTTGGTTTCATACTCAACACAAAGTTTTGCGTTACTTCCAGAGAGGGAAGAGAGGAAACCCGTACTGGTACTTGGTAGCATTGTTTATTGCAATTGTTGCAGCTGGGAGACCCCTTGGCATCTACATAATCATCAAAGGAATAAATAAGAAATTAGTACTCTGTGGTGATCAAATTTAAAACTTTGAAGGAAAAAAATGTGTGGGAATAGAAATGGAGAACTATCTTTTCTCTGAGGCTCTAAAATTGGACAATATTTTAAGGCAATGGAATTAATTGTGCAGATCTAAACATGATTAAGAAAGCATCCATAAAGGGTCATCAAATAGCGCACGGCCCACCGTCCGACCTAGAAACCCGACGGCCCACCGGGCTAATGGGCGGCCCGGCCCATTGTTATTGAGGCTCATGGGTAGCCACCAGCCCAGTGGGTCAGGCCATGGGCTAGTTTTTATGCCCATGGGTATCCGGTGGGCTAGTCCAGTAGCCCAACCCATTGCCCAGCCCGTTGGCCTAACCCATTGGCCCAGCCTAATAACTTATAATTCATAACAAAAATATATAGGAAGTGTATGACAGATTAATCTTGAGATATTATAGAGGAATTTCTTAAGAGAACTCCCTCAACCACTAAGATACTCAAAGTAATTGTGCTAAACTTAGTTTACTAAATATATATTTTTCTAGTAGTCTAGCAAATTTGAATTAACCATTTGACATTTTTTTTTATTAAAGATAAAAATAAAAAACTATTTAAAGCCTTAATAAATAAAATAAAAAAATTAAATAGGTTTCCATCAACAAAACAAAAAATTAAATAGATTTGACTATAAAAAAATTTGTAATTAAGTATTAAATTCTTTAATTCTTTCCTTTAAAAAAATAGATTGATTATTCCCTTATAAAAAAATTGATTCTTTTCTTATAAAAATAATAAAATAATATGCTTACACGGCCCATTAGGCCCAACCCGATAGCCCAGCTCGTTAAAGACAAAATGGGCATTGCCCATGGGCAGGGTCATAGGTTGAGGCTTTCTCTTTCGGCCCAACCCAATTTGGCCCATTAACTAGTTAATAGCCCATTATACCTATGGGCCAAGTAAAAATGGGCCGGCCCGGCCCGACCTGGCCTATTGACGACCTTTACATCCATCCACATATGTGTGTGTGGTGTGTGTGTGTGTGTGTGTTTTTTTTTTTTTTTTTTTTTTTTTTTTTTTTTTTTTTTTGTTGTTGTTGTTGTTGTTGTTGTTGTTGTGCGGCTTCAGGCACCTACTGGCTTAAAAATATTGCCTCCAACAACTTGCCTTAATTTTAGTAGTATTTGTGCCAAGGATATATATGTGTGTGTGTGTGTGGGGGGGGGGGGTAGTTGTAAATAAAAATAAAAGAATAATAGTAATTAAATATAGAATTTCTTTCTTCAAATAAAGCAAACAAATTAATTAATTAAGGACAAGCAACTATAAAAATCATAAATGTTTGTTTGTTTAAACACCTTAAACCAGATTGTTTAACCTAATATATTAACCAAGTGATTACTTAGATTAATTATTTAGATCTTCTAAGTTAAACAATAATAAATCATATCATGCAAAGCAACAGAAAATAAATAACACCACGATATGATGACCCAGGAAAACCGATGAAACGAACCGTTTTAAAGTAAAAACCTGTGGAGGATTTAACCTAACTATCCTTAAGGTAAAGTAAATCCAGTATAAGTGAATTGAAATTTTCACAATCAGATTTAACCCTAAATCTGTTACTACCTCATGTAATAATTTACTAACACGACCACGTGCAAACTCCAATTCCACAGACTCCTTCTCTTCTTGGATTTATTGCAACTCAAGCATCCATGCTTGTGACTTTGAGATTCCACTCAAAGGTTTCAAATCACCATCAATAATGATTTTAATGCAGCAACTATGTTCTACCAACGCTTGATTGTAGATTTGGCTCCAGTAGATTCTTGTGTAGTTAGAAGGTACAAAACCTCTTAGATCTCACAAAGAGTAACACATAAATCTTCTCAAAGTCTTCAAAACGTAGCTAGAGTTTCCCTTTTATATGTGGAGAAGTTAGAATGAAACCCTAAACATTTTTGCGGGCTTGGGCTTATTTTAAAAATTTTGTAGAATTTTGTTCCTGCGATTTTCGATCAGTTGAGTCTAATTCTTGATCGATCGAGCAAGGCAGAAACTATCTTCTTTTTTCTGCAGTCAGCTGGATTTGAACCTTGAAACAAATACTTTTAAGCATTACCTAACACCTAAACTAGATATGTTTTGTTCTTTGTTTGGCAATACAATAAAAATATAATTCTAAACATTTATACCTAAATCTGTAGAACCTAACAAGAAAAAAAAAAGTAAATAATAAAAAGGGCAACCCTAAATTACTCCAGGATTTCAAACATCCAATTTAAATGTTCTAGTTTTTCTAGAACTATATATATATATATATTTTAGAACTAAAATTGTATTCATAGGATACTGGATCTTTACAAGACTTACCTATCCCATAAATCTAAAAATTTAGAAGAAAATGATGTACTTTTTTTTATACATGTAAGAAATTATTACTAAGACAAAACCGGAGGCCTAGGTCCTAAAGAGGGCAATGACAAAATGGGGCGGTGGTGGCGTGGTTGGGAGGAACCGGCCCATCAACCCAACGAACTAGCATTTTCTAGCCCAACGAGCTATAAGTATAACTATGATGGGACCATATCTAGCCTTTTCCCATTTTTCCCAAAACATATGTACACACACGTGTGTGAAAATTGAGATGAAGTTATGCATTGTTTGAACTTTTCATTATTATTATTTTTTTTTTTGGGGGATTTATATTTCGAAGATTCGTACCATTAGACTGCACATGCTTTTTCTTCTCAACACACCTAAATCCTATTCAGCCAAAAAAAAAAAAAAAAAAAACCTAAATCCTATGTTATGTATATATTATTTACCATTTGGATTTCTGTGTTAAATATATATATATATATATATTATTTTCCTTTTGATCCAAAAACTCATATTTTATCATTTATGTATAATATATTATATAAAAAAGTTGAAATGTAATTATTTTACAAATGAAATAATTATAGATTATATAGATTCACTCTACTTCATATTTGCAACAAATATATATAATAATCAAAGTGACACACCTCTCACATTTATGGTGGGATCCATTCATTAAATTCATGGTGGATCCATCAAGAATGTGAGAAGAGAGAACACAATTTGTCCGTGTTCCAAGAGTACCTAAAAATTTTTCAGTTACATGACCACTCTAACATTTTTTTTTTTTTAAATATATATACCTAAAAAAATTAATATGGATTGTTGACCACCTTAGAAAAATTTTTTGACCACCCTAAAAAAAACTTAAACCTAAATAAAAATTTGAGCCCATTAAAAATAAAATTTGATCTCTCCAAAATTTTGGTCTCTTGAAGATTGAACCAAAATACCGTGATATTTTTTATGTACCTAAAAAAATTAATATGGGTTGTTGACCACCCTAGAAAAAAAATTTCACTACCCTAAAAAGAACTTGAACAACCTAAATAAATATTTGAGCCCATTGAAAATAAAATTTGATCTCTCCAAATTTTTTGTGCCTTGAAAATTAAACCAAAATATTGTGATAATTGTTATGTTCACAACATTTTCACAACACGTTCACAACATTTTCACAACACTTTCACAAATAAATCCTAAGTGGTAGATTATTACTGGCTGTTATTAGTGGAAAAAAAAGGTAATTTCATTGGTAGATTCAAATTAGAATCAATAACGACTTACCATTTAGGATTTGTTGCGGATATCGCACTTCTCAAAAATTGCCCAAACAAATACAAGCCCAAATGAAATGTTTAATTGTGATTTTTTAAATTGTGGTTTCAAGAGGCATATTTTAAAATCGCTATATTTTTTTTCCTTCTAAAATTTACCTTTTCAAATGGTTAGACTGTTAGTGTTTGCTTTAGTCTTTAGTTGAATTTGTTAAATTTATGTGATATATTTTGTACACATGCATATGCATTAAAGTAATACCTAATTAAATACTTTATTGAACATGGTTAATGTAATGTTTGGATGCCGGAATTGAATATATTAAATGAACTTATAGTTTCCCTTTATTCTTTTGCTAGCACTATGAACAAATTTATTATAAGGAAATCACTTGTATTGCAAGATTCATTTTTTAAGCAAATTTGTATTGACTTGAATAATCTTTTTTCTGATCTTAGGCTATGAGAAAATGTCTCATTTTTTCATCATAATGATCAGGACGAAGAGGAGCATATTTACAAAGAGGTTTTTGTCAACCTCTTGGTCATGATTTTTGTAAAAAATAAATTAGTGTTACATTGTGTCAATTTAATCCTAATTAGTTTAAAGAATACAAAAATTGGTTGGAACGGATCATAAATAAGGATGATACATTTTGTTTATAATGTTAATAAGGCAAGATGTTAGTAATTGAATAGGAGATCAATAGTTTAATGAATGTTTATTATATACGTCAAAAAAATGTAATTGATAGTATTGATAATGAAATTATCATACATCGATTTCAAAATATGAAAAATCCTAGAAGGAAAATTTAAAAACTTTCTATATTTGCGTTTTTATTTTTTAATGATGTCGATATATTCAAGTTATATTTTTATTAAATTTTGTTTAATTTACGTTTTTTTTGATAATCACTCTGAAAAAAGTTTCTAGAGCGGCCATTATATATAGGGTCATTCTACCATACCCCCCAAAAAAAGGGGGTACGGTACCCACCTATATTTGAGCCGTTAATTTACTACGGTTTTGATCTTGTCCGTTGATGTAATTTTAAAGGTTTTTGGTTACTGGTTAAACAGGTTTTATATATAAACAAAAAATGAAAACATTCATCACACTTTTCAGCCTTTCTCCTGTCTCACATTTGCTTCTCTACCTCTCTACTTCGTTTGCTCATTGCTCTGTTTGCCTCTCTAAACAAAACCCTCAAATCGTTGATACCACATTTGCAGCGCAACCCACAAAACCCTCAGAGCCCGGCGCACCCACAAACACTCAGAGCCCGGCGCACCCACAACCTCAAATCAGAGGCGCTTCTTCTCATCCAATCCACTTGTCGGCGCCACTTTCTAGCTTATTCTCTTCCAATCCATATTCAAATCAGCGGCGCACTCATATCCAATCCAACTTGGCGGCGCTTCATCTCTTCCCGAACGACTCGGCGGCACTTCTTCTCTTCCATTCTAAATCGGCGGCGCCACCCATAATCTTCAGGTTCTCTTTTTACATATGATTAATGCTGATATGAGTTTATATTATTTCTCTAAACTTTGTGGGTTTATGATATTATTGTTTTGTTTGAGTTTCAGTTCTTATATATTTGACAAATTAATCTTTACACCGAAGGGCTTGATAGTCCACCATTGATTGCCTAGATCACTACTGCCATGTGAAACGAAATTGTAATAAGGTTGCCGATGCTTTGGCAAAGAAATCCTGGGTTGGGGTAGAATTAGAATGTCAGGTTTGAGTTGAAGACTTACCTGGGGACATTACCCCCCTTGCTCTATTTGATTAGTTTTTTTAATGAAAGCATCAGTTTGTCTCACAGACTGGTTTCTCAAAAAAAAGAAAAAAAAAATCTTTACACTTTTGAGTTTGGGATGTGAGACATGGGAACCCTTATCCATAAGTTGGGATAAGATTAGATTTGGTTGGGAGTGTGGGGAGGACACGATACTATGAACCTACGGACTTAGGAGATTATTATTTTTTTTCAACCACCTTGGCAGTAAGAACACCAATTTCAGTGTTTGTTTGTGCTATATTTTAGAGTTGGTTTCCAATTTTAGAGTTGGTTTCTCTAAAATTTAGAATTTGAAAGAAGCCTAGTGAGTTTGCTCAGAGTTTTAGGAGCAGATATTTTATCTGGATGATGTTCACCATAAATTGAAGTTGTAATAAAAACAGCCTTCCTAATTAGATCATCTCCTGTATCAAAATTGTGTCCCTCTTTTAGCATTAGTTTCTACTTTCTACTTTCTAGCAGTGTGGCTCTGCATAGAGCCAGTTGGTGCCAAAGGCAAGGATTCAACTGGGAATTAGTCAGTAACAAAGCAATCTCTCAACTTGAGTAATGAATAGTTGGTCCCTCAGCTCCCAAAGCATTTGTACATTACCGCAGAAGTTGTAGAGCAGCATTGCACCTAGAGAAAGAGAATGTAGCAAGAGACAAAAACGAAAACCCACTTGTTTGTTCAACAAAGATATAGAAACTCTGACACGTTTACCTCACCAACAATTACAGAGTACAGGGTAAGGTCATCTCCCATTCTGAATAGCAACAACAAACGCTGCACAGATAGTTTCAGGTTCAGCCCAGTGATTACTTTCCTTTTTCATTGCTTGGTGTGAACTCCAAGTAACCTAGACGTGACTCCTACATTCTATAATTTTTGTTGTTTTTTTTTTTTTTTGTGTTAAAAAAAATTTCCCAATAGACATTCCCCTTGAGAATTCTTCTGTCATTTATAAATTTTAATATCAAAGCCCTCTGTTTTGCATCAATTCTTTTCTTTCAAATAAGAGCATTTGGCAACTCAAACTTACATTATTGAAAGAGGGAGTACATGGGAGTCATTCTCTAAGCCAATTCAAGAAGAACAAACAAAAATGGGATGAATTTTAATTGATGCCACCTCTGTTTGATTCCTTGCTCAACTTTCTCATTCCTTGGCCCTGCTTATTTGGATATTTGTTGATGCCCTTTTTTTTTAATTTAATTTTTTTATATTATTTTAAAACTACACTATCAGCTGTTAAATCTCATTTTATTACGTTTTTTTTTTTTTCAAATTTTAAATTTTAAATTTTTTAAAGTTGAAAAATCATTTCAACGGTTTTTCCTCTACTTGATGAAAAAGCTACTGCTAAGCCAAGGCCAAGGGGTGTTGAATACTGCATAGATTTTGATGATTTGGCAGGTTTTGCATAGGTTGATGCTTTGGCTAAAACAAGTGCATTGTAGTGAACATCAACTAGTTTATAGCTACAATTAGATTCAAAACAAGTTTGTGGGGAGTAAAATTAGCAGTTGTCAAAATTTTGAGAATATGGTTTTATTGAGAAACACTTCTTGATTAACTTCACTGCATTTCCTTAGTTACTCTTCCAATTAAAGAAGTATTATTTTAATTTTTTCACTTATTATCTCCATTTTTTTTTGGTATAAAAGGAATTCATCCATAACCTAGTTCTTGTGCCAGGCATGCTTATGTTATCATAGTGGATTGTTGTTGTATGTGTAAGCAAGCTGGGGAGTCTATGATCACTTATTGTTAAATTGTTCTATGGATAGAGATCCGTAGTCTTACATTTTATGCCTCTTTGGGGTGCAATGGGTTATGCCAAAGAGGGTGTAGATTTGTTGGCATGTTGGAAGGGGCAGTTTTCTAGGCAGAAAAATGGTGATATTTGGATTGCAATCCCTTTGTGTCATGTGGATTATTTGGAAGGAACAAAATAACTGGACATTTGAAGTCCTTGAATGATTAATGTTGGCTGTGAAGTTGATTTTTCTACATACTTTGTATGATTGGATGGCTCCCACAAGTGGTCATTCTGTCTCTAGTTTGCTGGATTTGGATGCACCTTCAGTTCACAACCTCTGTATTTGATGGTGTTTCATCTTTGCTCTTTTTTATGTGAATAAAAACAAACTTAAAGAAAAAAAAAATCTTGATAATCTTTTGGGACTCTATTTTTTGAGCTCCTAATCACTTTTCCTCTTTGTATCTTGAAACCAGTTGGACTTTTTTTCCTCCACTATGAACATGAGTACCTAATGTTCTTTTATAAAGTACACAGTGATGAAAGACAAACGAAAAATTTGCAACAATAAATTAAAGAATAAGAAAATAAAGGATGGGACCTAGGATTTAGCACCTTGGCTTGCTTGGATTCAAAACCAAGTGAAAGAAAATGCTAGGAGTCAACACCTAGGGTTGGTTGGGGTTGGCACCAAACAATTGAAATAACACTAGTGAAAACTTTATTATCAATTAAACTTTGTCTTATAAAATTGAACCCAGGGATTCCTAGTAGAGTTCCAAAACATTGCTTACAAGAAAAGAACTTTAACTCCTGATCCATATAGGAAAAGAAAATTACTAATTAAGAGATTGGGCTTAGGTCTTTAGGTCCAATTGATAGTAGACTCCTTATATCTTGTGTCCACATCCCACAAATTTATTTTATGTTTAGTTTCAAAATTCACCTTCTGTCTAGTTTCAAAATTCAACCGTGAAATGTATTTACTTTTTAATGCATTGTTATTGCTTAACCTTTTTTTTTTCTTTTTTTCTCATGCTATATTGCGATAGGAGTATGGGGAGAGTGAAGAACATTGAAGAGCAAGATGCTCTCCAAGTTAGGCCCCCGAAAAGGCCAATTGGAGCATTTATAATTTATTAGTAAGATTTACGCAATTCAGTATATATTCACTTGTTTTAGTTATCCTTATGTTATATTCAAGAAAGTGAGTTTTGTTCAATTTGGATTTTTAGTAAAAAGCAAGTAGAAATGATGAAAGCTAAAGGCATTGTCAAGATAAGCAAAGCTGTAAGTTGAATAATACTTATATTTTTTTAGGTTATTATTATTGTTTAGTTCACATATTCATGGACATCATACTTGAGTATGAAAATCTAAAATTACAGGTTAAGGATGAGATTACAAAAAAGTGGAATAATCTTGATGAAGACTCTAAATTAGAGTATAGGAGGGAAGCACATGAGAATTGTGAAAATTATGCAAATTTAAAACATAATATTCCTTGCAAACCACGTAAAGTAAGTATTTACCTTCAAAACTTTTAGAATGCATCACTATGTATTAAATTTCGTTATAAAACCCTTTTTATTCATTTTATAATGCAGGTTTCATTAGATACTCGGTATACCCTTGGTCCGTTCATTCGATGGTTAACAAATTGAATCTAAGACAAAAATCTGTCATTCAAGAGTTAGGGTTTGGTAGTTTGTTGGATTTAAAGTTTATAAATTTGGATAGAGATTTATGCAAATGGTTAATTGATCATTTTGACCCAAATTCATGTGCATTGGATATTTGTGGTAAGAGGTTACCGATTTCCACTGAAGATGTAGAATATATTTTAGGAATAAAATCAAATGGGGTTGATATGTCTATTGTTGGGAGCGCAAAAGAGATAAATCATATGTGCCAACAATATGGATTAAATGTGGAAGGGGATATACCAATTAAGCTCTTAGAGGATGAGTTGAATAAGATGGAAACATCTGGAAATGAATTTGTGAGTTTTTTTGCTGTTTATAGTGGGTACCTTATTATGTCCCACTACAAAATCTTATATGAAACGGTCTTTCGTTTTAATTTGCCGTAATGTTGAAGAGATTAGAAACTTGAATTGGGCGAAGTTCGTGCTAGATTTTCTCATTTAAGGTGTACGCAAACATAAAGACAATAATCTTGTAGCAGTTGGTGGTTGCGTGTTGTTATTAATGGTAATATGTAGTAAATAGTTACATTCAAGAATACAATTTTGTTTCTTAAATTTCTATGAATCTTGATTATAATTTTATAAACATTTTATACATTTGTAGTTATTTTATTTTGAACACGTTAATGTTGAAATTGACGTTGAACATGTTTCCAAACGACTTCGACCGCGTATTTGTTTTTGGGGAAAAGAGGAAGTTAAGCAAAGGATGCTGAAATTACATTCACGTGGAGGTTTTGATAGTCCTAAGGTAACAATTGATTTTTTTATAATGTTTGAATACTTATTATTCTATTAAATCTAGTGCTTATTTGAATTTTTACCGTATGTAGTTGACATTATTTATTTTATGTTTATCATAGTTAGTAGTAACACAAATGGAAGGTGGATATGAGACTGCCAATATTCCATTGGAAAAGAAATATATTAATCAGTCTCATGCTATGCCATGTAGGGATGAACACAAGCCAAATATGGTATCATTTCCACCCAATAAATTTTATGACTTTGATGATTTTTTGATAATGGACATGTTTTTATGATTGTTCCTATGAATTAATCCACAGGATTCTGATGAAGCAACTCGTAGATTTGAGCAATCATTAACAATTATTAGAGATGATATGCTAGTTTTGCATAACACCGTGAATGTCATTAGCATACATTTCATGCAACCATTCATGGTTATGTAAATTGTGATTGTCAACCATTTTCTTCCACATGTCTTCAAATTCATCTGGTGTAACATATCGTACCATACACCTAATAAAACTTTCATATACTTTATCATGTAGATTTGCAAAAGCATTCCTTTCAAGATGCCACACACATAAACGATGTTGAGACTTTGGAAAAACTATTTTAATAGCTTTACTCATTGCTTTGTCCACATCTATCACGACTGAAATAGGAGTCTTATTGTTCATTGCTACAAGTATATTTTGCAACGCCCAAGTATATGTTTCAACAGTCTCATCAACCAATAGTCCAAAACCAAACACTATAGTTTGCCAATGGTGGTTGACTCCTACCAATATAACAAGGGGTTTTTTGTATACATTTGTCCTATATGTTGTATCAAATGCAACTACATCTCCAAAACATGCATAATCTAAGCGACTTTGAGAATCTGTCCAAAACAGATTAGCCAAACGGCTTTCTTCATCAACAGTGTATTGAAAAAAAAAAAAATAAGGAGTCCATGTCTACTTTTGCTTGTAAATATCCCAAAGCACATTCAGCATCACCATCTCGCGTATTGTTGTTGCGAATTGCCGCTAGATAATTGTAGAGGTCTTTTGAAGTGAACCCTATATTCTCGTATCCTCTAGCTTGTTGGATCATATGATCCATGATTTGATTTTATTTGACCCCAATATTATGCAATGCTATAATCTGAGCCTTATCAGAATCCTTAATAGTCCTATGTGAACGGAGAAATTGAGTCTCAAATTACGGAACTAAGTCATGATTATGCTCCCTTTTAAACTCTCCTACCACCCATTCACCTAACTTTCGTTCAAACCTAATACGAAAAGCGGCCTTGCAACCACTTCTTGTTATTGGTCTCTCACGCATGCAATTTAAATTGGACTCATTTTTCCTAATTCGCAATCCTTCCTTTGCACAAACCCATCTTCTAGAGGTCACAATGTTATCTTTATTACGCTTTATCTCATCTTTGCGAAAACTAAACCCAACCAACTTTGCATATGTGTCATAAAACTCTCCACCATCATCTAGAGAATTGAATTTCAAACCAGTTATTTGGGCATCAGTCAATTGATCTATTCCTTTTTCGAGAATAGTACTCCAATGTTTTTCCAAATCAATAAAATTAGTCTTCCCTTTGTTTTCCGTATCATGATCCATGCAAACCAATATATTATTCCTAAACAAAGAAGATGTACAATTTTCAATTAAAAAAAGAAAAAGAAATAAAGAGGACCAATATATTATTCTTGTATCATGATCCCCTGTAAACATCTAATGTTCTAAGTTTCCACTATTATTTTAATAAATTTGTGTGACAATTTATTATATTATATGATTTATGTTTGTCTTTTATCTTTTGTCTTTTTTCCATTATCTTTCTTTTCCTTTTCTTTTTTCTATCACTGACCCATTCACCAATCCCACTACCGACACTATGAAGTTATTATCCACTACCGACAAACACTTTTACTATTTTTATTCTTTGAAAGTTGATTCAGTTTTCCTTTTGCTGTGAGCCCGTAACTTGTCCTTATTTTATTGCCCAATTACCACACAACAAACAGTCAAACACTGATATTTTCTCTAATCTCTAGAGACTTTACTCTCTCTCTCTCTTATCTATATAATATAGTCACACAGAGTCACAATTCACAAAGACAAACATAGACTCATCAATAAGATAGTCACAGAGTCACAGAGCCAAAAAGCCAAAGAAAAATAACATAAGCACAGATTCCTCATCAGTAAAAACACAAAAACCACAAGCACAGATTCTAAGATTTTGAAGGATAGATTAAATACTTGACTGTGAAGGCTGGAGCAAATCAAAGCCAGTAGCGGCGTCAAGGCGAGATGGGTGTTGCGTGGTGGGTGTGGCCGTGTGGGAGTTGCGTGGGTCTACAAGATGGGTCTCGCCGCTCTCGCGTGGTGGCAGCGTCACGGTGTGGGCAGCAGCAAGATTTCAAGCTCTCACCTCACGCTTTGGCAGCTTCACTCACAGCGTGGGCAGCAGCAAAGTCTCTCACCTCTCACTGTCTTTTTTTTTTTTTTTTTTAAAAGGCCTGTCACTCTCTTTGTCTTGCCTCAGCCTTCTTTGCTTTTTTTTTTTTTCTTTTGTTTTTCCGTTTGGACATCGGAGACAGGCTGATGGGTTTACATTTTTGGACTAAACCCCCCCCCCCCCCTTTTTTAATTTATTTTTTTTACATGTGGGCTAGTTGGCTGGGTTACAATTTCAGAGGGGCCCAAGCTTTTTGTAAGGGGGCTCAAGTCTTTTTTTTTTTTTTTTTGAAAATTAACCTACTTAAATTTATATATATATATATATATATATATTTTTTTTTTTTTTTTTTACATGTGGGCTGGCCGGCTGGGTTACAATTCCAGAGGGGCACTAGCTTTTTGTAAGGGACCCAAGTCTTTTTTTTTTTGAAAATTAGCCTACTTAATTTTTTTTTATTTACATGTGGACTAGCAGGTTGGGTTACGATTTCAGAGGAGGCCCAAGTCTTTTTTTTCTTTTTCTTTTTTTGGAAAATTAACCTACTTTAAAAAAAAAAATGGCCTAGAGGGGCCCAGGCCCCCACCTGTGTTTGTCCCTAGCCTTGCGAAACCAAAACAAAAACAAAAACAAAACAAGATTAATAACAATTTAGCAATACAAAAGTCAAACGGCAAAAACCCCAGATTGAAAACTAAAGAATAAGGATGAGATGTACTGAGATTTTAGTGACGAGAAACGGTGGAGACTTCTAACAAAAGGGCATAGAAAGAGAGGAAAATCGGTGGTTGTTATCACCGACATTGAAGGAAAGAAGATTTGGGATGAACTAGGGTTTTTCTTGGGTGTAGGATCTTGTGGGTTTTTTAGCTTATGGACCGAAAATTGAAAATTCAAAAAAATAAAATTGCAGGCATGAAGGATTCGAACTAGAGTTGCTCGGAAAAAAATAAATCGACTTGCCACCATGCTGATTCGAACAAAGTATAGAGATGAAAATTGACCTTTTAACAGCCAATTATGTTTAAATTACACGTTTCAATATTTTATAGGAACAAATACCAAATGGCTTTAGAATGACGAGTTTGTATAAATTTTGTGAAACCCTGAGAGAGAGAGAGAGAGAGAGAGAGAGAGAGAGAGAGAGAGAGAGAGAGAGAGAGAGAGAGAGAGAGAGAGAGAGAGAGAGAGAGAGAGAGAAGTGTTTTGTGGCACCGATAAGTCTTCAACAATGAAAACATTTCATTGCTATTACGACTCTCTTAGACTTAGCTAGTGGAGGCTTTGCTAACTCAAATGAGGCTCACACTTATCACTGTAGTCAATATGCTGAACTCTCAATGACAAAATTATTTTGATAATTTTTTAAAAAATGACTGGGTTGTTCGTTTTTGGTAAAATCGGCCAATTGTCCTTAATTGTTTGTAGCTTTTTTATTGGTAATTTTTGTTGTTGTGGAAATTTTTTGGGATGTTTATTTTGTTTTAGATGGGTCTAAATGTAATTATAATTTTAGGAAACAAAATTGCATAGACACTTTAGTTGGGGTGGTTATACCTGTGTCAGACACAGTCATTTGACATTTTTGCACACGTGTATCTAATGAAAATGCCTAAAAAATATAAAACCTGGTATAGTAGCCTTGATTGATGACTATTTCATACTAGATCTGTAGTTTTAATTCAAGTGTTTACTGAAAATTTTAAAATTGTCCACAATCTTTGTATTGGATTTTTTGCATAACTTGCTAATTGTATAGTCACCCTATTTTCAACCTTAGACACCACAATAAATACACAACTGTGATTAAGTTGCAGATGTTGTATTAGAACAATTAGAAAGCACATAAGGTTATACATCTTCGATTTTATAGTATATATTGATGATGAATAGAAAACAAGTAGGCTGAATGCTTCGGGTTTCAATGGGCTTGAGATTGCTTGGAAGGCCTAAAAAGAAAGAAGCACAAGATCAAAGATGACTGGGGTGAACTGGCCAAGAACCCTCCGATGCTTAAGTTAGTTTTCTCTCTTGAAATCAAGAATTCCAACTCTATAAGTGGTGAAAAACTTACTTTGATTTCATATGGCTGAGTCCTTTTAGAGTGAGCTTTGGCATGGTTACTTATTTAGTAACTTCCTCAATGTGGATGGAAGTTAGAAGGTTCAAACTTAATTTCTACAACTATCATCAGAAGTTAAGAACTTAGTGGGAAGTTAGAGCGATGAATAAGAATTTTGCTCCTACTTCTGAATAGTAGAACATGGTCTGAATCATAAGCTTTTGGATATAGATTTACTCCGAAAACTTTGAAGTGTTTGGCGGTCGTCCAGGTGACTCCATGCTAGATGACCTTCTTGCACTTGAACGACCTTTCTGGTCTTGAACGACACTATGGATGAATTGGAGATAGTCTAATTTTTGGTTTACCATCATATATAAATAATAAAAATATAAACATCAAGAACATGACCTCAACTATGTTATTTTATAGGGAGGTATGACCTTGAATGTGATGGAAGCTACCAAGGGAGATATGTAGGAAGTTAATTGGTATATTCAAATATTTGTGGAAGAAATCAAGATAATTCCAGCTGATTTTTTTTTGTGAACAAGAGTAATTATTGTGGTTGGGCTAAATTCATGGGATGCTTTTTTTTTTGTTTTCGATTTTAGATCTAAATTTTTTAATAACTTTTAAAAAATTATTATTGTGATAAGTGGTTATTAGTAAGTAAAAAAGTGACCTTAGTGGTAAGCCTAAATGTAAAATTATGGTCAAATGTGATAATGGTAGTGCTTACAATGACGATTGAATTGTCAATTGTAAGGAAAAAAATTATGGTACCACCGAATGTGACAAAAGTACGGTAAGAAGTAATGTAGGTACTACCCTATATAATAATGGAACAATCAAATTTGAGAATAAAAAAAATAGGGTACCACTGAATGTGACAAAAATAGAGTCAGCTGTGATGTTGGTACTACTTAATGTGATAATGGAACTATCAAATGTAAGAAAAAAGTAAGGGAACCACCAAATGTGAGAAAAGAACTGTCACATGTGATGTTGGAACTGCACAATGTGAGAATGGAACCGTCAAATGTGAGAAAAAGTAAAGGAACCACCAAATATGAGAAAAGAACTGTCACATGTGATGTTGGAACTGCATAATGTGAGGATGGAACCATCAAGTATGAGAAAAAAATTAAGGGAACCACTCAATAGGACAAAAGAATGGTCATATGTGATGTTGGAACCGTATAATGTGAGGATGGAACTGTCAAATGTGAGAAAAAAAAGTAAGGGAACCACCAATTTTGAGAAAAGAACTGTCACATGTGATGTTGGAACTGCACAATGTGAGGATGGAACCTTCAAGTGTGAGAAAAAAGTAAAGGAACCACCCAATATGACAAAAGAATTGTTACATGAGATATTGGAACTGCACAATATGAGGATGGAACCGTCAAGTGTGAGAAAAAAAGTAAGAGAACCACCAAATATAAGAAAAGAATTGTCACATGTGATGTTGGAACTGCACAATGTGAGGATGAAACCGTCAAATGTGAGAAAAAAAAGTAAGGGAACCACCAAATGTGAGAAAAGAATTGTCACATGTGATGTTGGAACTGCACAATGTGAAGATGGAACCTTCCAAGTGTGAGAAAAAAGTAAGGGAATCATGCAATATGACAAAAGAACTGTCATATGTAATGTTGGAACCGCATAATGTGAGGATGAAACTGTCAAGTGTGAGAAAAAAGTAAGGAAACTACTCAATGTGATAACAGAACTGTCATATGTGATGTTAGAACTACACAATGTGAGGATGAAACCGTCAAATGTGAGAAAAAAAAAGTAAGGGAACCACCAAATGTGAGAAAAGAACTGTCATATATGATGTTGGAACTGCACAATGTGAGGGTGGAACCATCAAGTATGAGAAAAAATTAAGGGAACCATTCAATGTGACAAAAGAACTGTCATATGTGATGTTAGAATCGCACAATGTGAGGATGGAATAGTCAAATGTGAGAAAAAAAAAGTAAGGGAACCACCAAATGTGAGAAAAGAACTGTCACATGTGATGTTGGAACTGCACAATGTGAGGAAGGAACCGTCAAATGTGAGAAAAAAAGTAAGAGAATCATCAAATGTGAGAAAAGAACTTTCACATGTGATGTTGGAACTGCACAATGTGAGGATGAAACTGTCAAATGTGAGAAAAAAGTAAGGGAACCATCAAATATGAGAAAAGAACTGTCACATGTAATGTTGAAACTGCATAATGTGAGAATGAAACTGTTAAATGTGAGAAAAAAATAACCTAGTATAGCAGGTTACCTACTAGTGGGTACCGTACCCCTTTTTTTTGGAGGTACCGTAGAATTACTCTTTTATATATATATATATATATATATAAAACTTGGTATGAAATAATATTCTCTTCTTATTAATCATTAATGCCAAGATTGGCTATTTATATGGTGTACAACTAGGCTCTCATAAAATAAAACCATTCCGAACTTTCCAGGTTCGAAACTCATTACTTTTTATTTTTTATTTATTTTTTGGTGCAACGAGTGAGCCACACACAAAGAATAATCCTTCATCTCCCTTAAACCCACACAAAGATTCAATCTCATATCTTTATTATAACGCCAAGAGACCATACCAATTTGCCTTGGTGGTCTGGCTCTATTCAATGAAAAGTTAAAACAATATGATCTGGCTTAAGCCTACGGCCTACCAATAGATATTACCCTCTAAATCTTAAGATAAAAAATAATAATAATAATAATAATAATAAAATAAAAAATAAAAAATAAAAAAACACCCTTGTGCAATTAATGGGATACATTGAAGTTATTTTGACTCATTCAACTGAAAATTACGCATATTGCTGGCGTAACAATTATGTACTTATGGTTCAAAAATTAAGCATATTGCTGGCAAAGTAATCTGGGCAAAATCCTTGGCAGATGTGCTCACCAAGAAAAAGGATATCTTGTTTTTGGTGTATATAGCCGACTTTCTCACAACATGTGAGAGCCCCAACTCCCAAATTGGTGTATAGGCTTGAATAATGGTGTGGTGAAAACGTGTGACAGTGGCTGAAAGAAATTGAGAATTTGGTGGCAGTAAAATGATATCGTAAACTCGTAGTATCCCAACAACAATAAAAATAGGTTGGGACGCACACACGTATGAAATACCTTGAAAGAAACTTTGTACATTAATTCGAAGGTTTATTTTTATAAGATAACTTCATTACAATTAGAAATGAAGCGGTCAATAACTTGCAGGAGCCACATTTGCAGTAGCCTTATATATACGTAAGTGCGCAGTACAAATTATTGGAGCCATTACTGATTTGAATATGAGTTTTATTTAATTAATTGTTGTATCTTTTGGCAAATTAAGTACCCATTTGGGTACAGCTTAAACGCAGCGCATTTGCATTTCAGCGTTTTTTTTTTTTTTTTTTTTTTTTAAATTTATTTATTGAGAAGCACATTTCCGTGGGTCTCGTGCATTGTTCACGAGACTCACAAACCTCTTTTTTCAACAAAACTTTCATTAAAAATGGATCTCACGGTACTGTTCACACATTTAAAAATTATTTTGCTACTGTGTTTTCAGTTTTCAATATTCAGTTTTCAGCAAAATAAACGGTATCCAAATAGACCCTAAATATGTGTACAAACTACTTTGAACAATGGCTTCTGTGAATAGTTCTTATGCAAATGGTGGTACCTACCTTGCTACAAATATAGAGAGCTTCTGCAAATGAAATTCATCATTTGGATACGATGTGCATGTACATACATACATGTGCAATTTGATCTCTTCATTTCAAGTGTAATAAAATTAACTACTTTGTAAAATAATTAAATAAACTTGCAAGTGTCAATTAATAGTTTTCTTTTGAGAATTCAATTATGTACAAATGGATCATGAGGCGTATTTTGATTTTGAGAAACAGAATTTTAAGAATATCCCTGTATGTTAAATTTTATTAGCATCTTCAACTATTTGGAATTATGTCTGATGATGCCGTAAAATCACCAGTGAGCTATACGATCCTTGCATGCTTGAATTAACAACCTGCAAGAAGAAAGAAGTGATCTCGCAGAGGGCACCGATGTGGTGCCGGCCAAATACCCTCCGAAGGTCAAGTTAGAACTATTCTCAACTCTAGAGTGTTAGAGAAGGGGAAATTATGCGTACCTTGATTTGTGAAGGTATTGGGGCTTTTATAGTAGTAGAAGATTGGTCTTTCTTCCTTGATGTAGAAGTCTTTTCCTTATAGGACTCTACTTGAGTAATCCCAAACGTGATGGGCAAGACATTTCCTTGTAGAGAGGGTCTTTCATTGACGCGCGTATCTTCCGGAATTCTCCTTGTACTAGGATTCTGATTTCCTTTGGGATTCTACCGGATTTTAAACGTGTGTAACAAGTATTTTAAGTCATGCTAGGCCCTGGGCTCTCACCTATTGCTGGCCCATGGGCTAGGATCCGTCAGGCCCAATGTGGTGAAGGTTCGTCATGCTATTTTTTACCCCTTCAGCTGCCCCTTCACCCTATGGTCCGTCATGATTTAGGTGGATGGACTAGTAGGATGACGGTTCAATTTTAATTGAGGTTAACGGTCCAAGATTATTTAGGTTTGACGGTTTAAGATTATTAAAGTTGACGGTTGAAGATTCTTGAAGTTGACGGTTCTTCAAGAGGACATGAACTGCGAACATTTGTTGACAGGTTGTCAAGTATTTATGAGGCATGCCACGTGTCACTTTTTGATTGGATTTTGTACCGGATCGAAGCATCACTTCGTCTTCCGTGCATCTCACATATATATAACACACTTCTCCTCCTCATTTCTACACTTTTCAGCCAAAACATATTGTCAAAGCGCCATCATCAACCTTGTCAGAGCACTCCATCGAACATCTGTACCTGTCAACTATACAACCGTCAACTTTTTGTTACTCAGAGAGCGGTGAGTATTGTTATTATTTTTTTTCCAAGTCTTGCATTTTGTGCTTACAATTTGCTAGACCTACACACCCGTCCGTCGCTACTAGATCCGTCAGTCTTAGGTTTTGTCGTCAATTGTAGGCAATGTATAGTGCGTCAAGTAATCAGCCAGTAGTTCGTGACGGGGCGGAATACGAGGAAGTATACCCGTTCGGTCATAAAGACCCAGAGGGTCCTGGTGAAGAGAGGAGGTCCGCCTCTTCCTCGTCCTCAACAAATGAGGATATGGAGATGGTTGAAATAGAAGATACGTCTGATGATGGCGAGGATCAACCATTGGGATCCGTCATCGGTGCTGATGGACTTAGGGAGTTCATCATGCTACTAGAGTGGACGGTGCATAAATTCACATCCGTTATCAGGGAGAAACATTTCAGCACTTTTAGGGCTAACTTTCAAATTCCGGACTACATTCCAATCCATCTACCCTACGTATCAGAGAAATGTTATTACGAAGGGGTAGAAGGTGTCGAAGTGTACGAGCAGATGCTGAAGGCGAGACTTAGGTTTCCGCTAAGTACCATACATAGAGAACTTTTAAAATATTTGGGTCTGTCCGTCACCCAGATATCCCCAAACGCCTGGAAGGTCTTCATAGCAATGGAGATTCTCTATGGTACTATGACAGACGGCGCTAGGAGGCTGACGGTGCGTGAATTCCTTCATTGCTACCGTCCAGACGAAATTGACAGGTCAAGGGGAATGTATAGTTTTGCCAGTAGGAGCCCATTGTTGAAGGTCATTTTTGAAACACCCGACTCAAATAGAGACTGGAAGAGTTGTTACTTCTTTCTAGAGGGTGACGAATGGATGAGCTGTCCAGGAGAGACGAAGTATATGCCCGTCGACACAACTTGGGGAGTATTACATTCATCTCGTATGCATCCGTCCTAATTTGCAAATACTTTTTATATTCGTTAGTTATGATTCTTTCTTCTAACCGTCCATTTCCTCTGCAGGTAGATGGCGCCCACAAGTTAGTATTGAGGAGTTTAGCTTCCTCGAGAAGATTTTTCAGAAGACCAAGCCGGAAGAAAGGATTTGGGCAAAGTTGGTAAACCCAAACACCATTCACTGGTATTGTGACGGTCTTGAACCCACTCCTGAAGCCGTTAGATATAACGAAAGAATTCACAGACATAAGTCCGTCAACCTTCATTTTATATAAACGGCTTCAACTTAGTTAATGAATTTATCCGTCCTTCTTTGCAAAGATGGACAATGCTAAGAGGAGGGCTTTGATAAAGGCACAGGCTGCCAAAAGAAAAGAGTCCGGCGAGGTGGTTCCTAAGGGGATGGCTCCGTCGATAAAAAGAAAGCCTCCGTCCAAATCTGACCGTCCACTTAAGCAGCAGAAAGTCTCTCTAAAACCCATCGTCAGGTTAATGGCTGAGGGTGCGAAGACCGTCACCCCAGTAAAGCATGGGTCAGGCAAAGGTTTGATGAAGGCCCCATCCACAAGCCAAGAGAAGCCTCCTCCTCTCCTTCGTGACGACTCCAAATTCGCCCTGGAGAAGCTTTCTTCTATAATTTTGTCTGAGGATTACGAGGATTTGGGTAATCATTGGACGGAGGCGATGAGGGAGACAGGTCTCTTTGCTGTTGCACAGGTAATGTTTGTCCGTCGATTTACGCCCATCCACTCTACTTTGTTTTTGTCTAAACTCTTAACTTGTTTGTTTCAGTCCTTGGTCATGATGAAGGGCTTAATGGACCGGTGCCTTAACCGTGAGGCGGCCTTGGAACGTGTTCGAGCAAAGGTAGAGCAGACGGAGAGTGAGCTGAGTCAACTGAGCAAGTGGAAGTCCACTATGGAGAAGAAGTTTAACCTTTCAGAATAGGTAAGGAAAGAGCTTGAGCAAAAGACAGATGAAGCCGAGAAGGCCCTGGAGGTCAAAGAAAAGGAAATCCAAGACTTGAAGGAAAAGCTCCGTCAGGCTAAGGAGGTAGCGGTCCGAGAATACCGTGATTTTGACGCCTTATTGGGCGAGCTGAGGGGCTCATTCCTTCAAGGTTTTGATGACGCGCTCCGTCAAGTTAAGAAAGCCTACCCTGAACTGGACGTGTCAATGATAAATGTCAATGACCAAGACCAGATGTCTGCTTTGCCCGTCGCCTCAGAGAACACAGACGACCTCTTTGCTGAGGAGGCAGTTCAAGGCAACAGAGAATCAGCTCCAGCAAAAAATGTTCAAGATGCTGACCCGAAAATGTAGATTGTTGTTGTTGTTGTCGTTGGTTTTTTTTTTTTTTTTTTTTTTTTTTTTTTTTTTTTTTGAGAACGATCCATCCTTAATTTTGTGTATTAAACAATTACCCTCTAAGGGTTTTATCAGTTGTTATTGCATTATTTTAAAATTTTATGCTTGCTATATCAATCTTTATTATTTTTTTTGAATGGTGCATAAATATCCGTCCTCTTCAAGTTGTTCATTATACGGAGAACTGGCCATTTTTTATGGACTTATATAGTTTTTGTTTTTGGACGATCCGTCCTACTTGAATATTTAGGTAACCTATCCCGTCCTTTATTGTGGACTTGGAAATTTTCACCTAACGGGGTGATACTTGCAGTTGATGGGCTTGTGTCCGTCCAATTAGAATTTATTGTCATTCGTCCACTTTATGGGCCAGTCGTCACCCAACTGGTGGTTTTTGTATATTGAACGCTATTCGTCTAGGACTACCCGTCTATTTTGTTCTAACCGTCCATTTTATTGACTTAAGGAGTTTTCTCACGTCAGGGATGATTCGCCTACTTAGCGTAATTTATTTTCATCCGTCTATTTATGGGCTTTGACTGTTGCCCGTCTAGGATGATTCATCCATTTTTGGACTTGGTAAATATTTTTACCCTATAGGTGATCTGTCCACTTTGTGGATTTTATAATTATTTTCACCATATCGGTGATCCGTCCATTTTGTGAACTGAATATTTTATCCTTATGGGTGATCCGTCCACTTTATGAACTGAATATTTTCACCTTATGGGTGATCCGTCCACTTTGTAGGCTTTATTACTATTTTCACCTTATCGGTGATCCGTCCACATTGTGGACTTCGTAGATATTTTCACCCTATGGGTGATCCGTCCACTTTGTGGACTTTGGTAGTCATCTGCATCCACGGTTATCCGTCCTTTTTCTGAGAATTTAAGTAGAAAAACACGGTTGTGTCTAAATAATTCCTCTTTAAAAAGAAAATGCGTTTGTAGGAAAAGTACCTGCCCCCTTGAGCTTAAAAAGGCACAAAATATTGTAGCAAAAATTATTAAAGGAAAACTAGTAATTGTAGCTAAAATTAAATAAACTGGGAAATTGGGGATCATTGCTATCTCTCATATTATCATCTCTACTGGTAGTATTTCCGTAGATGCTCCGTGTTCCATGGGTGCTGTAGCTTTTGTCCGTCCATTGTCTCGAGGTGGTAGGTCCCTTTCCTTTACCATGATGCGATCCTGTAGGGTCCTTCCCAGTTGGGGCTGAGCTTTCCTTGCGAAGGATCTCTAGCGGCACCCATTACTTTCCGTAGTACAAGATCACCGACTTGGAAGTCCCTATGCCTCACTTTGGTGTTGTAGTGTTTTGCCATGAGATTTTGATAACGCGCCAACCTCTACTTTGCTGCTGCTCTGACTTCGTCCACTAGGTCGAGCTGGAGGCGCATGGCTTCTTTGTTCTTATCTTCGTCGTAGCTCTCCACCCGATAGCTCGTGAGCCCCACTTCTACGGGAATGACAGCTTCAGTTCCATACGCAAGTCGAAATGGTGTTTCTCCAATGGGAGTTCTTACTGTGGTCCGGTATGCCCATAGGACGCTTGGTAGTTCGTCTGGCCAGATACCATTTGCCTCATCGAGCTGGGTCTTGATTATCTTGAGCAAGAACCGGTTCGTGACTTCGATTTGCCCATTTGCCTGTGGGTGTGCGGGCGATGAGTAGTGATTCTTGATCCCTAGCTTCGAGCAGAAGTCTCTGAACGCACTGTTGTCGAATTGCTTACCGTTGCCAGAGACCAGCACTCTGGGTATCCCATACCTGCATTTGATATTCCTCCAGACAAAATTTTGAATGGTCTTCTCCGTGATGGTGGCTAAGGCTTCTGCTTCTACCCACTTAGTGAAGTAGTTTATGCCAACTACCAGGAATTTTAGCTGCCAGATCGCCGTCGGGAATGGGCCCATGATATCAAGTCCCCATTGTGCGAACGGCCAAGGTACCGTCATAGGGGTCAGTTCTTCGGACGGTTGTCTGATGAAGTTGCTGAACCTCTGGTATTTGTCGCAGGATAGGACATAAGCTTGCGCGTCCTTCATCATTATAGGCCGGTAGTATCCTGCTCGGATCAGCTTGTGTACTAATGATCACGCGCCTGAGTGGTTTCTGCAGATACCCTCGTGTACTTCTCTCATCACATAATTTGCTTCCTCTTGGCCTAAACACCTCAGGTACGGTCAAGAGAAACCTCTTTTATATAAGACGTCCTTTATCAGCACAAACTGTGATGCCTGGACCTTCAATTTTCTTGCGGCGCCCTTTTCATCCGATAACACACCAGTTTTTAGGTAGGATATCAATGGTGTAGTCCAATTGCATTCAGAGTTTACTTCCTGCATACTTATTACATCATCAATAAGTGAGGAGAGTTGAACGAATGATAATACCTTTTTGGGGACAAGCATAAACTCGGCTGACGCAGCTTTTGCTAGATGGTCGGCACATTCATTTTCTTCCCTTGGGATCTGAATGAATTTGACTTCGAGGTCGCTAATTCGGTATTTTACTTCTTCTAAATACCTCTTCATTCTATCGTTCTTGCACTCGTAGTTGTCATTGATCTGACTCGTTACCACCTGTGAATCGCAGTGTATGACTATGTTTTCTACTCCCGCAGCCTTTGCAAGGTCTAGCCCTACCACCAAGGCTTCATACTCTGCCTCGTTGTTGGTTATGGGGAAATCCAATCGGATCATACATTGGATCTTGTCCCCCTGCGGAGTTTGGATCACTACGCCGACTCCTCTGGCTCGTCTATTTGAAGATCCGTCTGTATAGATATTCCATTGTCCTTTATCTTCCGCCACCTGGCCATCTTCGAGAGTGAACTCGACGATGAAGTCAGCTACTACCTGCCCTTTTATGGCAGTCCACGGGCGGTATTGGATGTCAAACTCGCTCAGCTCTACTACCCACATAGCCATTCTTCCTGCTGCCTCTGGGCTACTCATGGATTTTCTCAATGGTTTGTCTATTAAAATAATGATGGTATGCGCTTGGAAGTATGGCTTAAGTCTTCGTGCCACGATTATCAACGCGAAAGCCAACTTCTCCATTTGAGGGTACCTCTCTTCTGCCCCTCGGAGTGCTTGGCTAGTAAAGTAGACTGGTTTCTAGGATCCATCCTCCTCTCTTACCAAAGCTGCGCTTATTGCATTTTGTGAAATGGCTAAATATAGGTAAAGCTCTTCTCCTGGCATGGATCAACTGAGCAACGGTGGAGATGAGAGATATGCCTTTAAGTCGTTGAATGTCATCTGGCCTTCATCCATTCATTCGAATGATTTCCTTAGAGTGCGGAAGAATGGTAGACACCTGTCCGTCGCCCTTGAGACGAACCTGTTTAGGGTTGCAATCTTTCCGTTTAAACTTTGGACCTCCTTAACCATCCTTGGTGGCTTCAACTCCATTATGGCCCGTACCTTCTCTGGGTTGACCTCTATTCCTCTTTGGGACACCATGAAGCCCAAGAACTTCCTAGCTGTCACTCCGAACGCGCACTTGTTTGGATTTAGCTTCATGTTGAATGATCGGAGTGTGTCAAATGTCTCCCTGAGGTCTTCTAGGTGATCAACTTCATACATGCTTTTTACCAACATGTCGTCAACATAAACCTGTACGTTCCTGCCGATCTGATGTGCAAACATCTTGTTCATTAGCCTTTGGTATGTTGCCCTAGCATTTTTGAGTCCGAAAGGCATCACCTTGTAGCAGAATAATCTCTGGCTTGTAACGAAGGAGGTTTTCTCTTGATCAGATTCATCCATCCTGATCTGGTTGTAGCTGGAGAAAGCGTCCATAAAACTTAGGAGCTGGTGTCTCGTAGTCGAATCTACCAAGGTATCTATTCGTGGGAGCGGGTAGCTGTCTTTAGGGCAAGTCTTGTTAAGGTCCGTGAAGTCTACGCACATCCTCCAGTTTCCGTTGGCCTTTTTAACCATGACGACGCTTGCCAATCAGTCGGGGTAATATACTTCCCGGATTAAACTTGCCTCCAGTAACTTTCGAACTTCCTCAGCTATGGCCTTGTCCTGCTCCTGAGCGAAGACTCGTTTCTTTTGCCGGATTGGAGGGAATGAGGGCGACACATTTAACTTGTGGACCATGACTGATGGGTCGATTCCTGGCATGTCTTCATGACTCCAGGCGAACATGTCTTGGTTATCTCTAAGGAAAGTCATGATCGTTTGGCGCATCGGCCAACTATGTAGTGTGCCAATTTTAGTTGTCCGTTCAGGCCGTGTGTCATCAAGTCTCACCTCTTCCAGCTCTTCAATCGGCTCTGCCAGTGCTCGTTGCTTTCTGATACACATTGTTTGTTGTTAATCCTCCATTTCTAACATGGCAATATAGCATTCCCGTGCTGCTATTTGATTTCCTCGCAGTTCTTCCACCCCATACTCCGTCGAGAATTTAATCATCAGGTGGTATGTTAAAGTCACTGCCTTCCAGGAATTGAGAGTGGGTCGCCTGAGGATGGCATTGTAGGCGGACGAGCAGTCGACTACGAGAAAAGTTACCTCCTTAGTGATCTGTTGAGGATAGTCACCTGTCGTCACAGCTAGTGTTATTGCGCCCAAGGGGAACACCTTCGTTCCCCCAAATCCCACAGGTGGGGCATTCGTTGGGGTTAATCGTTCCTTGTCAATTCTTATTTGCTGGAATGTCGGATAGTACAGGATGTCTGCGGAGCTGCTGTTGTCGACGAGGACCCGATGCATGTTATAATCCCCTATTTGCAAGCTGACCACAAGTGCATCGTCATGAGGATGGTGAAGTCTCCAAGCGTCATCCTCTGAAAATCCGATAACGGGGTTATCTATTCGCGGCATCTTGGGTATGGATCCTGTAAGTTGGACGCTATGGACCATTCTGAGGTAGGTTTTGTGGGCTTTTTTAGAAGATCCTACTACGGTTGTGCCCCCTACGATCATTCTTATGTCCCCTATAGGTGGTCTAGGGTGCTCGTTCTCTCGTCGTAGGGCCTGTTCCTACGACGGATTGGTTCTTTCCTTGCTGACGAACCTCTGTAGCTTCCCTTGTCTGATAAGGGCCTCAATCTGCTGTTTCAGGTCGTAGCAGTTGGCTGTGTGGTGCCCATGGTCTTGGTGAAAGCGACAATACTTATCCCTTGGCCTCTTGTTGGGATCTCCCTTTAGTTTACCAGGGAACGTTAGTGCTCCTTCATCTTTGATCTGCATCAAGACTTGATCTATCGGGGCGGTTAATGGGGTGAAATTAGTGAACTTTCCAGTGGGGGATCTAGGGCGCCTTTCATCTCGTTGATCTCCGGTTCTAGCAACCTTTCGCCCTCTATCCTGTCTTGTGTCCTTTTATCTCTCCCTCTTCTTAGGTTTCTCTTCGTGGGCTAGCAATGCATCTTTTGCATTCGTGTATTTGGTGGCTCTGTAGAGTACGTCCGTCATGGTCTTTAGGTCATTCTTGTATAAAGAAAACAAAAATTTACCCTTCCGCAGCCCGTTAGTGAATGCAGCTACGAGTATCTTATTGTCAGCTTCATCAATTGAAAGGGCTTCCTTGTTGAAACAAGTTATGTAAGACCACAGCGTCTCGTCTTCTTGCTGCTTGATGCTCATTAAGCACGCGGTGGACCTTTTATACCAATGTCCCCTATGAAGTGCGAGGTGAACTGGGTGCTCAACTCTTTGAAAGTATTGATGGAGCTTGTTGTCAATCTACTAAACCAAACCCTCGCAGGGCCCTTTAGCGTCGTCGGGAATGCCCTACACATGATCTCGTCTGGTACCCCTTGAAGGTGCATTAGGGTCTTGAAAGTCTCTAGATGATCGAGGGGGTCCTTGACCCCGTCGTAGCTTTCGATCTGGGCCATGCGGAATTTCTGGGGCAAGGGGAATGAGTTGACGGAGGTAGTGAATGGTAAGTCAGTTCTGTTTACTAGGTCATCAAGATCATTGGACACTCGTCCCTTGAGGACATTCATCATGACCTCCATCTGCTCCTTCATCGCCTGGATCTCCGCGATAATAGGTGGAGGGGCCGAATCCATGAGGGATGGAAGGCTTATGTTTTGCCACTCTGGCCTGCTTGGGGCGTTGCTGCCCTCTGGCTTCTCTTGGTCTCTTCATTCGGCACTGGTACTTTCTTGGTTTTCCTCCTGAACATTATGTCCTGCATACCTTTGGCGTAGCTGCTCCTCCAGATCATGGTTCTGTTTTATGAGTCGTTCTACTGCTGCCATGAGAGTCTGGAACTACCTCTCTGATGCAGTAGATCTTGGCAGCTCGTCTCCTTGAACGTTGTTGGTGGTAGCCATCGAGCAAGTGAGTACCATGCAGCTCTTATGTCTGGGAGGCGATAGTCTGGCTAAACTCTTCGATTCCCACAGACGGCGCCAATTGATGATGCCGTAAAATTACCAGTGAGCTACACTATCCTCGCACGCTTGAACTAACAACTTGCAAGAAGAAAGAAGTGATCTAGCAGAGGGCACCGGTGTGGTGCCGGCCAAATGCCCTCCGAAGGTTAAGTTAGAACTATTCTCAACTCTAGAGTGTTAGAGAATGGGAAATTATGTGTACCTTGATTTGTGAGGGTATTGGGGCTTTTATAGTAGTAGAAGGTTGGCCTTTCTTCCTTGATGTAGAAGTCTTTTCCTTATAGGACTCTACTTGAGTAATCCCAAACGTGATGGGCAAGACATTTCCTTATAGAGAGGGTCTTTCATTGATGCGCGTATCTTCTGGAATTCTCCTTGTACTAGGATTCTGATTTCCTTTGGGATTCTACCGGATTTCAAACGTGTGTAACAAGTATTTTATGTCATGCTAGGCCCTGGGCTCTCACCTATTGTCGCCCATGGGCTAGGATCCGTCAGGCCCAATGTGGTGAAGGTTCGTCATGCTATTTTTTACCCCTTCAATGTCTGTGTTTTGTAGGGTGTCCAAACTATTTGCAACTCGCACCTAGACCTTTGTAAAAGTCCAATTAATGTCTGTTAATATTGTTATTTGCTAAATGGACCATGTTAAGGGGTGTTTTTAGGAAAATTGTTAGTAAATCATATTAGGAAAGATTTAACACCATTTTCATGGGAAATATAAAAAGCTGTTAACAAAATTAAATGCTTTATCATTTTTCCATAAAATGTTTCTAAAAATAGTTCATAAAACAATGCATTTGAGGCATTCAACAAGTGTTGTAATATCTCAAATATAAAAATAAAATAAAATAAAATAGAATTTAAAAAAATATAAATATATAATATATATATATATATATATATATATATATATATATAAAAGAAGGAAGAGAGACAAGTGGTACAAAAGAGCTAGTTAGAAAATTAGAACAGGCAAATAAGCAGACCTCCAACTGTAAGAATTTGGCTATTGGATTTTGATTTTAAAGAGTTTCGTAAAAACGATATATGTACATATTTTAACGTGTACGATAAAAATAAAAATAAACATCTTATAATATTGTCACCGTAAATGCTGGTCACCACAATTTAACATAATATATAATATAATATAGTATGATTATATTACGATCTACTTGATTAACTTATTCTTTTCTTATCTATAATAAAACCATGATTAAAATTTCTTACCCTTTCAAAATCTATGAATTTTACTACAAATAAACTGTTTATATTACCAATAACCTATGAATACAAATTTGATACTATGTGATCCTAGTTAAAAACTTACACAATCTATTCTCAAGTTTATTTAAGTATAGTTTTAGACAAGTATACATATAAAAATATAATATTGTATATAGTTAAATCAAGCTTCCTAGTTCACTAATTTGTTCACAAACAAATTATTTTATTTGAACTTAACTTGTTTAATAGTTGAGCCTAAATTCGTACTTGAGTTTGACTTGTTTGCTAAGCAAACAAACATGAACAAACTTTCCCTAAGCCGAGTTTGAGTTGTTTATAAATAGTTTTGTTCATATACAACTCTTCTTAGTACAACTCAAAACATGCTTGTTACAAAAATTTTGTTATATTTTTTTTTATTCATAGAAATTCACTATTAGTCTATGATAACAACAAAAATCTAGTAACATTTTAATAATAAATCAAGCAGCCAGACCTCCACAAATCAAAATAATATAAAATAAAATCTAAATATAATCAGATTACATTAAGGCTCACTACATCTCAAAACATGCTTGTTATAAAAAAACACTAAAGTTCACTTTTAGCCCCTACCATTTGGGGTAGTTTTCATTCTAGCCCCTAATGTTACAAAAGTTTCATTTTGCCTAGCGCTACATTTCAATTTCATAAACACTAATTGTCTAACTTTGTTATGATTATCCTGTTAAGTGCCATGTGGGACCTAACACATGGCACATATTAATCCTACATAACAAAAAATTGAGGAAATATATGTAGGATTCGTATATGCCACATGATGGGTCTCACAAGTTACCTAACGGGAATGGTTTTAAAAATTGATGAATTGAATTGGCCAATTCAACCTTGAACTAAACCTAAATCCGATTCGGTACTCTTTATGGATTCGGTACTCTTTATGGACAGTTCGATTGCTAAAACTGCAAACCAAATTGGTTTACCTAGTTACTAATTGGTAATGAGAGAGGAATGTTGTGTTTGCCTGGAACATTTCTTGGGATTCTCCCTCGACTCATAAACTGAAGCCTTTCCGATCAACTTGTCTTTTTGGCCTTGTTCCTTCGCTTGATCTTCACATGACGAAGAACACAAGTGAAGACAAAGATTTGAGATGAGAATTGGTAGCAAGTGCAAGTTACCTAAAATAGGATAATGGGTGAATATGGGTAACCAGAACCGAAAAAAAATCCAAAAACCTATTACATTAGCTTACATAGTTCCTTCCCAATATATAGATTTTAACTATAGTTGCTCTCTATCTTTAGGGAGTGTTGTTTATTTTTTAAACATCTGTTTATCATTTTTGAGACTTGGTAACTATGATAAAGAAAAGTGGGTGTTTTGAAAAGTGAGAGGAATAATAAAAAATTAATGAAGAAATAAGGGAAAAGTGCAAATTACACTCCTAAAATTTGGCGGTGATTAGATTTTACACCTTGAAATTTCAAATTTTGGATTTTACCCCTTGAAGTTTGGTGATATTTGGATTTTACACCCTAACGTTTCAAATTTTGGACTTTACCCCCTATATTTTAGAAGTGTTTGGATTTTACTCCCTAAAATTTTGGGGTGTTTAGATTTTATACCCTAAAGTTTCAAAATTTTGAGGTGTAAAATCCAAACAACTCTAAACTTTAGCAGGTAAAAACCAAGTTCCAAAACGTTGTAGTGTAAAATCCAAACACCCCAAACTTCAAGGGATAAAATCCAAATTCTGAAATTTCAGGGTGTAAAATCCAATCACTCCCAAATATTAGAGGTGTAATTTGCAATTTACCCAAAAAATAATATTTAAATGAAATTGTGTTTAGAGTATAAAATCTGATGTGGGTGAAAAGAAGTAGTTAGCTAAAAGATGAAAAGTAGGCTCTTATCCTAAAATATGAAGTAAATTGACGAAAGCTACTACCAGTTTTCTAATACCATGAAAATAGAAAGTATTGATGTATGTGTTTGAGAGAGAAAGAGATATTTTGGGAAGTTTTTCAACATTTATTAGTTGTGCACGCATTCAAATCTCCCCCAATTTTGGTATAATTAATTTACCTCCCTCTTTTTTTTTTTTTTTTTAACCTTTGCTACAGGTTTGAACTCTAAATTTTATTCTTTGAATCTTGACTTTTATATATATCTTGAATCTTGAATCCTTGAGGGAAAAATTTACATATTACCTCGGGCTCTCACAAAGGGAGTAGGCCCCATACATGGGACCTACCATGAGGCCCACCCCATTTGTGAGAGCCCATAGCAGGAGTATGTAAGTTTTGCCCCGACTTTGTGTATGCTGTGCTGGTGGTAGGGATTTTTTGAGGGAAAATGGGCTGTCTTTAATACAAGAAAGTAAGATCCTAGGGACAGCTTTGATGGTTATCAGCATTCCCTGTTGTTTGAGTTGCTCCACGTCTGATTTCATAACAGGTTCTTGCCACGAAGGGGTTCTTCTACAATGGCAGACAAATGATATTCTGAAAACCCAAAATTAGTTAAACTTGGAAGGGCTATTTGTGTTAGTTCATTGATGTTATTTTATCTTTTAAACAAATTCCTTTAATTTACTCAATATCTATTCACACCTTATGGTTAAAGTGTACGTATTGAAGTTGTTCATGGCTTTTTCGTCCAATCGGATAATCAGTGACCATGGGTAAATATTTGTGAATTGCGACCCCCTAGATTCTGGACCGTGGTTTAAAGTTGCATGCTAGCTTGGAAATCATCACTAATATTAAGACTTCCTATTCTTTACAACTCCGTCATTTGTTTGAATGTTTTGATTTGGGGGAGGAGAAGGTTAGAGCAATATATTATACAATAGGCAAGTTGCAATGATATTTTACAGTGAATTGCAAGGAAAAGACATATTTTCGTACTGGAATTAGTAAATGATGCGCAACAAAATATTCTTGTTCAACATAATAGCAAAGTTATTACCTCAAAAAATGTTATTTTCACTTCCATTGAAGAAAAAATCCACTGCCAATTTGCCGGATTGAGATTTAAAATTTTAACCAAATTGCCGTTGGTAGGTTGGAGTGGAGTGGACCAGTTAGCAGATCAAGAGGTTTTTTTTTTTTTTTTTTTTAATAATATCCCTATTCAAAACATTCAGCAAAATAAAAAAAATTGAAGCAATAAGAATCAATTACGTGTAAAGCCTTTTCTGTAAAATGTGAAGCACTCTTTGTCTCTTTCATGTGTAACTAAAATGTGAAGCAAATATGGATGACAAATTCAGCCAAATTGTTATCAAAATCCAACGATAAGCAGCACTTAATCACACACAAAAAAGAAAGGTTTAAAAAAAATGGTTCGGCTTACTTCTAGTTAAATTTTTAATAAGACATCTCCTTTACTTTATAACAAACAGCTGAGATTAAAAGTAAAGCTACGTTATTTTTCTTTTGTGAAAAAAACGCACTGACATAAGGATAACACAAATTGCAATAAGCTTGAGATCTATCTTCGTCAATATCTTTATTTTTCTTCTTCAAATAAACTCAAAAAGAAGTCCAAAAGGATCCACATCCTTTCTTCGTTCTATTCTTTTTTTTTTAATCAAATGGTATGGTAAGCATAATTCCAAAGGCCAAATCTCAGTCTCAAAAGAAAAGAGAAAGAGAGAAGGCCTTGGTTTCTAAATTATCAGTCCACGCTATTCCCTTGGATTGAAATAAAAAATCAATGCTGACTGACCTCCAAAATCAAAGACATAAATAGAGACTTGAAGCTAAAAATGGAACACTTGTTAAAACTCTGTATGTGATTACATCTATGAATATATATTTTTTCTTTTTGAGTTCCTGTGAAGAAGTAGAAGACATTGACGAAAACATCTCTCTCTTTTTTTTCGATTCTTTAATTCAAATAAATTCCCTTGATTTCACGGCAAAGAATGAAACCTTCACATCATGTAGCCTAGTCACTAAGAAACTGTGTCCAAGTAGGAAAAAGCATGGTAAAGAAGAAACCTTCTCTTCATAGAGGAAAAGATCTCAAGTTTGGCAAACGATTTCAGGGGTAGTTAGAGGCTTGGACTTGAAGATTCCCTTCATCATCTTGGTAGTCAACATTGAACTCTGAAGGAACCATTGCCTTGTTGCTTCAGAGGTCTGCCTTTTCTTTTTAAAATGACGCGTACTTCTTTTTTAATCTCCGCCATTTGTTAAGTTTATTAAAAGCAAAGGAGATGTCCTGTTAAAAATTAAGCAGATGTAAGCTGAACCCAAAAAAAAAAAAAAAATTATATATATATATATATATATATATTCAATCCGTTGTGTTATAACATTTTTTTTTAGAGATAGTTTAAACCTAAGATATTTGCTCTTGATAATTGTCTTTTATCATCATATCAAGATACCAATTAATGTTTTAGCATAAACAAAAGATCTAATCTCAAATATCTTATTTGATGACAAGTCCTAATGTTGAAACTTGAAACGGATCGGAAGATTGTAAAAGAGAAAGGGGGATGTATCATTTGAGTAAAGAGTTTGTTTATGACTTGGATTTTGTTTGATTTTGCTATAAATGAGAACATAATAAATAAACGAACAAAACTTCCATGAAATTGATAATCTTTTTTTTTTTTTTTTTTTTTTTTTTTTTTTTTTTTATGTTTGTTAATAAAAGAAAAAAGACAAAAGTTGGCAAAGGAAGACCCTGAGCCACTGACCTTGGTGACCTATAAGTTCTTTGGCCCATTTTTTTTGCAAATTGAAAGAGTTTAAATGTTTAATACGGCAATCCATAGTTCATTTTTCAAATCTTTGCTAGGAGGATAACCTTCCATATAAGACTTTACCATATATAAATAAAGATAAAAAGGGTAAAAAAGACATTGAACTCCTAATGTTATCATAAATAATGAACCAAACCTAGTACATTCCCAGGTTAAAGTTTTTACAAGACAATTTAATTACATTTAAAATGAAGAGGTCAATAACTTGCCCATGCACGTCTTATCAAACCAACCTGGTCAAGCACATTTGCAGAAGCTTTATATATACGTAGATAGATGCCACCATTTGCATAAGCACCATTCATAGAAGCACTTGTTCAAAGTAATTTGAACTTACTTTCGCAAGAGAAAATGAAGGTTGAACTGGAAGTAATCTCCAATGAGAATATCAAACCATCTTCACCAACCCCCACCCATCTTCGCTATTATCAACTTTCCTTTCTCGATCAAACATTCCCTCCTATGTATGTTCCATTTCTCTTTTTCTACACACAGAATGATGCTTACTCTAAAATCAGCACCGATCCTGCCAAATCATTCTCTACTGTGCTCAAGCGATCATTGTCCGACGTCTTAACTCGTTACTACCCTTTAGCTGGCCGCGTTAAAGACAATCTAACTGTAGACTGCAATGATGAAGGTGTGTTGTATCGCGAAGCCCAAGTCAATTGCAAGCTTTCAGATATTGTTACACATCAAAATTCTGCAGAGTTGAAGAAATTTCTTCCATGCGATATTGATGGCACGCACCATTTTGCCTGCACTGTTCAAGCCAACTACTTCACTTGTGGCAGTATTGCCATTGGTGCATGTATTTCCCACAAGATTGCTGATGGCACATCCTTTATCATGTTTATGAAAACTTGGGCAGCCACAGCTCGAGGTGATAGTGATATATATCCCCAATTTCAAGCATCAACTCTCTTTCCTCCTACAAGTACTTTATCTGGGTTTCAACCAGAAAATAATATGATAAAAGAGAAGCTTGTATTAAAGAGGTTTGTGTTTAGTGCTGCTTCAATAGTGTCTCTTAGAGAAAAATACGGGGAAAGCTCAGGCTTAGAAAGTCCAATACACCCCAGTCGTGTTGAGGCATTGTCAGTCTTTTTATGGAGCCGATATGTAGCTGCTACACAAGCAAACTTTGGGCCTAAAAAGCCCAACATGGTGCTTTTTGCAGTGAATTTACGATCAAGGATGGATCCGCCATTGCCTAGAAATTCTTTTGGAAATATCTTCCGACTTGCAACAGTCCTTCTGTCTAGTGAAGAGAGGAATGGCCTCGTGGGCAAAGTGAGAGCCGCGATAAGAAAAATTGACAACGAGTATGTGAAAAAATTACAGGACCACGCTCAACACTTGAATTTTCTCAAAGAGGCTAGTAGAAAAGTTATGAAAGAAGATATAGTTCCATTCAATTTCAGTAGTTGGTGCAAGTTCCCTATGTATGAAGTGGATTTTGGTTGGGGAAATCCCATGTGGATTGGTCTGGTTAGCTTGCCTTTCAAGAACGTAGTTATATTTATAGACACCAAAAGTGGGGATGGAATAGAGGCATGGGTTAACTTGAAAGAGGAAGACATGGCTAAATTTGAAAGTGACACAGAGCTCCTTGCATATGCTTCCACCACAACCATAAATGCTTAACAAGTTAGTGTATAAGCATGCCGGATGCGTAGACTGAATGGCTGACACTGCAAAATTGTTTAGCAGTTTCTTCGTTAGTTTCCATCTTGAACTAAAATAAAAGAAGTCAAAAGCTTCCATGTGTTAAAAGTATTCCAATTATATCATCTTGTAATGTTATTTGTAATATATTGGTGAAACTACTAGAGTTTTAGTTTCTTCTTTGGGTTGGTATTTGTATGATTATATAAAAATAAGTTTGCAGTGTGATTTTGTATATGTGTGTAAGGATGTGTTTAGGTACTGTTTATTTTGCTAAAATTGAAAAATTATTGCTGAAAGTACTATAGATAAAGGTAAAAGTTAGTTGAAATAGTACAGTGGAGCCCATGAATATTGCCAAAAAGTGCAGTCTGGCCTATAAATAGTAGCAAAAATAAACCAAATAGTAAAATAATTTTAATTTTTAATCTCCACCCAAACGCACACTAAGTATCATTCTCCTAATTTTAATATTTGTAAAAATGTTTATCAATTCACATCTTCTCAACTAAAGGAAAAGTCACCAATACCGATGATTTTATTGTGGCTATAATACTTCTACTAGTCACCAATACCAACAATTTTAACATTTAGTTTTATCAGGAATCTAGTAAGATTTCTAAAAATATGTAATTCTTACGTTTCTTTTATTTCTAATAAGAATATTAAATGAATTATCTATTTTTTCAAGACTATTTTAGGATTTGTAGACACTATACGGGTCAAATTTTTATGTATTGACATATCCAAGTCAAAACAAATTTTACATGTATTTGAGTCTTAATTTTAAGTCTGTTCAAAAACACATTCAAGTGGTATGAATTGAAGACATAAGATTGATCAAGAAAGCCTGTCAAAATAGAACTTCGATACCTATTGATACATGTTGATCTATCAAGCTATGGGAAAACCAAACAGTAATTTATGTTTCATCCAACAATGACTTGGCTCTTCTTAAAATCCTTTCACTAGGGTTCCAAAACATAAAAAATAGATATTTATGGCCATCATCATATACATAAAGAGACACACGCATACCTAGAATGGCTACGAAGTTCTATGCGGCTAAGGTTTTGTACCAAGCTACTACCGGTTCATCAAAGCATAATTTGAAGAACATTGCAAATGCTACAAAAATCAACTGGTTGTTGTGGTGTAAGTCACAAATAAGAGATCCGTGCAAAAAATAAATCTTCTGCAAGAAGTAGTCCAATTGGGGATTGGAACTGAGCTTTCTTATAGATTAGTAGGTTTTACTGTAAGCTCTAATCTTGTTAGTGGATTCTTTAGAATGGTAACCTAAAATTTACTCAGTGGGATTTTGCCTTCAATGGTTTTTCCCATCATGATCAAATCACTATGTCAAATTTATTTTTCGTGGCATTTAACTAAGTTGGGTGATTTGGTTGTACCTTAATTTGGATTTGCATGTAATTTGTACTAATTAATCAACTTGGGTAATTAGTTAATTTAACTGGGGTCAGTCTATAACTCTATATTTACTATTTTAAATTTTGTTTATGATGAAATCAATGTAAGCTTTATATACTATATTACTCTAAGTTAACCTTAGTGTTAGTCTGCTTGTTATACAAGTATATGCCCTACAATAAGTTTGGGTCTATTGAGTCCTAATATCTCTAAAAATTTTATATTATAATTTTACTAGTTTGAAATGAAACATTAACTTCTTTTTTCAATAATTCAATAGTTACAATAACAAAGAAGGGGAATGGAAAATATTACTAATTAAACTACAAGTTTCTTGAACGCAAAAACGTCAACTTCACAAGCTTGTCTTGTAGTTAAATTTGTAGCTCTATATATATACTCACCACCATTTGAATAAGAACCCTCCACAGAACCACTTATTCAAATTTTCTGAACTTCAAAGAGGAAATGAAGGTCTAGGTTGAAGTAATCTCCAAGGAGATTGTAAAACCGTCTTCACAAACCCCTATCCATTATCTGTATATTTTCTAAAACAAATACAGCCTCCCATACCAGCTTCTTTCATCTTCTTCTACCCAAAAGTTCACCACCAATATTGCCAAATCAATTCTGCTGAAGCAATCATTGTCCAACGCCTTAACATGTTATTACCCTTTGGCCCGGGACATCAAAGACAATCCTTCTGTTGATGAAGGTGGTTACCACTGTGAAGCTTTATGCAGTGAATTTTATGGTGCCCAATGAACTTGGCACTTGGGGAAGAGTGGTACGGCATTGTGGGCAATTTGAGAGATGCAATAAGAAAAACCAACAAGGATCAATTACAATAAAAAGTGTAATTGTGTTTATAGACACAAAAAATGGGGATAGGATGGAAGCGTAGATAAACTTGAAAGAGGAAGATATGGCCAAATTCAGAGGTGACAAAACGCTCATTGTCGCTAGAAATTAAACTTATTTCACAATTTCTTCATTGGCTGCTGTCATTAGCTAAAATACTTAAAAAGATTTTACGTAGAAATATATTAAGAAGCTAGGGAGGGCACAGTTGTAACAACCCTGGCTACGTGACCATAATAGTTGTATGTTATTTAGTATTTACTATTTGAAATTCTGTGTTAAATTCTGTGTTAAATGTATACTAGTACTATTTGCCATTTTATGTATAATTAAAATGAAAATAAATAAATAAAACTTGAAATATAAACATTTTATAAATGAAATAATTATGAATTTATAATCATTTTAATATTCTTAATAACTTTTTCTATCAAGAAGGTTATAATGAAATAATATTACCATTGATAGATTAGTCAGTAGACACGTTCAACGTAAAGTTAAGCTATATATTAAAGACAAAATTTGGCTACAAACTTAATTGTAACTTAAGGTTATAACTTTAGTATCTTTTTATTTAATATGAATTTTGACAAATTCACCATTAAATTATATTTTCTTCTCATCCTCAAAAAAAAAAAAAAAAAAATTACATTTTCTTCTTATATCTTTTATGTTTGCAAAATTTCCAAAATATAAAAAATTAATAATTATGTCATCAATCAATTGTTTATATTGCAAGTTTTTGTAATCAAATTATGTATAAAAATAAACTTATAGATCATATAATAAATAACATTTGATTGGCATAAAATTTAATGTGTGCTAAAAGCAGATTTAGCTTATCTCCAGTACTTTTTAAATTAGAATCTCATTTTATTTTAATGAGAAACTGCTACATCAGCTACTAACTAAATAAAATATAGAGATTAAAACTCACTCTCACTTGCTTTTGTATATTTTAAACAAAAGGAGATGTTCAGTTGAAAAAGTATTGGAAAAATACTAAACCCGTTAAAAGTTGAAAAGGTATTGGAAATAAACTAAACCCGTTAAAAGTCTAAAAAACGTGCAATCTAATAGTTAGATTTTTAAAATATGTAATAATATTAATTTTCTTTTTTAAAGGAAGTTGTTGCCAAAGTTTGTCCTTATATTAATTACCTAATTAAAACTTAGTATTTGATAAATAATAATCTTTATTCTTTAAACATGAATGTCAAGATTGGTTATTTATATGTTTTAAAAAATTGGCTTATAAAAATAAAATATGTTGGGAAGCTTGTGTACTGTGTACTATTATCTCTTCCTAGCCATCAATTTTCAGCACCTTTTTTTCTGACCTTTCTTTTATAGGTGCAGCAGGTGTGTTACACACAGAATAATCCTTCATCTCCCTTAAATTTACCCAGCCAATTTATGATGATCAAGATTCAATCCCTATATTTACTATACCAATCTGCCTTGATGGTCCGCCTTTATTCATTGACAAGTGAAAACAACATGGGCTTGCCAGTTTCAATTAAAATTGGACTGGCCTGCTAATATTTTTTAGATTGCTCCCCAGATATAACTTTAAAGAAGTTATAACATTGCAGGGTACAAGAAAACAATATGAACTTCCAGGATTAGAGGTAACTCTCCAAGAAATTTGCAGTGTAAGATTCTCCGGGCTTTTATCCAGAAGAATAACAAGAATAGACTATGATATTATTGATATATTCAAATCTATATTTCAATCCAATTAAAATGTGGCTGTGCCTCCATCCAAAGACAAGCTTAAGCCTACCAATAGATATCATAGATTTGAATCGAGCAGCTCGCTGACCTTCAATGGCAGAACAATTGCTTGGGACCAGTTAGAAAAATTGTTCATCGTAAATGTACAAGAACTCAATGCTGTAATAAATTATTGATTACCATCTAAATATTAAGGTCAAAAGAACATCCTTATGCAACTAAAGGGATAAAAAGTTCTTTTGACTCATTCAACTTAACTGCTACAGTGTCCCTCTTATAGAAACTACAATGGATACAAGGCTTCTTCCTATTCCCACAAACGCCACCTCTGTTTTCTATACTTCCTTTCCTTCTTGATCTCTCAAAACTGAAGCAAAATTGCCAGTACCATCTTCACTTTAACTTTTTCTGTTGACACATTTTTGCATTCATCCTACATAAATTGATCCGCTTGATGCCTTAATTGGACATATCCTTTAGTTAATTCCAAGTTTAGCTGTGGTAATGTGTTCTCCAAACTTGAACTTCCATAGTGTGTTAAACTCACAAAAATCATGCATATGGCTGGCAAAGCAGTTAAGTACTTATGGATTCAAATAAGACTCCCAACCATCCTTTTCCAGCTTCTCTGCTTTTCTCAAGACATCATTTCTTGTGTCTTCTTGATACTGGCTCATTCTGCAAAGGATATTATTCCAGAATCAGCTCATGCAAGACTTATCACCTAACGTTCTTTTTTTCTTGGTTTCATACCCAACACAATTTTGTATTACTTAGAGAGAGGGAAGTGAGAGAAAACCCACCTTGCCAATAGGTCAGCATTGCGAATCCCCATCATCCTTACTGTGAGCAAACCTGCATTGGTAGCATTGTTTATTGCAACTGTTGCAACTGGAACACCCCTTGGCATCTGCATAATCATCAAAAGAATATATAAAAATTAGGACTTTGTGGTGATCAAATTTTCCTAGTACACTATCTGTGTACCAAGGAAGCTGTTTCCTTTGCTGCATTTCTTATTTCTCCTTTTTCAATAAAGCTTCTTAATTACCAATCAAATACCAAAAAAAAAAAAAAAAGTGCAATTAGAAATCAAATATGAACTGGAGATAACGAATGAAGCAGTATCTTTTCTGGGGCTCTAAAATTGGACAATATTTTAAGGCAATGAAACTCATTGTGCAAATCCAACATGATTAAGCAAGCATCCACATACTTCCACCATTCAGATCTTTTTTTGTTTTTTTGTTTTTTTGTAGGTGCCATTCAGATATTATTTAGTGCCATAGATATTCAGCACCAATGATTTTTTTTTTTTTTTTTTTTTTTTTTGCTCCATAGAAATTCAGCACCTATGATAATTCAGTGCCATAGATATTCAGCACCCATGATTTTTTTTTTTTTTTTTTTTTTGGTTCCAGGCACCTATTAATTATTGCCTCCATCAACTTGCCTTAATTTCAGTAGTATTTGTGCCAAGGAAATATATGTGGTAATTGTAAATAACATTAAAAGAATAATAGTACTATGCAAGAAAACACATCCCGAAGAATTAAAATAGAATTTCTCTCATCAAATAAAGCAAACACATTAATTAATCAAGGATAAGCAACTATAAAAACCAGAAAAAGGGCATCCCTAAGACTCCAGAATTTCAGACATCCAATACAAATGCCCTAGTCTTTTAGAACTAATATTGTATTCACAGGATACTGGATCTTTACAACACTTACCCATCCCATAAATGTAATAATTTAGAAGAAAATAATATACCTGCACAATGGACAGGAGTGAATCAAGTCCATCCAATGCAGAAGCACGCACGGGGACATCAATAACAGGCAAGGGAGTGAGTGCGGCTACCATACCTGCAAGTCACAACAAAGCTCAATTAATTCCAGTGAGACATTAAAAGCAACTGAGAAACAATATATGGAGCATGGTTCAGATAAACTTGCCTGGCAAGTGGGCTGCAACTCCAGCGCCAGCAATGATAATCTGAATGCCTCTCTCCAGGGCAGATGAGGCATAAGAAAACATCATTTCAGGGGTCCGGTGAGCTGAAACTATTTTCACCTGCATATTAATATATTATAATTTGTTAAGGTAGAATTGAAATATACAAGAAAATAAAATTTAATGATCAATAACTCAAAAATTCCAAAATAGACCCTGTAGTTCATTAGAAGTCAACCTCATAACGCTCACCAAACATATTCAAAATCCTTGCAGCATCCTTCATAACAGGAAGATCTGAATCAGAACCCATAATGATCCCAACACGTGGTGTTACTGCATTCAGAATGGGAGCAACATAAACACAATTTGAGTGTAACGAACTTTCTAAATCAAAACTTAAGGCATGTAAACTTCAAACAAAAGGAAAACACTTGCAACTATCAACATAATAAGGGTATAGCTACATGAAAGATTGGGGATCCCCCACCCCACAAGAGAGTAAAAATCATAAATGAAGAGGAGAATTAAATCAATTTTTTAAATGGAAATGATAAATTGTAATCTTATGGTAATTTCCCTCCCTATACTGTTACTTTTCCATCCTAAGCCAAAGTAAAGACGTTTTTTTATGCAAAATATAATAACCCAAAGCTCATAGCCTGAAAATTTAAAGTAGCATTAGTGCTGATTATTCTGGAAACTACCCCACGTAGTTGTGGGTGTAACGTGTAGGAATATTTTTATGTAAGAAAACGTAAAACATTGAATAAATAAATTCAATTGAGGCAATCACTGACTTGAGGAAAGTATGCTTCAAAAAGATGCACCAAAGTCAAATTTAATTGATAGCATAGATGCAAACATCTCACCGCACCTTCCAAAAACATTTGTGCCTCCTAGAGAAAACTTGCTTTTTGGTTAACCAGCATCAGGACATTCAGTAAATATATATGAGAAGACCCTAGTGCAATTACCTGCAGAGTGCAGACTGACAATCAGAACCTTCTTCCCTCAGAATTGATTTTAATCGTTCTTCCACATCACCCATGGAAGGCCCAACAATTGTGACATGGCCCATCTTTCTCTGCTTTCACATTTCTGCCAAGTCATTAGGGCAATGCGGGAAATTGTCGAGTATGAGGTAAAGGTCAAGTAATGTGTGTGCGCACGTGTGTGTGTAAGAGAGAGAGAGAGAGGAAAATGAAATTCACATACCTGGCTTGTCATACCAATGAACAGTAGCCCCAGGAATACTCAATGCCCTAAAATAAACCAGGCTCACCCCTGAAATTTAATAAATAAATAGATACAAGAGAGAGACAGTTGACATGTGGGGGGAGGGGGTAGTGAAAGATAGTTATGCTGAATAAATACATTTCAAACATATTGTATATATCGATGTTCCAATTTACTTTTTTTACTAACATTAACAAGTTTTCCAAGATAAAATAATTTCAGAACTGAAAACCAGTTAATGAGGACCAGGACAGATGGAACGTTTGATTTGTATTAATTGTAATTTCTTAAAATTTTGTTATTCATAATGGTACACAAAGTCATCAAGCTCAAGCACAGACTTATACCTAATTCTAGTTGCAACTTCAACAAACTTCAAGCAGATTATATTCAGTGAAAGTATGTTACAGAAATATGTTCTGAAAGAAACAAATGACTTCAGCTTCATGCCATCATCTCTCTCTCTCTCTCTCAAACAAAACAAGCCACATGGCTTAAACAGAAAAATACAGGTAACAAATTCATTTTATATTTTAGATAAATAAAAAAATAAAAAGAAATTCTTCACCTCATCTTCACCCAGTATATTGTACATGACAGCAGCAGGAGCTTTCATTGATGGCTCACCAAGTGGAAGACCAACAACAGCCCGCAAATGTTGTTCAAATTGTGAGGTGTAGCAAGACTCAATTGTGTGATGACCACTATTATGGGGCCTATGAACCACTTCATTTAGAAGAATCTGTTAAGAGTTTGGAACATGAATTCATTAGTCAAAAGCAGATAATGCTGAAACAAAATTAGGAAAAAATATAGAGGATAACAAAAAAGGAAGCAATTGTAGCATCAAGAGGTATTAAAATATATGTATATATATATATATATATATATGCATTTAAAAGCCTCAAAGAAAGAAGCAAAAACACAACCTGACCATCCTCAGTCAAAAATAATTCAACTGCAAACACACCAGCGCCATCTAATGAGCTAACAGCTTTGTAGGCAACATCAGTAGCATATTTCCTAATATCCCATGACACATTAGCTCCTTGACTATGTGACAAATGTTTTCCCTACATGAGATCAAAGATCCTTAATGAGAAGTAAAGGGATGTAAAGTTAACATCTAAATACAAAAGGTGAATGCTTCTCACGTAATTCTGCATCATTCAAGATTAGACCATGAAGAGAAAATAGACAATGTAAACACGGATATGACCCAGTTGTGGTAGGTTGACAGCTTGCCTAAATTTAGTCACTCTACTATTACGAATGAACTTATTCATATAATTATAACAAGAGAGAGGAAAGAAATTCTAGCAGATAGCTAACTAATCTTAGGTTGAAAAGGGATTACTTATAAGCATAGTCTAACAACAAAGAAACAGTCAAAATTAGCTCTAAAATGCTAGTTCCATTGTGTCCTTGTGTTACGAATGACAACAGGGGAATAAAGTAACCTCTGACATTTCTACACTTCCTATAACAGAAAAGTACTTGAACGAAAACCTAAGATTAAGGGAAGGTGGGCATCTAAAGTAGCACCAAAATCCACAAGGATCCACTTTTGTGATTTTATAAAACAGAATGCATTTCCTCAAAAGGAAAAAAGCTTTATGCATAAGGAAATGATTTCATTCAACTTCTTATTTTCTCATATTTTGCAAGACAGTGGTCAATAACCAAATGGCAAAGTCAAAGAAAAGCATACCTGAATTATTCAAATAGTTGAGGCTCTGGGTTGGCATTCCACTCCTTGTTGCTCAAGCATCTCCATGGTTGCAACATCAACATGCTCAATTTCTACAGTCAATACATCCCATCTATCTACCAAGAACATAGACATATTATTACCAAATTATAACAAAAGCATATACTTACAAAGACTATTGACTATAAAAAAACAAAAAAAATATCATCAATCTCATAAAAATAGAACCTTTTTTCGCAAATTCACGAACTGTAGCACTATCATCAAAGCTTCAGAGCATATGATGATATGAAAGTGCACTTGCGGGGCAGTTCTCAAGCGGATCCAAAACCATTACTTTAATAGCCATTTGCGAAGCTGCTTGACATAGCATATGACCCAGTTGCCCTCCTCCCAAAACACCAACAATCACCTCAGATAGTCCGTGTACAGGTACATCGTCTTTGCCACAAGAACAAGTATTATGGCGGAAGGTTCTGTGTAAGATGAATTTTTAACTCCAAATTAAAATCTAATTAGTAATATTAACAAGTTCTTTCATATAAGTCCAAGCAGCAGCCAAGCAATCATGTAAGAAAGAAATGATACCTTTTTTTGGATGGACAAATTTTTTATTAACAAAGGAACACAGTACAACAAGCACACATCTAACCAAACCAACAAAAATCAACCCGCAATAAACTATCTGAAACAACAACCAAAATCACTGTCACATCCTACTGATCAGAAGGCTTAATAATTACAGTGAGGAAACACCCCTATACAACATATAGCCTTGCGAAGGATTGAGTTGCAGTAGCACCATTTGGCTTCCACCCTAGCTTGAACTTCCTACATATCCTACACTATGGTCTCCTCTGTTCTAACAGAGTACCACAATGAATTAGAGAATTCCTTTCGGTGCCAAATATGATAAAGAAGGCCTCAAAAGCTAATTTACAAATATGATAAACTATTGAAAATATTGTACTCTCTCTCTCTCTTTCTAAATATAAGGAAAAAATAGAGTTTATGCAAACCAAAAGGATTATAGCAAAGCAAACTTGACGCAGCTTCTATAAATTCCTGGAGTGGTCCTCATCCACATTTAAAGTGTTCAAAGGAAAATTTGGTAAGAATATCTACAAAAATATGTGACAGATTAGCTAGTAACTCACTCATAAATTCTGTCTATCGTTTTATGGGTAAGCACATAAAATTGTCAAAACTCTACAGTCTAGACAACCAAGTGTTGAATTTATAGCCTTTCATGTCCTTCAACTTCCAATTCTCTTGAAGAATAGGATTTCCCTGGATTTTCTCTGTGCAAACCCCCTGACCACCATTGAAAAATTTTCTGAGTTCTCAGCCAAAAAAAAAAAAAAAAGGGGCTTCTTCTTTAATCAAATGTATCTATTCATCCTCACCTCAGTTTGAATGATGTTTTTTGAGGATTTCGCAAGGTATGGCGAACTCATTACTTTAACAGCCACTACCCATTAGCAATCATTTATCAAATATTTATGCATATTTTCATTAAGATATCTCTATGCACTGTGAAAGTATGTATGCCTGTTTTCCGTTTCCAGTGCTTAATATAATACCAGTCCTGTTGTTATTGTATGATTTAATATCTGAATGTTATGCCTCCTTTTTTTTTTTGGATCTATAAAGCCATTGAAATGGAGGGATGGTAATGGTATCACTACAAAAGTTAGTTTCTGAACCTAATGTCATTGATCATAGTAAGGCTGCCCTTGACAGGTTTATTTTTTATGAACAATCTAGGTCGATAATGACAATAGGCACTTCTCTGAAAATTAATTACATCTATTGTTGACAAATTTTAACGTTTTCATTCTTGATTTCATCAAATTTTATAACCTATAAATTCCCTGCGTTTATATTATTATTAAGACTCAAGAACATGCGGCCTGGTTCTGCTGCTGTCCTTTGACCAAATTAGAATGACTTCTGTCATGGATCCAAGCTAAGTGTTTTGAACCTTATTTCTTTGTGAATTTTACAAATAAGCACAGGCTTTGGTTCTAAGTTCTAACTTTATTCGTCCAAATTTGAAGTGTGAAGCGAGAAGACATACGAAATCACATTGAATGAACCACTTTGAATGGTTCTAATTCTAATGTTTTTGCCAATGTCCACTCGTAAATGAAATCGTGTATTTACTATTTGTTGGATCATTTAAGCTGGTTTTTTCCTTATCAAAAAAGAAAAAAGAAAAAAAGAAAAAAAGAAAAAAAAGTAAGCTGGTTTCAGCGATAACTAAGAAAATAGGCAAGTTTTTTCTATGACCTTGAGTTCTTATTTGTGCCAGCCATTTTATGGGGCCTGTAGTGCTCATGAGTTGCACCAAGAATAGACCAACACAAGGCCTAACAATTTTTTTTGCTGTGGTCTTGAATCATCTTGTCACTATCCTAGTGCATAGCTGATAGTCCAAATTCTCATAAACCAAATGTTTTTAATTACTAACAAAAAAAGTGAGTTGTCTTTAAGTTACTGACTAGAATTATTTCATTTTATTTTGCAAGCTACTATGAAATAATACTAGTGCAAGGCTATAATAATGTGTACAATTTATACAAAAAAGTCATGTCACAACACTCAAAGAGTCAAAACACAACAATCGCTCTATCACAATCTTAGATCAAGCAAGTGGTCCTTTTGGGATTGTCCAAGAGGTTAATTCTAATCATTTTATTACAATTTGTAAATACTCTTTCCCGCACCACTTATGCATAAGACACAAGCTGAATCCCCTTTTATGACCCACTAGCCGCGAACCCACGCGTTGCGCGTGATAATTATTTTTATGGTGGTTTTATTAATTTTTTTTTTTACAATTTTAACTAATCTAATAATAAGTAATATATTTCGTAATTATATTTTTATTTATTATAGAAACAATTATAAATATAATATAGGAACAGCCCAAAACACCAAAAAAACATAAACTAAAAAAATTAATAAAACTTAACAATGATTAATTGAACCAATATTATGATAAAATTTTGTTTTTGATAATCTATTAAGGTTATTTTATTTGTAGAAATTATAATTTTGGCTGCCCAAAACATATTATCAAATAAACAATTATTAGCAAAATCTAAGAATTAAATTTCTATACATGCATTGTTTTAAAATAATAATAATAAAAATAAAATTGCAAAAGTTAAAATTTGTCACCTATCTGATTATTTTCATTTGGCTAACCTTTGCTTTTCTTTAAATAAATGACATTATAGAGTACTTCTAATACAACTATTAAAAGTACTTTGTCCACCACAAAGGATTAGAAAATAATCAAAAATTAGTAAAGTCTCATAGATTAATATCTAAATTGAGCACTATAAAAAATCATGCTATGTAACAGAATAAATACCAAATTATCCAAATCATACTATGTAATAAAATAATATTATATTTTTATATGTTATATTTAATTCTTTAGAATGCAATAGGATAACATTTAACAACCAAAGAGAATAAAAAAAAAAAATTTAAAAAACTAAATCGCATTAATCCAAAATAGAGTTTTAAAGAATATAAAAAATTATCAACTTAAAGTAGAGATGCAAGAAAAATAAAAAAATCTACCAAAAAATTTAGAGAGAGAAAGAGAGGGAACCTTTTTTTTTTTTTTTTTTTTTTGTGTGTGTGTGTGTATATATATATATATATATATATATATATATGCAAAGTGATATTATTCTTTGTAGAAAAGTGTAAGTGTGAATGCAAAAAAAAAAAAAAAAAAAGTTGAAAAAGATGGGCTGCGATTTTTCTTCCTTAGCATCACATGTATCCCACCCCCAAAAGTCCACTTCTATCTTTTTTTGCTGCCCCAAAAGTCTTCTTCCTTATCTTATCTTCTTGGCTGCACCAGACCAGAAAGTCCTGCTCTTTTCTTCTTTCTCTATTCCTCTTTCTTTGTTCTTCTTTCTCTCTTCTTCCTTGCTCTTACACGGCAGCCCTCCCTCTCTCACCAAAACAATATATCTCTCTCTAAAGAAGAAATTAAAAGGTTAACGCTAAAATTTCAGTTTCAAAGTTTGTGGATAAGTAATCAAAACTACATTTGCTGAACTATGATTCTGTTTTGGTGATTTGAAAGTTTGATAATATTGTGATCAATTGAATGCTTATTAACATATTTTAATATGTATAGTATGGGTATAAAAGTACCCAAATGAAATTAAGGCCTATTGCTATTTGTTGATGATTTTGTAAGAATATATACTGAAACTGTCTCTGTGACAGATTTGATGTTTACAACAAGAAAAATATGTATTAAATCATATTTTTTGAATTAGGATGCTAGAAGTAGTTTTTATGACTTCTAAGATACACATGGTTGTTATGGAAGTGGTCTCACAGCATTTGGATGAACATAAAAATAATGGTTTAACTAGCCGCGAACCCACGCGTTGCGCGTGATAATTATTTTTATGGTGGTTTTATTAATTTTTTTTTTTTTTTACAATTTTAACTAATCTAATAATAAGTAATATATTTCGTAATTATATTTTTATTTATTATAGAAACAATTATAAATATAATATAGGAACAGCCCAAAACACCAAAAAAACATAAACTAAAAAAATTAATAAAACTTAACAATGATTAATTGAACCAATATTATGATAAAATTTTGTTTTTGATAATCTATTAAGGTTATTTTATTTGTAGAAATTATAATTTTGGCTGCCCAAAACATATTATCAAATAAACAATTATTAGCAAAATCTAAGAATTAAATTTCTATACATGCATTGTTTTAAAATAATAATAATAAAAATAAAATTGCAAAATTTAAAATTTGTCACCTATCTAATTATTTTCATTTGGCTAACCTTTGCTTTTCTTTAAATAAATGACATTATAGAGTACTTCTAATACAACTATTAAAAGTACTTTGTCCACCACAAAGGATTAGAAAATAATCAAAAATTAGTAAAGTCTCATAGATTAACATCTAAATTGAGCACTATAAAAAATCATGCTATGTAACAGAATAAATACCAAATTATCCAAATCATACTATGTAATAAAATAATATTATATTTTTATATGTTATATTTAATTCTTTAGAATGCAATAGGATAACATTTAACAACCAAAGAGAATAAAAAAAAAACAATTTAAAAAAAAAAACTAAATCGCATTAATCCAAAATAGAGTTTTAAAGAATATAAAAAATTATTAACTTAAAGTAGAGATGCAAGAAAAATAAAAAAATCTACCAAAAAATTTAGAGAGAGAAAGAGAGGGAACCTTTTTTTTTTTTTTTTTTTGTGTGTGTGTGAGGGAAAGCTATGCATAGAATAGAAGAGATAGTGACAAATTTATAGTAAGAGGATGTGAATAAGAAGGGAAAAAAATAAAGGAAAATGAAGGGAAATAGGAAGAATGATATTAATGTAGAGGGTAGTGGGGAGATGAAAAGGTAAGGGAGGGAGAAAGATTGAATAAGTAGTGGGGAGATGAAATGGTAAGGGAAAGAGAAAGGTTAGAGAAGTGTAAATATTAAAAAAAATTATAAGAAAATTGGAAAAAAAAAAAAAAACCCTAAAGCTTGAAAGGCTTCAACGTTTTGTTTTGTTTTTTTGTTTTTTTTTTTTTTCCTTTAAGCTGAAAAGGCTTATACAAAACCCTAAAACTAAACTGAAAAGGCTTTGGGTTGAGCTTGATAGTGGAACTAAATAAATAAGAGGTGGGCTGGATTAATTATACAGATTTATTATAGGATGATAGTGGAAGTAAATAAATAAGTAGTGGGTTTTTTTTTTTTTTTTTTTTTCCTTTAAGCTGAAAAGGCTCATACAAAACCCTAAAACTAAACTGAAAAGGCTTTGGGTTGAGCTTGATAGTGGAACTAAATAAATAAGAGGTGGGCTGGATTAATTATACAGATTTATTATAGGATGATAGTGGAAGTAAATAAATAAGTAGTGGGCTGGATTTATTATAGGGTGATAGTGGAAGTAAATAAATAAGTAGTAGGCTGCATTTATAGGGCTGAAAATTGTAAAAACCATTTTAAAATTGTAGGACAAATTATATTTACAAAAAAAAAAAAAAAAAGAATGACGTGGCAGCTGATGTGGCACAACGTGAGAATAACAGCATTAAACGCTACGCTTCAGCTTTTAGTAATATATAGATTGCAGTATCCTATCTCGAATTGCCAGCCTATTCTAATGGTTAGCCACACAAGACGAAAGCATGTCTAGGAATAAATAGCAATCAAAACCTTGGTAACTTCCACCAACCGACCTCACAAACCTTAAATCCAATAGCATCCCAGCAAGCCAAAATTCTTAATTTTTCATTGGTCATGAATTATAGTTTTAAAAATCAGATACTATAAAAATCAAAACATGTTTCATAAGACCCATATCTTAAAAATAATAAAAAAAAATACACTCATTATAAGAAAATCGTGCAGTGTGTCTCTTTGTGTGTACATAAACGCATTATATATATTACAATGTCAACGTTTGCCCAGCTTTTTCTAACTAAATTTACTTTGGCTTCTAAGTAGCCAAATAAAAATAATATATTACAAAGCAGAAAAAAATATATTACCCATCTCTATTTTTCCGCCACATCCGAACCCAAAAATCGATTTTTCAAAAAAAAAAAAAAAAAGATTTTCCCAAGAATTGCAAGCTACTATTAACTATTTAACTTATCTGGGTGAGGTCTCGTGAGTGTCACATGAGGCCCAAGAAGCAAAGACTGGAGTTGAGTGCTTCAAAGAAGAGGGTTTTGTTTGGTAGAGTGGTTCATGGAGAAGAAGATGCTGAGTGTGGCCAGTGGTGGTTATTTATTTATTTATTTTATATATATATATATATATATAAAATAATTTATTTATTTATTTATTATATATATATATATATATATAATTTTTTTAATAAAAGTTGCAAACCTTCATACAGATACGATATCAAACATGCAGTATTTCAATACCATCACAACAGGAAAGAAAGTTCAAAAGAAAAATTAAAGACAGTGCAATGACAAAATATATAAGACCGTAATACATTACAGACATAGTAGATTTTCATAGATATGTATCTGCTGAAATAAAGAACTTCATGTACGGAAATCTTTGAAGAAAATCTTGGTTAATCAAATCCAACAACTGCATTGCTTCATTTTTCCACCTTTCCTCTTTCACTTTTACTGCTTTCTTCCAAAATTCTTGAGAAACCTCACCAACTTTCTTATGGTCAGGTTATTCCCAATAACAAACCCAATTATTAACCCACTCCCATATCCCATCATTATAACTACCCAATCAGATTTACTTGGGAAATTTGACCCTTCACCTTGTTTGGAATTCGGTGGTGGTTGTGTCAATGTCTCAGAAATTTTGCATTTCTTAGTCAAAGGCACACCACACAAACCTGTGTTTCCCAAATATGAATCATTTTCAAAGGTAGAGAATTGTTGACCTTGTGGAATAGGCCCTGTAAGATGGTTATTTGAGGCATTGAAGAATGCAAGGAATGTGAGTTGCAATAATTGCGGAGGAATCTCTCCTGATAGCCTATTTTGAGAAAAGTCCAAAGATTCAAGCTCCTTTAATTTCCCTAAGGAAGATGGGATAGGACCAGTGAGAATGTTGTTGGATATGTTGAGCAAATGAAGCCCCTTTAGATTTCCAATGACTTTTGAAATTTCTCCATCAAATTTATTGCTTGAGAGATCAATAGCTACAAGATGATCTTGGATCTTTTGATATAGTGTCTTGATGCCTTTGTTTGTCATTTCCAAGGTGTAACTAAAATCATTATGAAAATTGGAATAAGGTGATCGGGTGCTTGTGACTGCAACCATATAAGCATTATCTTTGTCAAATGTCAAGTTGTCAACTTTCATGGAGGTCCAACTTTGGAAGTGCCCATATGGTAACTTACCTGTAAAGTTATTAAAAGAGACGTCAATGATTTGCAACTTGGGGAAATTAAGATTGCTTTCAGGTTTACCAATTGTGCTATGGAACCCATTAGATTGCAAACTTAGAACCCTCAACCTTGGAAGCTTCCCCAGCCAAGAGGGAAAAGTGTCAGAAAATCGATTGTTACCAAGAAGAAGAATCTCCAACATTGTGCAGTTGGACAATGATCTTGGTACTTGCCCTTCTAATTGATTATAACTTACATCAATAGCTCTCAATCTACTTTCTTCCATGTATATTCCAGGAAGCATTCCATGGAAATTGTTGTTTTGTAAATTCAATACCCCCAAGTTGCTCAATTTGCTCAAGCATTGTGGAAGCATGCCCCCCAAGTTGTTGTGTGAGAGATCCAGTATTACAATTAAGCTAAGATTTGAAAACAATGGTGAGATTTCTCCAGTCAGTTTATTGTATGAGACATTGTATTGGGCAATGGAGGGTGGAGGAATTGGAAGTGATCCTTGCAGCTTGTTGGAAGAAAGATCCAAATCAAGTAAACTATCCCATGGAAGAATTGGCGGAGTGTGGTTGAAAGACTCAAAAGTTGTAAGGAAGTTGGAGGATAGATCCAACGATAAGAGAGTTTGTTTCCCTATGTTGAATATCCAGTTTGGTATTTGACCCTGAATTTTGTTGTTGCTGAGATACAAAATCTTCAATTCATGCTGAGAACGCAAAAAAGTTGGGAATTCAGTCAAGTTACATGAAGTTAATCCTAATAGCTCAAGCTTTGGAGTACAGGCGTTGAATGTTGAATTAATGGGGAATGATAGATGGATTCCTGAAAGCTGGAGTGCAGTTAGATTTTTGAGCTTCAGAAACAAGTCCATGTCCACTCTGCCACTAAGGTTATTATCAGAAAGACTCAGATATTCAAGATTCGCAAGCCTGCAAATTGATTGTGGAATTGAACCATGGAATTTATTAGTCCCAACGTCCAATACAGTTAGCTGGGTAAGGTTTCCAAGCCAAGGTGGAATTTGACCAGTTAGTTGATTTCTGTCAAGTACTAATTTGGTAAGCTGGGTCAAGTTCTTAATTGAAGATGGAATGTCACCATATAAATTTGTTATTGGTAAGCGCAAATCAGTGAGCTTTGTTTGCTTACCAAGCCAAGACAACGTTTGTGCACTGAAACTATTCGTGGAAAGGTATAGTTGACTGAGTTGTGTGAGGTTGGCCAATGAGAAAGGGATTTGCCCCGAAAATTTATTAAACGAGAGAGACAAAACAATGAGATTGGTAAGGTTACCAAGAGAAGTCGGTACCAAACCAGAGAAATGGCAAGTATTGATATCCAATTCAATTAAGGACTTAAGGTTTCCAATTGAATCTGGTAACTTACCAGAGAATCCCGTGTTTGAAAGTCTCAATATTTGAAGTGGACTGCTACTTTGAAATTCTGGTAGAGATCCGGTGAGAATTTCATTGTCTTGCACACTGAGGAATTGAAGATGCCGTAACCTGAAAATCTCTACAGGGAATTCACCAAACAATCCGCAGCTGCTCAGGTCAAGAGATTTTAAAGAAGACAAGTTGGCCAAGATGTGAGGTACCGGGGAAGATAAGTTCACCATACCCAAATGAAGATGTTTGAGGCTGGTTAAGTTCTCAACAACACTTTTTAGGCCGGGATTCTGGAGTTTCAATGGATTGAATGAGAGATCAAGGGAAACCAAGTTGGAGAGCTCAAAGATTTCTGGTGGAATTTGACCACTGAAGGCAGACATAGAGAGGTCGAGATGTGTCAAGTTTGAGAGGTACCTGATACTTGGGGGAATTTGACCACTGAAGACAGACATAGAGAGGTTGAGATATGTTAAGTTTGAGAGGTACCTGATGCTTGGGGGAATTTGAGAATAATTGAAGTCATTATCAGCGAGATTGAGCTTTTGAAGGTACACAAGGTGGAAAAGGCTGCTGCTAGAGTTGAAGGAGCCATACAGTTGACTGCTACTGAGGTCAAGGCCAATCACGTGACCTGTACCTCTATCACATAGGACACCATCCCATGAACAGCAATCATTCCTTTCTCCAGAGTTCCACGATGAAATCTTTGGATAAGCAAAAGGATCAGAAGGAGCACTCACATTAATTTTAAAGCTTTGCTTGAATTGCAACAAGGCAGAACTCTCAAAATCTTTACACGCTGGCTGAGTTGATAAAGAGGAACAACTATTTAGATAATGAAAAATCGACAAGAAGAAGAGCAAGTGCATAGATATCAAGAGACACATGGATGACCCCATATTAGTCTCTTCAAAAAACTTCCTTCGCACTCTGATAATTTTGAAACTAGGAACAAACTGCTTATATAGACAAAATTCATCGGTGGTTCTATTATGCATGTGTAACCCACACATTGATTAAAAAAAATCATTGTGTAAATTAAATCAAATATTTTAATATTAATTAAGAATAAGTAATAATAAATACTTATGTTATGGAATAAAAGCACATTTTATGATAAATTAGTCTAAACTATTAACAAATGATGAACTTAATCATTTATTCTGTGTTTGTTTTGATGGAAAATCTCTTATGAAGTTAGTTTTTCACGTTTTTTTTGTTTTTGATAGCATCAAAAAAGATAAGTTAAAGGAAAATTATCCTTTGTTAATAAAAAAAACCCTATTAAAAATATGACTTATTTTCAATATATTGTTTTCCACTAAAATTTAAGTGGAAACAACTTTATCTCATGTCAAGGTAAATAAAGAAAGTTAAAAGGCAATATGAAAACTATTGAGTATAACTCTGTCTCATTTATGATCACTACCAAATATAAGAAAATGAGACTGTTTTCCAAAAATACTTTTTGGAAAAAATGACTTATTTTTTTTTTAGAAAACATTAATATCGAAACAAGCATAGTAGTATAATTGTAACAATCTCCCCACATGTGGATCCAAACAAATGGGACTTAACACATAGGATTTTTAACTTTTTTAAATTGGAGGTGAAGCAAATAGTGTTTAAACTTAAGACAACCAACTTTGATACCTTGATTGATTACTAATTGTAATAGAAACTTAAATTATTAAAAGATAATAAATTTAAACATTTAAATATAATTCTAACCTCTTGTTTGTAGAACCAAGTTTTTATATAAAAAAATTATATTAGATTTTTAAAATAATATAAAATATAATAAAACTACAAAATTTCTTAGTGCTTTGGATAACATAATTAATAAAAATAATGTTTCTAAAATTTGGGTAAACTATATATTTGATCCCTATTCTTTATGTTATATTTCAATTTGGTCAATAACCTTTCAATTCTGTTAATTTAGTCCTGACTTTTCAGCATTGTATCAATTTAGTTACCATCATTATCTCTTATATGGAACTTGCTGACATGGCAAACAACCAAAATAAAAAATTAGTTTTCATTGATGTGGTAATAAACTAATTTTCCACATCAGTAATTTTCATCCAAGAGATAATGACATGGACTACATTGACATGGCACTGAAATATTAGGGACCAAATTGACACAATTGAACGGTTATGGATTAAAATGAAATATGGTGTAAAGGTTGGGGACCAAATATGTAATTTACCCTTAAAATTAACAAAATTTAAGTACAATTTCTCAGGTGCAATACATTAGGTCCCTCAATCAAATTCGAACACGTGACTACCTTGACCAATTAAACACAAACATTGATTTTTTTTTTTTTCCTATAACAATTAAATTTAATGGAACTATGTATCTTTCTTTTTTAGTATATATTATTATTACTATTATATAAAATCACTGTTCTTGTAAAGTTATGCGTGAAAGATCCGTAGGAGATCTAGACTCTAGTCAAGAAAAAGGAGTCCAAGTCTTGGATAAAGTTAGAGTTAAACCTTCTTTTTAGAAAACCAAATTTTATAATTATATATCTCATATTCACATTATATTCAACTAACTCCCTCCCCCACTATCTAAAAAATATATATTATATTTTATTAATTAGATGTAAACATATTTCAGCATGAATCATGCTGATGATGAAGGAATGAAAGTAATGAATAATTATTTTTCATTTTTTTTTGTTAAAACCCTTTTTTTTTTTTTTAAGTTTTGAATATAACTTGAACATCATCATTTCTATTTTCATCCTTAAAGCTTACGTACACTTGTTCTGTTTACATTGAATTGGATATTTATAATACTTTATGGAATGATTTTATCAATTAAACGTTGTTATATCACAATTTCCTTATTATCCTTTGACACGAGAGGTTTATATTTATATAGGTTTGGATTTTCAAGTTACACTTAGTGTAACTCTAAGTAATGTTATATCATTCGAAAGGTTTTGATTGGATGTAAATTTTGACAAATCTACTATTAGATTACATTATCTTTGTATATTCTTCATGTTTGCAAAATTTCAAGATGATCAAAAATTAATCATCCTGTCATCAATCAATTTTTTAGATTCAAGTTTTTATAGGACCACTAAACCCAATGCTTTCACTTCTTTTTTTCTCCCTTTTTTCCTCCTTATCAAGACTTAAACGTCTCTCTCTCTCTCTCTCCCTCTCTCTCTCTCTCTCTCTCTCTCTCTCTCTCTCTCTCTCTCTCTTCAAAATTCTAATCACTCATTTTTTTTTTTTTTCAAATCTCTTCTTCTTTATTTTTGAATTATTAAAAAAATGTGATTTTTAATGTACTCCCTTTTTTTCTTTTTAATGGTTTATTTATTTATTTATGTTGGTGTTTGAATTTTCTCTTCACATCTATTTGTACTACTTTTTTTTTTTTTTTTTCATTTTAATGAATGTCTTTTCTATGTTCAAAACAAAAATTACTATGCATGTGGTTTAATTATATAGAAGAGAGAAACATTTCAAATTAAGATGAATGGAAAATTATGACACTAAACATAAAATAATAATAATAATAATAATAATAAAGTTTCATTGCACATGTGAAATGCGTGTAATAAGGCTAGTATATTTTGAAAGAAACACATTTAAGAAGTAAAAAAGAGATTACTAATGAAAAAAAAAAAATTTGTTGGTAATATTGTTCTACTAACGTTGCTTAAGTTTTATGAAAATACATGTGGGTGAAAAAGTATTGTGTAAATACGTGTTGTGTTATTTAAATAATGAAAACTGTTATTCAAATAACGTTACCAAATAGACCCTAAACTTTAGTGACCAACACTATATATTAAGAGTCTTATAACTCAAATCGTATATTTTGGTATTTCTAAGAGAGATGTCCAGATTCAAATTGCCACTCTCAGTAGAAACTATCAAATTTATCCCCCCCCAAAAAAAAAAAAAAAGTGTCCAACTATGCAACCTTATATTTAAAGAAGGAGAATGAAACCATTTCTTGAAAATTGTGAAATTTTGAATTGTTAAATTTTCTTTTTCAAAATTTTTGGATTATTAAAAAAAAAAAAAAATCGTGACGTTAAGTATGGGATGGAGTTGGTAGTTGGGTGTTGAATCTCTCCAAATGGAAATGAGTCAAGGTAGTTAGGGCTTAACACAAATTTACGACAATTTACAATATTCTTAAATTAGCTTATTATCAATTAGTCATGCTAGCTAGGACAAAACAAAAATTTACATCAATTCACGATATTCTTAAATTATCTTATTATCTCCCACATTGTTTATTAAAAAAAAAAATTAATTGCAGATTGTAAAAGGCTAATGAGAAAAGTGATAGACTTACTTTTTATTCTTTTTAAGAAACAAGCACACATATGCACAAGAAAATGGAATGAAGTTCTAACCAAAGACAAATCACAAACTCTATTCAAAAATCATAATAATTTTTAAAGAATGTGGGATAAATTGTACCACACAATACACACTGCCTAGTACCTACTCTCCTAAGAAATGTTGTGAAATTTTTTATGAATTTTTATTAATTGTATTCTTCACTTTATTGAATTAAACGAAAATTGGCTCTATTAATTAGTTTTTAAAGCTAAGCGTTAAAGACGGCAAGAAGCTAATGGTCCCTTATTTACAAATATATATATATATATATATATATATATTTTTTTTTTTTTGAGAGAAATGATAAAAATATTTACAAATAATTAAAGACTGACAGGTTTAGTCAAATAAAAAAAAAAAAAATTCTTGTAAAGTTACGCGTTACGCGTAGAAGATCTAGACTCTAGTCTTTTTTTTTTTTTTTTTAACAGACTCTAGTCAAGAAAAATGAGTCCAAGACTTGGATAAAGTTAGAATTATACCTTCTTTTTAGAAACCAAATTTTAGAATTTTATCTCATATTCACATTATATTCAACTAACTCCCTCCCCTACGCTACTATCCAAAAAATATATTTTATTTTATTAATTAGATGTAAACATATTTCAGCATGAATCATGCCGATGATGAAGGAATGAAATGTAATGAATATTGATTTTTCAATTTTTTTTTTTTTTTTTTTTTTGTTAAACCCAAATTGTTTTTTAAGTTTTGAATATTAATTGAACATCATCATTTCTATTTTTGTCATTAAAGCTTACGTACACTTGTTCTATTTTTTGAGAAAGACGTACACTTGTTCTGTTTACATTGAATTCGATATTTATAATACTTTATGGACTTCTCAAAAAAATTAAACGTTGTTACGTCATACTTTTCTTATCATCCTTTGGAAACACAAGTACACTGTCATGAACAAGTAAACCCAAAGAAAGTAAATATAGGGCATTAATCTTAATTTGTTTTAAAGTAATTTATTTTTAATTTTTGACAGCATTAGATATTAAAAACCGATAAGTACAAATAAAACATAAATAAAAGAGAAATTTGATATGAACACATAAAACTCCACAAAATCAGTAAATCATCATGAAAGAGATCAACATTCAACTAAGAAAGCTGAATTTCAAAGCAACTATTTAAACTTCAAGATTTTACTCCAAACGTGGTGATTTAGAAGACCATCCAATTATTTTAAATCGCATGATTCATTGAATTATTTATATAAATTACATGACTATAAAGTAGGTTATACAACTAAAAGTACATGCAAATACTTTTGAGTTGTCATATAATAGGTTGGAGGCACTTTTCTTTGAATTGGTTGTGGGAAAACTTTGCCCTTCAATGAAATATTAAATTTTCTGCCACTACAGTTTGGATGACATCCAACAAGTTATTTCATCTACATTTAGAATTGCCATTATTGACATAGAAGCTAATTGAGAAAACTGGCATAACAAAGCAGTAAAGTGAGATTTTTTTACTTTTTGGGAAGGTTTAATAAAAATAAAGAGAGTGAGAAAAAAATAAGGCTAAAATGGGATTAACCAATTTTTACAAAGAATAATATGCTTCACTTGATAACAGTGAAAAAACTATATTCAACCTAAATTCATAATGATCAGAAGGGAGGCATTATTACATGAACACTATGTATTAGCATAGCAACAACTTTGATCAATTAAATGTTATTAACTTGGGACATCTTAAACTAAAGGCAATCATATACATATATTACAATCTATAATTCTAGGGAGTAAAAAGCAAACCCCTACTGTTTCACATAAGAAACCCGTTTTCGCATGTACCGTTTAATTCACTGGAGAAACATAAGTGATAATATTAATGTAGCATACAACTTAATCATAAATTAGTCTTACTCCATAAAGATTGCTGACTTTGTCAATTTTCACTGTGGAATCTTCACTTCTTATGTTGAATACCTGGAATAACTTTCAAACATAATTCTGAAGCTTTTCACGAGAAGAAGGGTATCGCCCATCAGAAGACAACAAATCTACTAACAAGCTTTTAGTGTAAGAATTTGCTGAAATGCCCCCCTCAGTCATCAAATGAAGAAGTTCTATCGGCCTTGATGTATCACTCTTTCTTAGAAATCCTCTAATAATTGTATATTGTAATCATTCGAAAAGCAGCAAGTCTCATAAATTCTCTTCACTTTTAAGTAACTAACTTGCTTCTTCCAATAATCCTTCATTACAAAGTTCATCTACAAATATTATATAGTTTGCCCATATACAAATATACCTGGGTTATTTTAAGGGTTATTTCAAATGCTTCACTGAAATATTAAAATAGTTATATTGATGTGAATGTTTTAAGACCTCTAAGGAATGTAACAAATTAAATTTTTTTTTGTTTCAAAAGTAGTAAACTAATTCTTAAAATTTTAAAAATAACAATTTAAACTCTATAATTTCACAAATAACAAATTAAAACCTGCTGCCTTATATATTGAATTCCAACTATACTGTTATTTCACTTAAGTGGGCTGAGATTTAAATTGTTATTTTTTGAAACCTTAAGTTTTTTTTTTTTTTTTTTGATACATTGAAACCTTAAGTTTAAATTATTAATTTTAAAACTACATGATTTAATTTATTAAATTTTACAATCTCATTATTTAATTTGTTACTTTTAAAATAATAGAGTTTAATTCATTACAACCCCCTGAACTATAGAATTTAAAATTCAAGTCAAATTTTTTTGAAGCTAGTGAAATTATTGTAGCCTTTTATAAACCACAACAAATTATTACAACAGTTGTAGCATGCCCAAAGGCTTCAAACCACCACGACAAACTCAACCCTTAAAATTTTGTGCTGGTTTTCTAAACACCCTCCCAAAAAAAAAAAAAAAAGACATTTTGTTTTGGTAGTGCATATAATTGAAAGTTCACGTATAAATTTAGATATGGGTAAAGAGTAGTCATATGATTCCTCAAATTGAAAATTAGTAACTAGTCTAGCTTAGAGAGAAGTAGGAATAGAATAGTCTAGAAAATTAATCCAACACTCATATAAACCAATGCAAAACTTAAAACATTAAGTAAGCTTGTTACATATAATTATATCCTTCGGATTTAGGAGTTTTTTATATGTACAGTTTGGCTCCATAAAATTTTTTTCTAATCACAGATCTATGATAGACATTGACAACATGAATCTATAACAGATTATTATTATTATTATTTGATAATCCACATAGAAAAAGAATTATTGAAAGCAAGAAAAGGATTACAAGATAACCAGCTGGGTTTGCTCCTTTACAATAGCATTAATAAAAACATATGGAGCTGTACCCAATACAAAACAACTAGAAAATCTATTATTGGGAGACCATGATGCTAAACCATGAGTAGTACCATTGGAAGCTCTCTAGGGGTTCATTTAATTTCCAGCCTGCAACTTAGGACATCTACACATATCTTGGCATCACTCTTGATAATTACTGATTCAATACCATGGGACACCACTTGAAGAGTTGCCCAATTAATTCCCTCTGCTTCTGCTTGGACAGGGATAAATAGTTTCCACTTTTTTTTTTTTTTTTTGAGAAGACATTACAGACAACTTTGATTGACATTGTACCTTTCGGTGGAATGGACCTTAGGGAAAATCCGGCTGAAGTTAAACCTCGATGACTTGGCTGAATTTCACAATTACAGATTAAAATAATTTATACTATTCTAGGCCCACGTTTTATCAGCCCACCCGAATGAAATTGAAGTTGCAAATAATTTAGGAATGCCGGTATTTGTACATACCACATATCAAACCTGCAATACTTCAGCCTACTATATTATAGACTTACACTAGACTTTCATAGACGTGTATGAGTGTATCTACTAAAATGAAAAACAACTTCATGGGCGCGCCGTTAATCTTACTTAATAAAAAACAGTTGCTGAATCCCTTCATAAACTTCTTCTTCTTTTTCTTTTTTTTTTTTTTTTTTTCGTTAATCTTGCATAAATGGATTATTTATCAGAACACGAATAAAAAACAGTCATAATTTTCCCAGGTAGCAAACCTTACTCTTTTTATTGTTGTTACACAAAATAGAAAAAAGTAAGAGGAGAATGGTCTAGAAAATTAATTCAAACACTCATAAAACTTTATGGTTGTATTTGGATGACAACATTTGGATTTGGATCTGGATTTAAAATCCATTGATTTAAAATGCCTTAATTTGAAATCCCTTGATTTTGAAATTCTTTATTTGGGTCTTTTTAAACAGTGACGGATTTGAAATTCCATTGTTCAGATACCTAAATTTGGATTTGGATTTAGATTTAAGATCAATAAAATATATTTTTTAATTATTATTTGTCTTAATCCTTCTACATTTTAATTTTAAATACATGAGCTAATATTGATAATCCAATTGACAAGATGAATCAAATCAATTGCATGAGAGATCAATAGCTAGAAGATGATTTCGGATCTTTTTCATATAGTGTCTTGATGCCCTTGTTGGTAATTTCCAAGGAGTAACTAAAATCAGAGCTCCATGTGAAATCTCTTGTTGTCCTCCTCATATGTGCAACCATATAAACATTATTCTTTTCAAATGTCATGTTGACAACTTTCATGGAGGTCCAACTTTGAAAGTGCTCATATGGTAACTTACCTACAAAGTAATTCAAAGAGACATCAATAATTTGCAACTTGGGGAACTCAAGTTTTCTTTTAGGTTTCCCAAATGCACCATGGTAACCGTTAGATCGCAAGATTAAAACCCTCAACCTTGGAAGCGTCCCCAACCAAGAGGGAAAATGTCATGGAATTGATTGTTACCAAGCAGAAGAATCAGAGCACTCCCCTATAGTTGTCAAATTTTCATTCAGAAACAACAAAGTTTAACTATGACGGTGAGGGATAAAACGAGCAATAATTCAAATAAAAGAAGCAAGAAAGTGGGGGAGATACCTTGAGCGTTACATTAGCTCCAAACCTTACATCACCTGTTACCTTCAAGCTGTCTAGTTCAACGATGCTAGGAAAGTCCTTGAAGCGACTTAGGAGGTCACTTACCTGAGAAAGAATGAAATAACCACAAAAACATAAAGAATGCATTCATAGAGACAAGGCAGGAGCCACAGGAACATGAAATAAATAATTGAAGGATTGAAAGGATTTGTTCTAGCTAAATTGCGAACTAAAATGCCATTGTTGGAGGTGTACAAATCTGACTGCATAAATAATAGGCGTAAATACACTTTTGGTCCCTACCTTTTGGGTCAATTTCCATTTTGGTCCCAAAATTAATTTCTTCACTAGTGTCGTTCCTACAAAAAGAAAATCGATTCCATTTTGGTCCTTGCTATCAACCCACTAACAGAAATCTCGTACGTGGTAGATGGAATGTCCGGCTTGCTAATGTGGCGTTGACATGACCATTAAAATATTATTTAAAAAAATTATTTGGCATTTTTTAAATGCCACGTCAACATTTTAATTTAAAAATTATTTTGGGCAAAAGAGTTTTAAAAACATTTTAAAAAATCACAAAAAATTAAAAACAAAATTCTGAATTTATAAATTTTAATTAAATAATTTTTTTTTTAATCTGAAATCAGAAATTGTTTTTAATTTAAACGATTTTTTTTCATTAGACCATTTTTTTCATTACCCCATTTTGAACCCGTGATCTGGGTTTAGGGAGAGAGAGAGAGAGAGAGGGAGATAAGGAGATAATGAGATGAGGCCAGCGGTGGTTTGGAGCAGATCCAGAGGAAGGAGGCTAGCGGTGGTTTAGAGCAGATCAAGGGGAAGAAGGCCAGCGGTGGTCTAGAGCAAATCCGGGGGAAAGGAACCTCTAAACCCCTCTTCGACTTCGGCTTCTCTACTACTCCCTCTTCGGCTTCTCTGTGTGCCAAGTAAGCCACTATGAATGGTAAAACCCCTCTCTACCTCACCCTCTCTTTTCCTCTCTCAAGCTTGATCCCAGCCATGACCAAAACCCTTACCTCCACCCCTATTGTTCACCAATGCTTCCACCCCAGGCAGGGGCTCTCAAACCCATATGATTGGGTTAACGAGTGAGATGGTGGGTTTTGAGTGATGCGGAGGTTTTGATAGACGGTTGTTTGGGTGATTTGGGTTGTATCTTGGACGATGATGCCGTCGGCTCCATTGCAACACTACCACCATAAGAAATATTGTATTAGGATAATAATTTTTTGTTGAATGTATAATTGATTTTTGTGGAAAAATTTGTGTACAAATTTTGGAATATTCTGGGTTTCTATTCTTTTGTTCTTGGGATTGAATATTCTGGGTTTGTTGTTCATGATCAAGATGAATTTGGAATAGGAATTTGATAATATTAATGTGAAATTTATGAGTTTATGGGTTTTCTGGAGATTGGTTGGTTTGTTGGATTTATTTCTTGTTTTCCTGGCATTGATGGAGATTGGATTATGTTGCTGGAGATTGGTTTGGCTGCTGGGTTTGTTTCTTGGATTTGGGAAGAACATGAAGAAAAAACTGTTACGTTCTTACGAAAAAAATAATGAAAAGTAAAAAAGAAAAAATTAATTAAATTAGATTTAAGGCTTTTTTAAAAAATTTAATTTATTTTTTGTTTAAATTTTTTGACATAACTTTTTTAAAAAAATTAAAATGTTGACGCGGCATTTAAAAAATACCAAATAATTTTTTTAAATAATATTTTAATGGTCATGTCAGTACTATATCACCAAGCAGAGCATTCTGTCTACCACGAAAGAGGTTTCCATTAGTAGTTTTGACGGCAATGACCAAAATAGAATCGATTTTCTTTTTTTATAGACGACATTAGTAACGAAATCAATTTTGAAACTAAAATGGGAATTGACCCAAAATGTAGGGACCAAAAGTGCATTTTTGCCTAAATAATAAATATGCCTCAATCAAGGATCCAAGAGAATTACAACCCCACCCCGCCACCCTCCCCCCTCCCTTTTTTCATTAGGGGAGTCGAAGCAAAATATAATAGTTTAGATATGTATTTTTGTCATCTGGAGAAGAAGAAGTAAATTTGATGTCACATTCATTGGAAAATAACGAGATTGGGGGACATTAATACCAACTGCATGATCAAAGAACCGCTAGAAATAGCATGTGGTTAAGATTTGTTATGAAAATGTTATGCACATAATGATTATGTTTGGGTCTTGATTATAAGCCTACTTTTTGCTTTTACTTTTTTATTATTTGTGAGTCTCACATGAGTCACCTATCAATTTTATTTAACTTTTACTCTGTACTTTCAGCAAAAAAAAAATTCAATAAAAAACTAGATAAATTGTTCCAAAATGGGCATTGCATTTCTCTAAATGAAATTACCATGCTTGTTAAACTAAATTAATATTTGGTATTAACCTAGTGCAATAAATGTAAAAATCTATAATTATATGTAAATTAAGAAATCAATTCAATAATATATTAGAATTATATAATAAATTATTAATAACAATAAAAGAATGTAAATTATTTTAAGTTATATAGCAAAGACAACATTGTTTAAGACCTAATTTTTATTAAAGCAATACATTATAATATATTATTATTATTGTAGGGACACGACTCTTAAACGGCCCAACAACGATGTTGAGCTCGCGCGTGAAAGATCCCCCACAATAATATTTGTAGAGAGTGGGCTTGAAAAGCTAGCGTTGGGTCACGGGGCGTTAGTACAGGCCGGACCTTAGATAAACCTAGACTAGAAAAGGCTTTAGTCCGGATACCCAAGCCCAATAACTTTATAAATTGAGGGATTGGACTTCTCGGATCATGTCCGAGGAGCACTAGTGTTTTTCTCCGGTTACCCGTCGATGGGTTTTCCATGATGGAGCGCATATATTATCCGGACATTCTCATTCCTGGAGTTTTTTTCCAGGAAGTGAGATGGGGGCCCTTTCCTAATTAGTTTACCTTTCCTTTTATACTAGCCTACGTTTGTTGTCCCTCGTCCACGTGTAGGGTCAGTTTTTCCAGGACTGATATTTGTCCCGTCAATCCCATCCCAGCATTGTTGGGCATGGTTAATAAAGCCTAAGAATCCGGTTCTGTTAGGTGCAATGTTATATCAATGAGGGGTATTAAGGACAATTTCCTCGAGATATTTTCTGATCTTTTAAGTCTGCTTGTATGCCACTTTCATCAATGAGACTTTGGGTCTGCCGAGGACTAAGCTGTCCTTGGCCGTATCTTCGGGCCACTTTGGGCTTACTATTTTTGGGCTTGGGCCCTGGCCTCCTTCAGTTTGGGGTCTGTGGACTCCCCATAAGCGAGCGGGCCGAACCCACAAACTATTGGGCCCCACAATTATTAAAACAAAATAATAAATAATGAATCACTTAAAAAAATTTCTTAATAGATTTTATATTTAGTTTTATCTAAAGTAGTATTCTAGATTTCTTAAAAATTCAGTAATGGACCTTTAGTAAAAGTAAACTAAGATGTGTTAGGTGATCATCTTCATAGTTCATATTATGATATTTTTGTAGTACCTACTTTTAGATTAAGATTGTCAAGAGTCTTGTAACTGAACTTATACTTCCATTAGAAACATGGAAGAAACAAAGATGTATTTTGAAGACTTTCTTTCTAAAGTTCCCTTTTACCAATTTTTTTCTTCTTCTTTGTTAAAAATAAAGAAAAGAAAAAGGTGAGGACAGATGCTTATGTTCTATTGATTGTATCATAACGCTAACTCGTAATGATATACTTTCTTATGCACCGGACATTGTGCTGTTGGCAAAATCATGTTTTGGCAAGCTTGGAGAACTTCCACCTTCAAAACTGGCAACTGGATGTCATAAAGTTGCATTTACGTTATATTTTGGGATTAGAAACTGTTAGTCATGGACAATACACTTATTATGTGTTTGGAATTCTTATCACTAGAGGTAATAGCTCATTTGTGCATACATGATATGAAGATTCTCAAGCCAATGCTTGCTTATTTGTAGATGCATCAAAAATATAGTTAACTATAAACTACATGTGGTTGATTTAGTGATTCTTATGTTCTCATAAAACCTTAGAGGTCTTATTAAATTCATAACCTCTAACCAACATCTTCAAATACTATAGGTAGTGGAATCAAGAGTGATCCTAGCAACTTGTTGAACTTTAGATCCAAGGGACAACAAACTCGATTTTTCCATTTCGAATATCCATTTTGGTATTTGACCATTAATTTTTGATAACATAATATTAACAGCTTTAGTTTTGGACTCTTGAAAGGTTGAGGTCACTAAAATTTCTAAGCTTTAAAAGCAAGTCCAATTCTACTGTGCTGCTAAGGTTATTTCCAAGTAGACTCGAGATTCAAGATTTGCATGCTTAGTAATTGACGGTGGAATAGAATCATACAATTTATTGCCCGCATGGGCCATGGCTCAAGAAAATTAGTTGGTTAAGGTTTATAAGCCAAGGTGAAATTTGACTAGTTAGGCTGGGTTAGGTTCTTAAGAGAAGATTTGCTGAGTGCAAATCTGTGTGTTTTGTTTGATTTCCTAGGCAAGACAAGGTATGTGCACTGAAAGTATTGTAGAAACGATCTAGCTGAGCAAGCTGTGATTTGCGTGAGGTTGGCTAATGAAAAAGAGATTTGCACTCAAAAATTATGAAATCGAAGACTCAATTGATGAAATTGTTGATGTTGCCGAGTGAAGTTGGTATCAAACCTGTGAAATTGCAAGATATCCAGTTGAATCTAATAGCTTACCAAAGAATCCCGTGTCTGTAAGTCTCAATAATCGAAGGGGTATTCAGCGTACAATCCACGGCCTCTCAAGCCAAGATAGGTCACAACTCACAAGTTTGCAAAGATATTAGTACCATGGAAGATAAGAATTCTGATACGTTATTCTAAATCTTCTTAAATAAATTCGTTCACTTTTTTCTTTTTCATAGAAAATTTTTGTGAATGGTTTTGGATTTTTTTTTTTTTTTTTTTCCATTTAAATTCTAGCCTTATTTTTCTTTATATATATATATATATATATATATATATATATGTATGTATGTATGTATGTATATGTATATTTGGAAACACGAACAATGCAGTTAACTGTCAATTATTTACTTATTTTGGCATTGCAACTTGGAAAACTTTTTTCCTTAATTAGATATTGCAAAATTTTGAGGCTGGTTAAGTTCTCAGCAAGACTTTTTAGGCCGGGTTTTTGGAGTTTCAATGGATTGAATGAGAGATCAAGGGAAACCAAGTTGGAAATCTCAAAGATTTCTGATTGAATTTGACCACTGAAGACAGACGTAGAGAGGTTGAGATATATGTTATGTTTGAGAGGTACCTGATACTTGGGGGAATTTGAGAATAATTGAAGTCATTATCAGCGAGATTTAGCTTTTGAAGGTGAACAAGGCGGAAAAGGCTGCTGCTGGAGTTGAGGGAGCCATAGAGATAACTGCTGCTGAGGACAAGGCCAATCACATGACCATTAACTCTATCACATAGGACACCATCCCATGAACAGCAATCATTTGTTTTCCCAGAGTTCCACGATGAAACCTTTGGATAAGCAAAAGGGTCACTAGACACACTCATTTTAGTAACAAAGCTTTGCTTGAATTGCAACAAGGCTGATCGCTCAGAATCATTGCATAAAGGCTGAGTTGAAAAAGAGGAGCAACTATTTGGAAAATGAAACGTTGACAAGAAGAAGAACAAGCGCATGAAGATTAAGAAACACATATTAATGTCTTGAAAAAACTTCCTTAATTAGCACTGTGGTAACTTAAACTAGGAATACGCTGCTTTTATAGACAAGATTCAAGTGGTTCTATTATGCTTGTAACACACATTTAAAAAAAAAAAAATCCGTATAAATTAAATTAAATATTTTAATAATAATTAAGAATGTAGAATAAAATACTTTTAAGTTATAGAGCAAAAGCACATTGTTTGAGTCCAATTGTTTTTCATAACGAAAATATATATTAAATTGTTAAAATAATATAAAGTAAATAATGACACTTATAAATTTCTGGATACTTTCGATAATAGAATTTTAATCCGAGTAATATTTTCAAATTTTTCGAAACCTTGACTATAAAGTTTCACTTAGCTTATACTGTAGATGTAATTTTAATACACTCCTATATGCCACATGTCGTAAGATTAAAAAAATGAAAAATAAAATAAGATACATTTATTTGGCCCAATTATAACCTAATTATAGCATGTAAGATACAACTTAAATCATAATCAAGGGAGGTATTCATTTGCCAAAAATCATGTAGTTCAACTAGTTGGTACCTCATCATATTTCCATGACATATAAGGTTCAAATCCTCTGCATCCATTGCAATGACAAATTATCTAAACAAAATGAATGTGTTCATTTATCACGACCAAAATTTTGAAGATTCAACTTTGATCATATAGTGTATAATTTAAAACAAATGTCAAACTCATGTCTGAAAAAGTGTATTACTTATAAAAAGATCCTAGAGATATAAAAAGAGAATTTTAGGATTTTTCTCTTATGTCTCTTGTTACATTGTCATATATGTTATTTTTTCAAGATTTACATGATAGCATTTGCAATTTTGTATCGTAATAAGGAAATCACTATTAAATATAGCTTCCTTTGCTACAAGTCTTGTATCTCAACTAGTTGGTGTCTCTTAATCTTTTTAAGACATCTAGGTTTCAAATCCTCCATTCTCTATTGTAACTATCGAATTATAAATTTAAAAATAAATAAATAAATATATAAAGAATCCTTCCTCCAACTACCATGCCTAACTAGTTTCTTCTTATTCTTTCTCTATTTTGTAAATTTCTTTGACAAATTTGATATTGTAATATTTTAAGAGATTACTATGGTATTCAAGATTAAAAAATACTAATAAAATAAATGGAGAAATTCAAGAATTTGGAAATACAATTACATGTTGAAGTTTGAAGATCTTTTGCAAGATTAACAAACCCTTGCTTTATTTTTATGTAGTAACAGTAGAGTTTAACTTTATAGGTACATTTTATTAAAAGGATAAAGTTTAGTTACAAAATTGGTTGTAACATTTTTATTGGAGGTGAATTTTAACAAATTTACCATTGGATTACATTTTCTTCTTATATCCTCCATGCTTGCAAAATTTCTAAAAAATTAAAGAACAATAGCTATGTCATAAATAAATTGTTTAAATTGCAAGTTTTTGTAATTTAAAATTATGCATAAAATATAAGTTTATAAATCAAATAGTAAATAATATCTGATTGCTTGCAAAATTTCTAAAAAATTAAATATTAATAGCTATGTGATCAATAAATTGTTTAAATTGCAAGTTTTTGTAGTTTAAAATTATGCATAAAATATAAACTTATAGATTATATAGTAAATAATATCCGATTGACACAAATTTGACATGTGTATTAAGAGCATAAAGAACATACAATTCAACGATTAGATTTTCAAAATATATGGTAATATTTATTTTATTGAGTAAGGTTGTAACCTTAAACTACAACTAATTTTATAATTAAACTTTGTTCTTATTAAAATAGGAATAAGGAAATAAAAGGATATAAATAAGAAAAACAAAATTTATAGAATTAATATGATTTGATTTGATTATCATCTACATCAATAGCACATTTGGTTTAGTATATATTATATAACCCCAAAACCATGATAGTGTGTGGAATTTTAACACCATGATATTCCACAAAATCACCTCATTAACTCAAAATAATATAATTTTAACCATAATTTAATTATTAATTATTAGTATAAATTTGTTTATAAGGATACAAAAGTTTTGTCATAGTTTTACTATATATGGGAAAATAAATTTTTTTATTTAAGTTGCTCATTAACAAGCTTGAAGTTATTGACAAAAAAAAAAATGAATAAAACTTTTTTTAAAAATAAAAAGAATTTAATCAAACTTAAACAAGTAATGTAGTTTATTGAGCTCCACTTGTATTCAAAATAAAATTAAATAATTAATCTTGAATTTTTAATACTCAATCTATTTGGGAACAACTCATTTAGCTGAAACTGAAACTTTTTTTGTTAAAAATACTGTAGACAAAACTAAAAAGTAGTTGAAATAGTACAGTAGGATTTATGGATAATACCAAAAAGTACAATGAGACCCATGAATAGTAGCAAAAAAAAAGCTAAATAGTAAAAAAACTGGCTTTTTAAGCCAATGCAAAACGCAACCTCAATATATGTGCCCTCAATTTTCTCATTAAGCGTGCGTTTGGCAACAAATTAAAAAGTCAGCTTATTTTACGATTCAGCTTATCTATAGTACTTTCAGCAAAAAAATTTCAATTTTATCAAAATAAGTGAATCCCAAACAGACCCTAAGTGTGCGTTTAGCTTCGGCTTAAAAAGTCAACTTAAAAAGAGAAAAATGGCAATGGCAAAACTCTATGGGTCGTGTTAATGATAGTTCTAATGGCATATATATGTTAAGAAATAATAAATATAAATAAAAATGCTATAAAATTTTAACAATTTTCTTTTTTTTAGGGAAAATATAATACCAACGAGTTAAGCTACTGTACCCTAAGAAAGATTTTGATAAAAACATATTATGTACTATGTGTTCTTTAAATATTTCAAATAAGATTTAAACACTTTAAAAGGAAATTTTAAATATACTAAAAATGAAAAGCCTAATAGATAAATAAAAGCCTATAAATAAGTATACAAGACTAGAAACTAGAAATATCTAATTATATTTCATGAGAATGTGAATTTGTATTAGTAAATTGGTTTTTTCAAAATTGGTTTCAATTGAAATTGGACTGGCCTGCTAATATCTTTTAGATTACTCCCCAGATATAACTTTAAAGAAGTTATAACATTGCAGGGTACAAGAAAACAATATGAACTTCCAGGATTAGAGATAACTCTCCAAGAAATTTGCAGTGTAAGATTCTCCGGGCTTTTATCCAGAAGAAAAACAAGAACAGACTATGATATATTCAAATCTATATTTCAATCCAATTAAAATATGGCTGTGCCTCCATCCAAAGACAAGCTTAAGCCTACCAATAGATATCATAGATTTGAATTGAGCAGCTCGCTGACCTTCAATGGCAGAACAATTGCTTGGGACCAATTAGAAAAATTGTTCATCGTAAACGTACAAGAACTCAATGCAATAATAAATTATTGATTACCATCTAAATATTAAGGTTAAAAGAACATCCTTATGCAACTAAAGGTATAAAAAGTTCTTTTGACTCGTTCAACTTAACTGCTACAGTGTCCCTCTTATAGCAACTACATTGGATACAAGGTTTCTTCCTATTCCCACGAACGCCACCTCTGTTTTCTATACTTCCTTTCCTTCTTCATCTCTCAAAACTGAAGCAAAATTGCCAGTACCATCTTCACTTTAACTTTTTCTGTTGACACATTTTTGCATTCATCCTACATATGTGTTGGGCTTTGTGGAGCCTAGTTTTGTTTGATCCGATTTGACGACCCAACCCGACCTGAATAATATTGTGTGGATAAGCCTCTGGGAGTCTGGGGACAACACCCCAAGGAAAATTTTTTTGGGCCCATTTCATATATATATACCGACTTTGCCGTGATTAGGGATTTTTAAGATTGTAGGTTGTTGTTGCCGCATTCTTGAGGGTGAGAGAAAAAAGTATTGTAGCCGCAATTTTTGTACTCTGTATTCTTCCCTAATAATAGTAAAATCCCTGCAACTCCGTGGACGTAGGCAAATTGCTGAACCACGTAAATACTGTCTTGTGCGTGTGATTGTTCTTCTTTGGCATGTGTTTTCTCTATTTTTTTTTGTTTCTCACAGGTTGGGATTTTGGTTAAATTCCCTACAACTGGTATCAGAGCCTAGGGTTAGGTTTGAGTGGGAGCAATGGCAGAGGAAGCAGGAAAGGCGTCTGGAATAGAAAAGTTCGATGGCACAGACTTTGGATTTTGGAGGAAGCAAATCGAGGATTACCTTTATGGGAGGAAGTTGCATCTGTCGCTTCTAGGGGAAAAACCTGAGGCTATGAAGGCTGAGGATTGGGCTCTTCTTGACAGATAGGTATTGGGAGTTATTAGGTTAACTCTGTCTAGGTCTGTTGCACACAATGTTGTAAAGGAAAAGACCACAGCAGATCTAATGAAGGCTTTGTCTGGTATGTATGAAAAGCCGTCCGCAAACAACAAGGTACATTTGATGAAGAAATTGTTCAATTTGAAGATGGCAGAGAATGCTTCTGTAGCACAACATCTGAACGAATTTAATACTATCACAAATCAATTGTCGTCTGTAGAAATTGATTTTGATGATAAGATTCGTGCTCTGATCTTTTTGGTTTCTTTGCCAAACAGTTGGGAAGCAATAAGGATGGCGGTAAGCAATTCTACAGGAAAAGAAAAGTTGAAGTACAATGACATACGAGATTTAATTCTGGCTAAGGAGATTCGCAGAAGAGATGCAGGCGAAACCTCAAAATCTGGTTCTGCCCTAAACTTTGAGACAAGAGGCAAAGGTAATGACAGAAATTCAAACCGGGGCAAATCAAAATCTAGAAATTCTAATCGAAACAGAAGCAAATTTAGATTAGGCCAACAATTACAATGCTGGAACTGTGGGAAAACAAGTCACTTTAGGAATCAATGTAAAAGTCCTAAGAAGAAGAATTGAGATGATTCTGCTAATGCTGTAATAGAAGAGGTACAGGATGCATTACTTCTTGCAGTAGACAATCCACTTGATGATTGGGTTTTGGATTCAGGAGCTTTGTTTCATACCACTCCACACCGAGAAATCATACAGAATTATGTTGCAGGTGATTTTGGTAAGGTGTATTTGGCTGATGGTTCAGCCTTGGATGTTGTAGGTATAGGAGACGTCCGGATTTTATTGCCCAATGAATCTGTTTGGTTACTAGAGAAGGTTTGACATATTCCTGACCTGAGGAGGAATCTGATTTTTGTTGGACAACTTGATGATGAAGAACATGCAATACTATTTGTTAGTGGTACTTGGAAGGTTACAAAGGGAGCTAGAGTATTGGCTCATGGAAAGAAGACTAGTACTCTGTATATGACCTCATGTCCAAGAGACACAATTGCAGTTGCTGATGCAAGTACTGATACAAGCCTATGGCACCGTAGACTTGGTCACATGAGTGAGAAATGGATGAAGATGCTGCTGTCAAAAGGAAAACTACCAGAATTGAAGTCCATTAATTTTGACATCTGTGAAATCTGCATCTTAGGACAACAAAAAAAGGTGAGCTTCTTGAAAACTGGCAGGACACCGAAGGTTGAAAAATTGGAATTAGTACATACTAATTTGTGGGGGCCTTCTCCGGTTGCATCCCTTGGAGGTTCAAGGTACTACATCACTTTCATTGATGACTCAAGCAGAAAGGTATGAGTTTATTTTCTGAAAAATAAATCTGATGTATTTGAAACTTTTAAGAAGTGGAAGGTCATGGTTGAGACAGAAATAGATTTGAAAGTAAAATGTTTGAAGTCAGATAATGGAGGAGAGTACATAGATGGAGGGTTCAGTGAGTATTATGCTGCACAGGGAATTAGGATGGAGAAGACCATTCTTGAGACACCACAGCAGAATGGTGTGGCTGAGCGCATGAACAGAACTCTTAATGAGCGTGCTAGGAGTATGAGATTGCATGCTGGACTATCAAAAACTTTCTGGGCTGATGCTGTTAGCACTGCAGCTTACCTGATAAACCGAGGACCATCAGTTTCCATGGAGTTCAGACTTCTTGAGGAGGTTTGGAGCGGTAAAGAGGTAAAGTTTTCACACTTAAAAGTTTTTGGTTGTGTTTCTTATGTTCATATTGATTCTGATGCTCATAGTAAACTTGATACAAAGTCTAAAATATGTTTCTTCATTGGCTATGGTGATAAGAAATTTGGCTATAGGTTTTGGGATGAACAAAACAGGAAAATCATCAGAAGTAGAAATGTAATATTTAATGAACAGGTTATGTATAAGGACAGGTCAATTGTAGTGTCAGATGTTACAGAGATAGAGCGGAAGAAATCTGAGTTTGTTAACTTAAATGAATTGACTGAAGGTACTATCCAGAAAATGGGTAAAGAAGATAAGGAGAATATAAATTCACAGGTAGATCTGAGTACACCTGTAGCTGAAATCCGCAGATCTTCCAGGAACATTAGACCTTCACAGCGTTATTCACCCACTCTAAATTATCTCCTGTTAACTGATGGTAGTGAGCCAGAGTTTTATGATGAAACCTTGCAAGATGAGAATTCAAGCAAGTGGGAGTTAGCCATGAAGGATGAGATGGATTCCTTGTTAGGGAATCAGACATGGGAACTGACTGATTTGTCAGTAGGAAAGAAGGCTTTGTACAACAAGTGGGTATACAGAATAAAGAACGAACATGATGGTAGCAAACATTACAAGGCCAGATTAGTTGTTAAAGGATTCTAGCAGAAGGAAGGCATTGACTACACAGAGATATTTTCTCCAGTTGTGAAGATGTCAACAATCAGACTGATACTGGGAATGGTGGCTGCAGAAAACTTACATCTTGAGCAGTTAGATGTGAAGACAACATTCCTTCATGGTGACTTGGAGGAAAACCTTTACATGATTCAGCCAGAAGGGTTCATTGCTCAAGGACAAGAGAATCTAGTCTGCAAACTGAGAAAGAGTTTGTATGGCCTAAAACAAGCTCCTAGACAGTGATACAAGAAATTTGACAGTTTTATGCATAGAATTGGGTTCAAGAGATGTGAAGCTGATCACTGTTGCTATGTTAAGTCTTTTGACAATTCTTACATCATATTACTGTTGTATGTGGATGATATGCTTATTGTAGGGTCTAGCATTGAGGAGATTAATAATCTGAAGAAGCAATTGTCCAAACAGTTTGCAATAAAGGATTTGGGAGCTGTAAAGTAAATCTTTGGTATGAGAATCATTAGAGACAAGGCTAATGGTACATTGAAGCTTTCACAGTCAGAGTATGTGAAGAAAGTTCTCAATAGGTTCAACATGAATGAAGCTAAACCAGTGAGCACACCCTTGGCTAGTCATTTCAAACTAAGCAAAGGACAGTCACCGAAGACAAAAGAAGAAAGGGACCATATGAGCAAGGTGCCCTATGCCTCAGCTATTGGCAGCTTGATGTATGCTATGGTGTGTACAAGGCCAAACATTGCACATGTAGTGGGAGTTGTGAGCAGATTCATGAGTAGGCCTGGAAAGCAGCATTGGGAGGCAGTCAAGTGGATTCTGAGATATCTGAAGGGTTCATCAAATACATGTCTTTGGTTCACAGGTGCAAGTTTGAAGCTGCAAGGTTATGTAGATGCTGATTTTGCTTGTGATATTGATAGTAGAAAGAGTATTACTGGGTTTGTTTTTACTCTGGGTGATACAGCTATATCATGAGCTTCAAATCTACAGAAGATTGTTACTTTTTCTACTACAGAAGCTAAATATGTTGCAGCAACTAAAGCTGGAAAGGAGATGATTTGGCTACATAGTTTCTTAGATGAATTGGGTAAGAAGCAGAAGATGGGCATTCTACACAGTGACAGTCAGAGTGCAATCTTTCTTGCCAAAAATTCGGCTTTTCATTCAAAGTCAAAGCATATACAGACAAAATACTACTTTATCCGTTACCTTGTTGAAGATAAGCTGGTAATACTTAAGAAGATTTGTGAATCTAAGAACCTGGCAAACATGTTGACTAAGGGTGTCATTATTGAGAAGTTGAAGTTATGCGCAGTTTCAATTGGTTTTCTAGCTTGAGGACAGGAGGATAAGTTGTAGGGGATGAAGGATTGTTTCTTGGAGGATAGCGGTTTGATGTTGGTGATTGAACTAGTCTCCAAGTGGGGAGATTTGTTAGATTTTGTGAAATCTAGTTTTGTTTGATCTAGTTTGACAACTCAACCGTGAATAATATTGCGTTGTTTTTAATAGGAGATTTACTGAGGTTTAGTCTATGGAGTGGAGGTTTAGGTTGATAGACCTAAGCCGGAGTGCTCATGGAGAAGCCTTTGGGGGTTCGGGGGCAACGCCCCCGGGAAAAATTTTTTTAGGCCCATTTCATATATATAAACCGACTTTGTCGTGATTAGGGTTTTTTAAGATTGTAGGTTGTTGTTGCCGCATTCTTGAGGGTGAGAGAAAAAAGTATTGTAGCCGCAATTTTTAGGCCCATTTCATATATATAAACCGACTTTGCCGTGATTAGGGGTTTTTAAGATTGTAGGTTGTTGTTGCCGCATTCTTGAGGGTGAGAGAAAAAAGTATTGTAGCCGCAATTTTTGTACTCTGTATTCTTCCTTGATAATAGTGAAATCCCTGCAACTTCGTGGACGTAAGCAAATTGCCAAACCGCGTAAATACTGTCTTGCGCGTGTGATTGTTCTTCTTTGGCGTGTGTTTTCTCTATTTTTTTTTTTTTGTTTCTCATAGGTTGGGATTTTGGTTAAATTCCCTACAATATATTGATCCACTTAATGCCTTAATTGGACATATCCTTTAGTTAATTCCAAGTTTAGCTGTGGTAATATGTTCTCCAAACTTGAACTTCCATAGTGTGTTAAACTCACAAAAATCATGCATATGGCTGGCAAAGCAGTTAAGTACTTATGGATTCAAATAAGACACCCAACCATCCTTTTTAAGCTTCTCTGCATTTCTCAAGACATCATTTCTTGTGTCTTCTTGATACTGGCTCATTCTGCAAAGGATATTATTCCAGAATCAGCTCATGCAAGACTTATCACCTAACGTTCTTTTTTTCTTGGTTTCATACCCAACACAATTTTGTATTACTTCCAGAGAGGGAAGAGAGAAAAAACCCACCTTGCCAATAGGTCAGCATCGCGAATCCCCATCATCCTTACTGCGCGCAAACCTGCATTGGTAGCATTGTTTATTGCAACTGTTGCAACTGGAACACCCCTTGGCATCTGCATAATCATCAAAAGAATATATAAAAATTAGGACTTTGTGGTGATCAAATTTTCCTTGTACACTATCTGTGTACCAAGGAAGCTGTTTCCTTTGCTGTATTTCTTATTTCTCCTTTTTCAATAAAGCTTCTTAATTACCGATCAAATACCCAAAAAAAAAAAAAAAAAAAAAGTGCAATTAGAAATCAAATATGAACTTGAGATAACTAATGAAGCAGTATCTTTTCTGAGGCTCTAAAATTGGACAATATTTTAAGGCAATGAAACTCATTGTGCAAATCTCAACATGATTAAGCAAGCATCCACATACTTCCACCATTCAGATCTTTTTTTGTTTTTTGGTAGGTGCCATTCAGATATTATTTAGTGCCATAGATATTCAGCACCAATGATTTTTTTTTTTTTTTTTTTGGCTCCATAGAAATTCAGCACCTATGATAATTCAGTGCCATAGATATTCAGCACCCATGATTTTTTTTTTTTTTTTTTTTTTTTGGTTTCAGGCACCTATTAATTATTGCCTCCATCAACTTGCCTTAATTTCAGTAGTATTTGTGCCAAGGAAATATATGTGGTAATAGTAAATAACATTAAAAGAATAATAGTAATTCTCTATGCAAGAAAACGCATCCTGAAGAATTAAAATAGAATTTCTCTCATCAAATAAAGCAAACACATTAATTAATCAAGGATAAGCAACTATAAAAACCAGAAAAAGGGCATCCATAAGACTCCAGAATTTCAGACATCCAATTTAAATGTCCTAGTCTTTTAGAACTAATATTGTATTCACAGGAAACTGGATCTTTACAACACTTACCCATCCCATAAATGTAATAATTTAGAAGAAAATAATATACCTGCACAATGGGCAGGAGTGAATCAAGTCCATCCAATGCAGAAGCACGCACGGGGACACCAATAACAGGCACGGGAGTGAGTGACCTGCAAGTCACAACAAAGCTCAATTAATTTCAGTGAGACATTAAAAGCAACTGAGAAAAAATATATGGAGCATAGATCAGATAAACTTGCCTGGCAAGTGGGCTGCACCAGCAATGATAATCTGAATGCCTCTCCAGGGCAGATGAGGCATAAGAAAACATCATTTCAGGGGTCCGGTGAGCTGAAACTATTTTCACCAGCATATTATAATTTGTTAAGGTAGAATTGAAATATACAAGTCACAGTGCGTAGAGATATCTTAATGAAAATATGCATAAATATTTGATAAATGATTGCTAACGGGTAGCGGCTGTTAAAGTAACGAGTTCGCCATACCTTGCGAAATCCTCAAAAAAACATCATTGAAACTGAGGTGAGGATGAGTAGATAGATTTGATTAAAGGAGAAGCCTTTTTTTTTTTTTTTTTTTTGCTGAGAACTCAGAAAAATTTTCAATGGTGGTCAGGGGGTTAGCACAGAGAAAATCCAGGGAAATCCTATTCTTCAAGAGAATTGGAAGTTGAAGGACATGAAAGGCTATAAATTCAACGCTTGGTTGTCTAGACTGTAGAGTTTTGACAATTTTATGTGCTTACCCATAAAACGATAGACAGAATTTATGAGTGAGTTACTAGCTAATCTGTCACATATTTTTGTAGATATTCTTACCAAATTTTCCTTTGAACACTTTAATTGTGGACGAGGACCACTCCAGGAATTTATAGAAGCCGTGTCAAGTTTGCTTTGCTATAATCCTTTTGGTTTGCAAATGCTCTATTTTTTCCTTTAATCGTGAAAATAATATCATAGGATAGAGAAGTTTTCCTATTAGACCTTATATTTAGAAAGAGAGAGAGAGAAAGAGTACAATATTTTCACTAGTTTATCATATTTGTAAATTAGCTTTTGAGGCCTTGTTTATCATATTTGGCACCGAAAGGAATTCTCTAATTCATTGTGGTACTCTGTTAGAACAGAGAAGACCATAGCGTAGGATATGTAGGAAGTTCAAGCTAGGGTGGAAGCCAAATGGTGCTACTGCAACTCAATCCTTCGCAAGGCTATATGTTGTATAGGGGTGTTTCCTCACTGTAATTATTAAGCCTTCTGATCAGTGGGATGTGACAGTGATTTTGGTTGTTGTTTTAGATAGTTTATTGCGGGTTGATTTGTGTTGGTTTGGTCAGATGTGTGCTTGTTGTACTGTGTTCCTTTGTTAATAAAAAATTTGTCCATCCAAAAAAAACTAAAAAAGTACCATTTCTTTCTTACATGATTGCTTGGCCGCTGCTTGGACTTATATGAAAGAACTTGTTAATATTACTAATTGGATTTTAATTTGGAGTTAAAAATTCATCTAACACGGAACCTTCCACCATAATACTTGTTCTTGTGGCAAAGATGATGTACCTGTACACGGACTATCTGAGGTGATTGTTGGTGTTTTGGGAGGAGGGCAACTGGGTCATATGCTATGTCAAGCAGCTTCACAAATGGCTATTAAAGTAATGGTTTTGGATCCACTTGAGAAATGCCCCGCAAGTGCACTTTCATATCATCATATGCTCTGAAGCTTTGATGATAGTGCTACAGTTCGTGAATTTGCGAAAAAAGGTTCTATTTTTATGAGATTGATGATATTTTTTTTGTTTTTTTATAGTCAATAGTCTTTGTAAGTATATGCTTTTGTTACAATTTGGTAATAATATGTCTATGTTCTTGGTAGATAGATGGGATGTATTGACTGTAGAAATTGAGCATGTTGATGTTGCAACCATGGAGATGCTTGAGCAACAAGGAGTGGAATGCCAACCCAGAGCCTCAACTATTTGAATAATTCAGGTATGCTTTTCTTTGACTTTCCCATTTGGTTATTGACCGCTGTCTTGCAAAATATGAGAAAATAAGAAGTTGAATGAAATCATTTCCTTATGCATAAAGCTTTTTTCCTTTTGAGGAAATGCATTCTGTTTTATAAAATCACAAAAGTGGATCCTTGTGGATTTTGGTGCTACTTTAGATGCCCACCTTCCCTTAATCTTAGGTTTTCGTTCAAGTACTTTTCTGTTATAGGAAGTGTAGAAATGTCAGGGGTTACTTTATTCCCCTGTTGTCATTCGTAACACAAGGACACAATGGAACTAGCATTTTAGAGCTAATTTTGACTGTTTCTTTGTTGTTAGACTATGCTTATAAGTAATCCCTTTTCAACCTAAGATTAGTTAGCTATCTGCTAGAATTTCTTTCCTCTCTCTTGTTATAATTATATGAATAAGTTCATTCGTAATAGTAGAGTGACTAAATTTAGGCAAGCTGTCAACCTACCACAACTGGGTCATATCCGTGTTTACATTGTCTATTTTCTCTTCATGGTCTAATCTTGAATGATGCAGAATTACGTGAGAAGCATTCACCTTTTGTATTTAGATGTTAACTTTACATCCCTTTACTTCTCATTAAGGATCTTTGATCTCTTGTAGGGAAAACATTTGTCACATAGTCAAGGCACCAGCTAATGTGTCATGGGATATTAGGAAACATGCTACTGATGTTGCCTACAAAGCTGTTAGCTCATTAGAAGGCGCTGGTGTGTTTGCAGTTGAATTATTTTTGACTGAGGATGGTCAGGTTATGTTTTTGCTTCTTTCTTTGAGGCTGTTAAATGCATATATATATATATATATATATACATATATTTTAATACCTCTTGATGCTACAATTGCTTCCTTTTTTTGTTGTCCTCCATATTTTTTCCTAATTTTGTTTCAGCATTATCTGCTTTTGACTAATGAATTCATGTTCCAAACTCTTAATAGATTCTTCTAAATGAAGTGGCTCATAGGCCCCATAATAGTGGTCATCACACAATTAAGTCTTGCTACACCTCACAATTTGAACAACATTTGCGGGCTGTTGTTGGTCTTCCACTTGGTGAGCCATCAATGAAAACTCCTGCTGCTGTCATGTACAATATACTGGGTGAAGATGAGGTGAAGAATTTCTTTTTATTTTTTTATTTATCTAAAATATAAAATAAATTTGTTACCTGTATTTTTCTGTTTAAGCCATGTGGCTTGTTTTGTTTGAGAGAGAGAGAGAGATGATGGCATGAAGCTGCAAGTCATTTGTTTCTTTCAGAACATATTTCTGTAACATACTTTCACTGAAAATAATCTGCTTGAAGTTTGTTGAAGTTGCAACTAGAATTATGTATAAGTCTGTGCTTGAGCTTGATGACTTCGTATACCATTGTGATTTGTGAATAACAAAATTTTAAGAAATTACAATTAATACAAATCAAACGTTCCATCTGTCCTGGTCCTCATTAACTGGTTTTCAGTTCTGAAATTATTTTATCTTGGAAAACTTGTTAATGTTAGTAAAAAATGTAAATTGGAACATCGATATATACAATATGTTTGAAATGTATTTATTCAGCATAACTATCTTTCACTACCCCCTCCCCCCACATGTCAACTGTCTCTCTCTTGTATCTATTTATTTATTAAATTTCAGGGGTGAGCCTGGTTTATTTTAGGGCATTGAGTATTCCTGGGGCTACTGTTCATTGGTATGACAAGCCAGGTATGTGAATTTCATTTTCCTCTCTCTCTCTCTCTTACACACACACGTGCGCACACACATTACTTGACCTTTACCTCATACTCGACAATTTCCCGCATTGCCCTAATGACTTGGCAGAAATGTGAAAGCAGAGAAAGATGGGCCATGTCACAATTGTTGGGCCTTCCATGGGTGATGTGGAAGAACGATTAAAATCAATTCTGAGGGAAGAAGGTTCTGATTGTCAGTCTGCACTCTGCAGGTAATTGCACTAGGGTCTTCTCATATATATTTACTGAATGTCATGATGCAGGTTAACCAAAAAGCAAGTTTTCTCTAGGAGGCACAAATGTTTTTGGAAGGTGCGGTGAGATGTTTGCATCTATGCTATCAATTAAATTTGACTTTGGTGCATCTTTTTGGAGCATACTTTCCTCAAGTCAGTGATTGCCTCAATTGAATTTATTTATTCAATGTTTTACGTTTTCTTACATAAAAATATTCCTACACGTTACACCCACAACTACGTGGGGTAGTTTCCAGAATAATCAGCACTAATGCTACTTTAAATTTTCAGGCTATGAGCTTTGGGTTATTATATTTTGCATAAAAAAAAAGTCTTTACTTTGGCTTAGGATGGAAAAGTGACAGTATAGGGAGGGAAATTACCATAAAGATTTTATTTTTAAGAGGCATGGATTCTAAACCGTTTGGAGATTACAATTTATCATTTCCATTTAAAAAATTGATTTAATTCTCCTTTTACCAAGATATTGCGGCTGTCAGTCTCTTCTCATTTATGATTTTTACTCTCTTGTGGGGTGAGGGATCCCCAATCTTTCATGTAGCTATACCCTTATTATGTTGATAGTTGCAAGTGATTTCCTTTTGTTTGAAGTTTACATGCCTTAAGTTTTGATTTAGAAAGTTCGTTACACTCAAATTGTGTTTATGTTGCTCCCATTCGGAATGCAGTAACACCACGTGTTGGGATCGTTATGGGTTCTGATTCAGGTCTTCCTGTTATGAAGGATGCTGCAAGGATTTTGAATATGTTTGGTGTGCCTTATGAGGTTGACTTCTAATGAACTACAGGGTCTGTTTTGGAATTCAGGAGTTATTGATCATTAAATTCTATTTTCCACTGCTTAATATAATACCAGTCCTGTTGTTATTGCTATGATTTAATACTTGAATGTTATGCCTCCTTTTTTTTGGATCTATAAAGCCATTGAAATGGAGGGATGGTATTGGTATCACTACAAAAGTTAGTTTCTGAACCTAATGTCATTGATCATAGTAAGGCTGCCCTTGACAGGTTTATTTTTTATGAACAATCTAGGTCGATAATGACAATAGGCACTTCTCTGAAAATTAATCACATCTATTGTTGACAAATTTTAACGTTTTCATTCTTGATTTCATCAAATTTTATAACCTATAAATTCCCTGCGTTTATATTATTATTAAGACTCAAGAACATGCGGCCTGGTTCTGCTGCTGTCCTTTGACCAAATTAGAATGACTTCTGTCATGGATCCAAGCTAGTGCTTTGGTTCTAAGTTCTAACTGTATTCGTCCAAATTTGAAGTGTGAAGCGAGAAGACATACGAAATCACATTGAATGAACCACTTTGGATGGTTCTAATTCTAATGTTTTTGCCAATGTCCACTCGTAAATGAAATTGTGTATTTACTATTTGTTGGATCATGTAAGCTGGTTTCAGCGATAACTAAGAAAATAGGCAAGTTTTTTCTATGACCTTGAGTTCTTATTTGTGCCAGCCATTTTATGGGGCCTATAGTGCTCATGAGTTGCACCAGGAATAGACCAACACAAGGCCTAACAATTTTGTTTCCTGTGGTCTTGAATCATCTTGTCACTATCCTAGTGCATAGCTGATAGTCCAAATTCTCATAAACCAAAATTTTTTAATTACTAACAAAAAAAGGGAGTTGTCTTAAGTTACTGACTAGAATTATTTCATTTTAGTTTGCAAGCTACTATGAAATAATACTAGTGCAAGGCTATAATAATGTGTACAATTTATACAAAAAAGTCATGTCACAACACTCAAAACACAACAATCGCTCTATCACAATCTTAGATCAAGCAAGTGGTCCTTTTGGGATTGTCCAAGAGTTTACTTCTTATCATTTTATTACAATTTGTAAATACTCTTTCCCGCACCACTTATGCATAAGACACAAGCTGAATCCCCTTTTTATGACCCATTGCAGTATCCTATCTCGAATAGCCAGCCTATTCTAATGGTTAGCCACACAAGACGAAAGCATGTCTAGGAATAAATAGCAACAAAAACCTTAGTAACTTCCACCAACCGACCTCACAAACCTTAAATCCAATAGCATCCCAGCAAGCCAAAATTCTTAATTTTGCATTGGTCAAGAATTATTGTTTTAAAAAATCAGATACTATAAAAATCAAAACATGTTTCATAAGACCCATATCTTAAAAATAATAGAAAAGCACACTCATTATAAGAAAATCGTGCAGTGTGTCTCTTTGTGCGTACATAAACGCATTATATATATTACTATGTCAACGTTTGCCTAGCGTTTTCTAACTAAATTTACTTTAGCTTCTAAGTAGCCAAATAAAAATATTATATTACAAAGCAGAAAAAAATATATTACCCATCTCTATTTTTCCACCACATCCGAACCCAGAAATCGATTTTTCAAAAAAAAAAAAAAAAGAATTTCCCAGGAATTGCAAGCTACTATTAACTATTTAACTTATCTGGGTGAGGTCTCGTGAGTGTCACATGAGGCCCAAGAAGCGGAGACTGGAGTTGAGTGCTTCAAAGCAGAAGAAGAAGGAGTTGAAGAGAGAAGAGGGTTTTGTTTGGTAGAGTGGCTCATGGAGAAGAAGATGCTGAGTGTGGCCGGTGGTGGTTATTTATTTATTTTATATATTTTATTATATATAATAATTTATTTATATATATATATATATATATAATATTTTTTTAATATGAGTTGCAAACCTTCATACATATAAGATAGAGGTATTGTGCAAATCAGCTTCCTTCAACCATTCAAATTAGTTAGTTAGGCACGTTTTCAAACAATTTAGAAAACTAACATCTCGAGTTTTTGAAACTCGAGATCCATATTAGAACTCGAGTCTTAAAGACTCGCTTTAGATCTCGAGTCTTTAAAACTCGAGTTTCATGCAAAAAAAATTTAACCTATAGTGGCGTTTTTAAGACTTACAGTGACGTTTTAAAACCCTATAGCGACGTTTTCCTGCAAAAAAAAATTTTATAAGTACAGGTTTAAGGAGTCCTATAGTGGCGTTTTTAAGCCCTATAGTGACGTTTTATAGACCTATAGCGGCGTTTTTTGCCATTTATGAAAATCGAGTCTCTAAAACTCGATTTTTAGCGCAATTTTTTTTCTCCAACTCGAGACTTAAAAACTCGAGTTTCATCTGGAACTCGAGTTTTAGATACTCGAGATGTTATTTTTCAAAATTGTTTTGAAATATGACAATTAACTAAATAGTTTAATATTTATTGTTATTTTAAAAAAAAATTCTATAAGATATCAAACATGCGGTATTTCAATACCATCATAACAAGAAAGAAAGTTCAAAAGAAAAATTAAAGACAGTGCAATGACAAAATATATAAGACCGTAATACATTACAGACATGGTAGATTTTCATAGATATGTATCTGCTGAAATAGAGAACTTCATGGACGGAAATCTCTGAAGAAAATCTTCGTTAATCAAATCCAGCTGCTGCATTGCTTCATTTTCCACCTTTCTTCTTTCACTTTTACTGCTTTCTTCCAAAATTCTTGAGAAACCTCTCCAACTTTCTTATGGTCAGGTTATTCCCAATAACAAACCCAATTATTAACCCACTTCCATATCCCATCATTATTACTACCCAATCAAATTTACTTGGGAAATTTGACCCTTCACCTTGTTTGGAATTCGGTGGTGGCTGGGTCAATGTCTCAGAAATTTTGCATTTCTTAGTCAAAGGCATACCACACAAACCTGTGTTTCCCAAATATGAATCATTTTCAAAGGTAGAGAATTGTTGACCTTGTGGAATAGGCCCCATAAGATGGTTATTTGAAGCATTGAAAAATGCAAGGAATGTGAGTTGCAATAATTGCGGAGGAATCTCTCCTGATAGCCTATTTTGAGAAAGGTCCAAAGCTTCAAGCTCCCTTAAGTTCTCTAAGGAAGATGGGATAGGACCAGTGAGAATGTTGTTGGATATGTTGAGCAAATGAAGCCCCTTTAGATTTCCAATGACTTCTAAAATTTCTCCATCAAATTTATTGTTTGAGAGATCAATAGCTACAAGATGATCTTGGATCTTTTGATATAGTATCTTGATGCCTTTGTTTGTCATTTCCAAGGTGTAACTAAAATAATTTTCAAAAACGAAATAATGATTTGGGGTGATTGTGGCTGCAACCATATAAGCATTATCCTTGTCAAATGTCAAGTTGACAACTTTCATGGAGGTCCAACATTGGAAGTGCTCATATGGTAACTTACCTGTAAAGTTATTGAAAGAGACATCAATTATTTGCAACTTGGGGAAATCAAGACTGCTTTCAGGTTTCCCAATTGCACTATGGAACCCATTAGATTGCAAACTTAGAACCCTCAACCTTGGAAGCTTCCCCAACCAAGAGGGAAAAATGTCAGAAAATCGATTGTTACCAAGAAGAAGAATCTCCAGCATTGTGCAGTTGGACAATGATCTTGGTACTTGCCCTTCTAATTGATTCTAACTTACATCAATCGCTCTCAATCTACTTTGTTCCATGTATATTCCTGGAAGTATTCCACGGAAATTGTTGTCTTGTAAATTCAATACTACCAAGTCGCTCAATTTGCTCAAGCATTTGGGAAGCATGCCCCCCAAGTTGTTGTGTGAGAGATCCAGCATTAAAATTGAGCTAAGATTGCAAAACAATGGTGAGATTTCTCCGGTCAATTTATTGTTTGAGACATTGTATTGGGTGATGGAAGGTGGAGGAATTGGAAGTGATCCTTGCAGCTTGTTGGAAGAAAGATCCAAACGAGCTAAACTATCCCATGGAAGAATTGGCCGGGTGTGGTTGAAAGACTCAAAAGTTGTAAGGAAGTTGAAGGATAGATCCAACGATAAGAGAGTTTGTTTCCCTATGTTGAATATCCAGTTTGGTATTTGACCCTGAATTTTGTTGTTGTCGAGACGCAAAAGCATCAATTCATGCTGAGAACGCAAAAAAGTTGGGAATTCAGTCAAGTTACATGCCTCCAATTCTAATAGCTCTAGCTTCGAAGTACTGGCGTTGAATGTTGAATTAATGGGGAATGATAGATGGATTCCTGAAAGCTGGAGTGCAGTTAGATTTTTGAGCTTTAGAAACAAGTCCATGTCCACTCTGCCACTAAGGTTATTTGCAATAAGACTCAAATATTCAAGATTCGCAAGCCTACAAATTGATTGTGGAATTGAACCATGGAATTTATTGGTCCCAATGTCCAATTTAGTTAGCTGGGTAAGGTTTCCAAGCCAAGGTGGAATCTGACCAGTTAGTTGATTCTCACCAACTGAAAATATGGTAAGTTGGGTCAGATTCTTAAGAGAGGATGGAATGTCACCATATAAATTGGTTTCCGATAATAACAAAATAGTGAGCTTTGTCAGCTTACCAAGCCAAGACAACGTCTGTGCACTGAAACTATTCCTGGAAAGTATTAGTTGACTGAGTTGTGTGAGGTTGGCCAATGAGAAAGGGATTTGCCCCGAAAATTTATTAGACGAGAGAGACAAAACGATGAGATTGGTAAGGTTACCAAGAGAAGTCGGTACCAAACCAGAGAAATGGCAAGTATTGATATCCAATTCAATTAAGGACTTCAGGTTTCCAATTGAATCTGGTAACTTACCAGAGAATCCAGTGTTTGCAAGTCTCAGTATTCGAAGGGGATTGCTACTATGGAATTCTGGTAGATATCCGGTGAGATTTTCATTGTCTTGCACACTGAGGAATTGAAGATTTCGTAACTTGAAAATCTCCATGGGAAATTCACCGTACAATGGATTGAATGAGAGATCAAGGGAAACCAAGTTGGAGAGCTCAAAGATTTCTGGTGGAATTTGACCACTGAAGGCAGACATAGAGAGGTTGAGATATGTTAAGTTTGAGAGGTACCTGATACTTGGGGAAATTTGAGAATAATTGAAGTCATTGTCAGCGAGATTGAGCTTTTGAAGGTACACAAGGTGGAAAAGGCTGCTGCTTGAATTGAAGGAGCCATACAGTTGACTGCTACTGAGGTCAAGGCCAATCACGTAACCTGTACCTCTGTCACATAGGACACCATCCCATGAACAGCAATCATTCCTTCCTCCAGAGTTCCACGATGAAATCTTTGGATAAGCAAAAGGATCAGAAGAAGCAATCACATTAATTTTAAAGCTTTGCCTGAATTGCAACAAGGCAAAACTCTCAAAATCATTGCACAATGGCTGAGTTGATAAAGAGGAACAACTATTTAGATAATGAAAAATCGACAAGAAGAAGAGCAAGCGCATAGATATCAAGAGACACATGGATGACCCCATATTAGTATCTTCAAAAAACTTCCTTAGCACACTGATGGTTTTGAAACTAGGAGTATGTTTCTTTTATAGACAAGATTCAGAGCTAGTGCAAATACATCATTATACATGGATATTTTTTTTCATGTAAGCATTCATAAGTGCAAATTGACCACCTAGTTGCCGTGTTGACTGTGGTGTCTCACATATAGAGAACAAGTCAATTTTTCAAAGTCCCCCGAAAAATTCGAAGTTGTAACATATTATTTAACTTGATTTCGCAAATCTTGTGAGTTTTTGTATTATTGAACTTGAAGATGCATGATAATTCCAAAATGTCGCAAATCCTGTCAGTCTTTAATTATTTGTAAATAAGTCAGTCAAAAAAATATATATTTGTAAATAAGGGGACATTGGCTTCTTGCCATCTTATAAGCTTAGCTTTAAGAACTACTGATTAACTGGGTCAATTTTTGTTTAATTCAATAAAGTTAAGAAGACAATAAAAATTTACAAATATTTCACACCATTTCTTATGAGAGTACATAGTGTGTATTGTGTACTATAATTTATCCCACATTTCTTTAAAGGTTATTATAATTTTTGGATCGAGTTTGTGATTTGTCTTTCATTAGAACTTCATTCTCATTTCTTGTGCATGTGTTTGTTTGTGTTCTAAAAAAAAAAAAAAAAAAAAAAAAAAAAAAAAAGAGGTAATTCTACCACCTTATAAGCCTTTTACAATCTTTTTTTTTTTAATGATCTATGTGTGAGATAATAGGCTAATTTAAGAATATTGTGAATTGATGTAAATTTTTGTTATGCCCAAACTAGCATGACTCATTTCCATTTGGAAAGATCCAACTCCGAACTCCCATGTCCATCCCATTTGTAACATAACAATATTTTTTTTAATAATACAAAACTTTTGAAAGAGAAAATATGCCAATTCAAAATTTCACAATTTTCAAGAAATGGTTTCATTTTCCTTCTTAAATATAATGTTCAATAGTTGGATACCTCTTTTTTGTTTTGATAATTACCACTAATAGAGGCGATTTAAATCTGGACATCTCTCTTAGAAATACTAGAATATATTAATTGAGTTACAAGACTCTTAGGGTTGGATTCAAGTTACACACCCAGTGTAACTCTAAATAATGTTACACCACTCAATATTTTTTAATTAGATGCAAATTTGGACAAATCTATCACTAGATTACATTATTTTTATATATTCTCCATACTTGCAAAAATTTTATGGTGATCAAAGATTAATAATCATGCCATCAATTAATTTTTTAAATTCAAGTTTTTGTAATATAACATAATACATAAAATATGAGTTTATAGATCAAATAATAAATAACATCCAATTAACATGAAAATTGGTATGCATTGTTAAGAACATATAGAACATGTAATTTAATGATGAAATTTTCAAAATATGAGTTCTATAACAAGTTATTGGGTGGTGTAACATTACTTAGACTTACACCTGGTGTAATTCTAAGTAATGTTACACCACTCAATAATTGAATGCAAATTTTGACAAATCTACCGTTAGATTACATTATCTTCATATATTCTCCATTACCATTAGATTAAATCATGATTATATATTATGATGTCAATAGTGATACTTATTTTAAAATGATGAATAACTATTCATCTTTAAAAGTGTTGTAATAGCTATTCCTTAGTAGGTGTATTAATTTCTAAAATTAATATACTTCTAAATAAATAAACTTTCTATAGACACATAACAATTATAAAAATAAAAAGTCATGAAAAAATAACTAATCTTTCTTTCAAGTTTAAAAAGATATTATTTTTTAGGAAATACAATTATATGAGTAAGAAATTTCCAAAGTATATTTTAAGTTTTATTCTAATGTTAGAATTTAGAAATTTTGATTTAAGAGTCCGAATTTGGTAAGGATGGAGTGTAAAATCTATGTTGTACACCACCTAATAAGAGATTACCATATCGGCTATTTACTTAAAATTCAATACATCTTACCCTACATAAGAACATCTCAATAAACTCAAATTTAAATTGGATTTCCAAATAGGTGTTAGAATTAATTGAGTATGGTTGTGCATATTTTTTAATATATAATATAATAGTGTGACATGTTGGGATTGGATAAAACTTAGGTTTTACACCACATTCATATAGAATTTAATCTCTTGATTTAAACATTCCATTATCTTTAGGGTTCTATTCTTGTGTTGTCACCAAACAAATGAATAGTAATAAGTATTACATTAAAACATCTTGTATTCCTTGTAATATCTATTCTTATTCCTATGTAATCACCATTACAATCTACTAAACGTGCCTTAAATGATCGATTTTAGTTTGTAATAAATTTTAAATTATTTTTTTTAGTTCTTATGGAATGATGTTGTGTCAATTTTTAGTTTAACCACATCATTTAAGGGATTAAAAATGATCGCTTTAAAACATCATAAACTAAAATCACTAATAGCTAAACTTAAGCAACCAACAATACAATGATGAAGAGAGTTTCAGTTAACTTAACTAGTAAAATCTCTTATCATTTAATAAGAGATTTGGGGCTCAAATTCCACCTACACACAAAAATAAATAAATGATTGGTGTCTTAGCTTGATAATAAGAACAATCATTATAGAGTAAACGTCATATATATATATATATATATATATGAGTCCGAATTCAGCAAGGATGAGATGTAAAACCCATGTTTTATACCATCCAATAAAATATTGCCACATTAGTATTTTACTTAAAATTCAATACATTCTAGCACTCTTAATAACATCTCAATAAACTCTTAATTTGGTTGGATTTATATATGGGTATTAGAATTGATTAAGTGTGATTATGCTTATTCTTAAATATGTAATAAGATAATGTGACATATTAAGATTGGAGGGATAAAACATGAGTTTTACACTAGGTATTTATAGAATTTATTCTCTCTCTCTCTCTCTCTCTATATATATATATATATAAAAAAAAAATAATAAAAAAAAAAATAAAAAAAAAACCTCTCAGGTCAAAGGATAATAAGGAAATTGTGATATAACAACGTTTAAATGATAAAATCATTCCATAAAGTATTATAAATATCCAATTCAATGTAAACAGAACAAGTGTAACTAAGCTTTAATGATGAAAATAGAAATGACGATGTTCAATTAATATTCAAAACTTTAAAAAAAAAAAAAAACAAAAAAAAAAACAAAAAATTTGAAAAACAATTATTCATTACATTTCGTTCTTTCCTCATCAGCATGATTCATGCTGAAATATGTTTACATCTTTTTTTTTTTAGGAAAGAAATATGTTTACATCTGGTAAATAAAATATAATATATTTTTTAGATAGTGGGTGGGGGAGGAAGTTTTTTTTTTTTTTTTGAAAGGGTGGGGGAGGAAGTTAGTTGAATATAATGTGAATATGAGATATAATAACAAAATTTGGTTTCTAAAAAGAAGGTATATATCCAAGATTTGGATTCCTCTCTTCACTATTGTCAAGATCATCTACGGATCTTTTATTTTTTATTTTTTTTGAGAAGGAGATCTTCTACGGATCTTTAACGCGTAACTTTACAAGAACAGTGAAAATATAATATTAATACTAATACTAAAAAAGAAAGACCAACTTTTTTTTTATAATAATAATCCGGAAAGAAAGACCTGCTTTTTTTTACTAAACCTGTCAGTCTTTAATTATTTGTAAATAAGTCAGTCAAAAAAATATATATTTGTAAATAAGGGGCCATTAGCTTCTTGCCGTCTTATACGCTTAGCTTTAAGAACTACTAATTAATTGGGTCAATTTTCGTTTAATTCAATAAAGTTAAGAAGACAATAAAAATTTACAAATATTTCACACCATTTCTTATGAGAGTACGTAGTGTGTATTGTGTACTATAATTTATCCCACATTTCTTTAAAAATTATTATAATTTTTGGATGGAGTTTGTGATTTGTCTTTCGTGAAAACTTCATTCTCATTTTTTGTGCATGTGTGTGTTTGTTTTCTATAAAGAAAAAATTAATAATAATAATAAGTCTACCACCTTATAAGCCTTTTACAATCTACAATTTAATTTTTTTTTTTTTAATGATCTATGTGTGAGATAATAGGCTAATTTAAGAATATTGTGAATTGATGTAAATTTTTGTTATGCCCAAACTAGCATGACTCATTTCCATTTGGAAAGATACAACTCCGAACTCCCAAGTCCATCCCATACGTAACATAACAATTTTTTTTTTTAAATAATACAAAAATTTTGAAAGAGAAAATATATCAATTCAAAATTTCACAATTTTCAAGGAATGGTTTCATTTTCCTTCTTAAATATAATGTTCAATAGTTGGATACCTCTTTTTTGTTTTGATAAATTTGGTAATTACCACTAAGAGGGGCGATTTAAATTTAGACATTTCTCTTAGAAATACTAGAATATATTATTTGAGTTACAAGACTCTTAGGGTTGGATTCAAGTTACACACCTGGTGTAACTCTAAACAATGTTACACCACTCAATATTTTTTAATTACAAACAAATTTTGACAAATCTACCACTAGATTACATTATCTTTGTATATTCTCCATGCTTGCAAAAATTTTAAGGTGATCAAAGATTAATAGCCATATCATCAATCAATTTTTTAAATTCAAGTTTTTGTAATATGAAATAATGCATAAAATATAAATTTATAGATCAAATGATAAATAACATCCAATTGACATGAAAGTTGGCATGATTGTTAAGAACATATAAAACATGTAATTTAACGGTGAGATTTTCAAAATATGAGTTTTATAACAAATTATTAGGTGGTGTAACATTACTTAGACTTACCCCTGGTGTAATTCTAAGTAATGTTACACCACTCAATAATTAAATGCAAATTTTGACAAATCTACCATTAGATTACATTATCTTCGTATATTCTTCATTACCATTAGATTAAATCATGATTATATATCATGATGTCAATAGTGATACTTATTTTAAAATGATGAATAACTATACGGATTCAGATTCTCTAGATTTCTTAGGGTACTCTACCAAATAGATTTCCTTAAATCTTAACCATTCTTTAATAATTTAATGGTTTAGATTCTGCCATGTCAGCATTCCACTAACAATAATCTTAATTATTTTGTTTGCAACATTATTTTATTATTTTAAGAATATTGTTAGTGGAATGCTGACATGGTAAAATCTTGACCATTAAATCATTAAAGAGTGATTAGGATTTAAGGAAATCTACTGGTAGAGTATCTTAGGAAATCTAGAAGATCTGAATCCATAACTATACATCTTTAAAAGTGTTGTAATAGCTATTCTTTAGTAGGTGTATTAATTTCTAAAATTAATATACCTCTAAATAAACAAACTTTCTATATGCACATAACAATTATAAAAATAAAAAGTCATGAAAAAATAACTAATCTTTCTTTCAAGTTTAAAAAATATTATTGTTTAGGAAATACAATTATATGAGTAAGAAATTTCCAAAAAAATATTTTAATTTTTATTCTAATTTTACAATTTAGAAAATTTGATTTAAGAGTCCAAATTTGGTAAGGATGGAGTGTAAAATTTATGTTTTACACCATCCAATAAGAGATTACCATATCAATTGTTTACTTAAAATTTAATACATCTTACCCTACATAAGAACATCTCAATAAACTCAAATTTAAATTGGATTTTCAAATGGATGTTAGAATTGATTGAGTATGGTTGTGCATATTTTTTAATATATAATATAATAATGTGACATATTGGGATTGGGTAAAACTTAGGTTTTACACCACATCCATATAGAATTTAATCTCTTGATTTAAACATTTCATTAACTTCGGAGTTCTATTCTTATGTTGTCACCAAACAAATAAATAGTAATAAGTATTACATTAAAACATCTTGTGTTTCTTGTAATATCTATTCCTATTCCTATGTAATCACCATTACAATCTACCAAACGTGCCCTAAGTGATCAATTTTAGTTTGTAATAAATTTTAAATTATTATTTTTTAGTTCTTATGGAATGATGTTGTGTTAGTTTTTAGTTTAACCACATCATTTAAGGGATTAAAAATGAGCACTTTAAAACATCATAGACTAAAATCATTAATAGCTAAACTTTAGCAGTCTACATTATAATTAAGAAGTGGGTTGCAATTAACTTGAGTGGTAAAATTTATTATCATAAAATAAGAAATTTAGGGCTCAAATTCCGCCTACCAAAAAAAAAAAAAAAAAAGATCGGTGTTTTAGCTTAATGATAAAACTTTAAGTGATCAATTTTAGTTCAGAATAAATTTCAAATTATTTTTTTAGTTCTTATGGAATGATGTTGTGTCAGTTTTAGTTTAACCACATCATTTAAAGGATTAAAATGGATCACTTTAAAACATCATAGACGAAAATCACTAATAGCTAAAATTTAGCGGCAAACATTACAATCATGAAGTGCAATCATCATAGAATAAACATTATAAGTTGAAATTCTGTAGTATATATTTTAAAAGAAACACATTTAAAAAGTAAAAGAAAAATTACTAATGACTAAACTTTAATAACCAACGTTATATGCTAAGAGTCTTATAACTCAAATAGTACATTTTGGTATTTCTAAGAGACATGTCCAGATTCAAATCGCCCCTCTTCATGGAAATTATCAAATTTACCAAAAAAAAGGTATCCAACTATGCAATGTTATATTTAAGAAGGAAAATGAAACCATTTCTTGAAAATTGTGAAATTTTGAATTGGTAAATTTTCTCTTTCAAAAGTTTTGTATTATTAAAAAAAAAAAAATCATGACATTAAGTATGGGATGGAGTTGGGAGTTGGGAGTTGGATCTCTCCAAATGGAAATGAGTCATGCTAGTTAGGGCATGACACAAATTTACATCAATTCACAATATTCTTAAATTAGCTTATTATCAAATAGTCTTGCTAGCTTGGACATAATAAAGAATTACATCAATTCACAATATATATTCTTAAATTATCTTATTATCTTACACATTGATTATTAAAAAAAAAAATTAATTGCAGATTCTAAAAGGCTAATGACATAGGTGGTATACTTAACTTTTTTTTTTTTTTCAAACAAACACAAACATGCACAAGAAAAGAGAATGAAGTTCTAACAAAAGACAAATCACAAACTCCATCCAAAAATCACAATAACTTTTAAAGAAATGTGCGATAAATTATAATACACAATACACACTACATACTCTCGTAAGAAATGATGTGAAATTTTTGTGAGTTTTTATTGTATTCTTAACTTTATTGAAATAAACAAAAATTGGCCCAGTTAATTAGTTCTTTAAAAAATTTTGAAAAAAATTTATTCATTACATTTCATTCCTTCATTATCAGCATGATTCATGCTGAAATATGTTTATATCTAATTAATAAAATATAATATATTTTTTAGATAGTGGGTGGGGGAGGGAGTTTAGTTGAATATAATGTGAATATGAGATATAATTATAAAATTTGGTTTCTAAAAAGAAGGTATAATTCTAACTTTATATATCCAAGATTCGGATTCTTCTCTTCACTATAGTCCAGATCTTCTACGGGTCTTTTATTTTTTATTTATTTATTTTTTTTTTGGAGAAGGAGATCTTCTACGGATCTTTAACGCGTAACTTTACAAGAACAGTGAAAATATAATAGTAATACTAATACTAAAAAAGAAAGACCAACTTTTTTTTTTTTTTTTAATAATAATCCGGAAAGAAAGACCTGCTTTTTTTTTTCTTACCAAACCTGTGAGTCTTTAATTATTTGTAAATAAGTCAGTCAAAAAAATATATTTTTGTACTTGCCGTCGTATACGCATAGCTTTAAGAACGACCGATTAACTGGGTCAATTTTAGTTTAATTCAATAAAGTTAAGAAGATAATAAAAATTTATAAATATTTCACACCATTCCTTGTGAGAGTACGTAGTGTGTATTATGTGTATTGTGTACTATAATTTATCTCACATTTCTTTAAAAATTATTATAATTTTGGGATGGAGTTTGTGATTTGTCTTTCATTAGAATTTCATTCTCATTTCTTGTGCATGTTTGTGTTTGTTTTCTATAAAGAAAAAAAAGAAAAAGAAGTAAGTCTATCACCTTATAAGCCTTTTACATTCTACAATTAAATTTTTTTTTTTTTTTTAATGACCTATGTGTGAGATAATAGGCTAATTTAAGAATATTGTGAATTGATGTATATTTTTGTTATGCCCAAGCTAGCATGACTCATTTCCATTTGGAAAGATCCAACTCCGAACTCCCAAGGCCATCCCATACGTAACATAACAAATTTTTTTTTTTTTAATAATACAAAGCTTTTGAAAGAGAAAATATACCAATTCAAAATTTCCCAAATTTCAAGGAATAGTTTCATTTTCCTTCTTAAAGCTTTGTTTTTTTCAGCAATGATATTTTCTAGAAAATGAGTCATTTTCGAAAAAGTATTTTCTATAAAACTATCTTGTACGGCACCGAGGTGCCCAAATCCAATTGGGCCTTGGATTCAGGCCCAATAGCACGACCCAATTTTTCAATCCCTTTTTATTCTATCCTCACAAACTGCAAGTTCAAGTCTCATCATCTAACCACTGCTCGACGTAAAATGCCCGAATAATAAAGAAAGATTGAAATCCGAACATACCATAGCATGCTCGGCAGTTTCCAGGAAACATCACAACTGGGCATATTCGCTTAAATTGGAACCAAGTTTCAAGGCCACAATCGTTGCATTCCACTCTCACCTAAACATCCACTTACAACAGATAATATTGGACCTTCAACTGCACTAACTATGGCAATAATCATGATCTCTCCACTAATTTAGAGCTATAAATAGGAGAAGTTAGGGGAACAAAACGGGGGGGTTTTTTTTAGATGTTCACAAAAGATACAGAGAAGGGAGCAAAACAGCGATTCAGAAAGAGAGAGAATAAACTACGCTGAGTCTCTGTGCCAAGAATGACACAAAGTAGGAAATTCTAAGCCCACCTTATAAGTAAGTGGTGAGCCCAAGTGAGGTTAAGCCCAACAGCCTCATTTCCGGGGCACACAAGTGGTGCCCACCGTAGGGCTATCCTACGAAACTGTGGTTCAACTGAGACTCAAGCATGGGAAATGTCCAAAAGGCGTTTGGGAGGCCAAGTTGAGAGCTGATCAGTAGGATCTTCTCAGGACTCCACATGGCAGGAAAGAAGGCAGAAAAGGCATGAAGATAGGAAGCGTGGGTGAGGAGAAGAAGAATCTAGTTTAGGGGAGGGGTCAGACCAGACTCACCGAACAATGTGGGGTGCCTCGGGGCACGGGCAACGTGATGAGAGAGACCAAGAGCTGGAGTGGTTGCGCAGACTGGTTGCGCAGACTGGTGAGGAATTTGGAGTTGGAGGCAAGGGGTTGGCGCCAGAGAAGGGACCGAGACAACCGAGAAAGGAGGGATGGTAGTGTGGGAAATCAAGGCGAGGAGAGCTCTAGCCAGTTTGGTCCCTGACGATTCCGAGACCGTTCACTTTCCCGAGAATCACACCGATATAGGAACCACTCGCATTCTCGCGAGATGCGTCAGCGCCGAAACCGTTCATGTTCACGCGGATATAACGACCGTGGTTCGGATTCCCCGGAGGAACGGCAACCCTACAATGCTACCATGGACGCAATGAGTCGGGCCTTACAAAGAGCTACTCAGTCGCCGTTCTCAAATGAAATTGAACAGGCCCCTATGTTGAGCCGATTTACACAGCCACCATTTAACTCCTATGATGGGAAAACGAACCCAGTGGAACACGTCAGTCATTATATCCATATGATGTCTTTGCATGCACACAATGATGCGCTGATGTGTAAGGCGTTCCCTTCTAGTCTCAGCTCCATGACCTTGAGATGGTTTAATGGGTTACGAAAAGGTTCCATTCGCAGTTTTGTTGAGCTGATCCAGGAGTTTGGCGCTCGATTTATGATGTGTGCTGGGTGCCGCAACCGGTGGATTCATTGCTTTCCATAAAAATGAGGGTCGGTGAAACCCTTCGAAGTTATGCCAGTCGATATTGGGAGCTATACAATGAAATCAGTGGGGGCAATGAGAAGATTGCGGCAAGCACTTTCAGGATGGGGCTTCCCGAAGACTCTAAACTATGGGAGTCGTTGACGAAAAGACCTCCCAAGGATATGAGGCAACTTATGAGGCGTATTAAGGAGTATAAACGTCTCGAAGATGATTGGTTGCAGAATAAAGGTAAGGCCCCGTTGCTTGGTCGCTCCTGGCAGGGCGTTTTTCCAACGAGACCAAAGAAGGATTTCAAGATGCAGGAACCGAAAGCACAAATTGGAGGAGTGAATGTGGCATTCAAAAAGCCGGTACACAAAATTTTAGATTGGATTAAGAACGAATCGTTCTTCAGGTGGCCAAACAAGATGGGGGGTGACCCGTCCCAGAGGAATCAAAACTTGTATTGCACATACCATAGAGATAAAGGGCACACCACCGAGCAGTGCCCGGTATTAAAAGATCATCTGGGGCAACTAGTGAAGGCAGGATATTTGAAAGAGTTCATAGTGGATTCTGGTAACTGGGATGCTGGCCATGGTGCTCAGCAAAAAGGGAACCCCCTTCCGCCACCATTGGGAGTGATCGAGGTCATCCATGTTGCCTCGAGGGGTATGGCCATAACCAGAAGAGGAGTATTAATAGTGATGCCCAAAGAAACCTGCACGGAAAGACAATCACTCAGAAAGAGGATGAAAGTTGGCCGACTGGCAATTTCTTTTGACGAGGAAGATCTGGAGGGAACGATCTAACCCCATGATGATGCGTTGGTAGTAACAGCGCGGATAAGCAACTTCTTAGTGAAAAAGGTGATGATAGACTAGGGAAGCAAAGCCGATGTAATGTACCCAGATTTGTTCGAAGGGCTCGGATTAAAAAATCAGGACTTGATGAAGTATGATACGCCGTTGGTCTCATTTGATGGAAGAGTGGTGATCCCCGAGGGTCAAATTTCTCTTTCGGTGAATATGGAGGGCAAGGAAGTGATGGTGACCTTCATAGTAGTCAGATCGTTCTCCCCGTACACGGCAATCTTGGGAAGGCTGTGGATTTATGCAATGAAGGCTATTCCGTCCACCCTGCATGTGAAAGTTAAATTTCCCACCGAGCATGGAGTTGCCGTGGTACGAGGAAACCAGCAAGTAGCTAGACAGTGCCTGGTCGTCGCGGTCAGGTGGAAAGGCGAATAGGTTGAACAAAAGGAAACCACCGAAAGAGCATCTTTATAGCAATTACAGAAGCCCTAAGAAGAAGTAGGGGCAAGTTATGCCGAGGAGGTTTTGAAGGTCAAAATTTTTCCAGACACTGACAAGTATTTCCAAATAGGGATGAGCATGAAAGACCGAGATAAGGTAGAAATATTGTTATTCTTTTTGCAGAATGTAGATGTCTTTGCATAGAGTCCGTACAAAGTGCTTGGAGTAGACCCCGAGTTCATTGTCCATAAGCTCAACGTGGACCCATCATTCCCCCCAAAGAAGCAAAAGCCGAGAAGAGCATTGAAAGAGCATGTTAACCTGGTTAAGTTGGAAGTCCAAAGGCTGAAGGAAGCTGGGGTGATAAGAGAAATATTCTTCCCAGAATGGTTAGCAAATACAGTGGTAGTGAAGAAAAAGAATGGCAAGTGGAAGGTTTGTGTGGACTTCACAGACTTAAACTGGGCATGTCCTAAAGACCCGTTCCCAATGCCGAAGATTGATCAATTGGTGGATGTTACATACGGACACTCGACGATGAGTTTCTTGGATGCCTTTCTGGGATATCATCAGATTGCCCTAGCACCCGAGGACCAAGAAAAGACAGCATTCATTTCCCCGGATGCAAACTATCACTATAACGTATTGCCATTTAGGTTGAAGAATGCCAGAGCCACGTACCAACGGATGATGACAAGGATGTTCCGAGAAAAAATTGGGTGCACAGTGAAAGTATACATTGACGATATGGTAGTAAAGAGTAAACAGGAAGCACGGCATGTAGAAGATCTTCAAGGAGTGTTTGAGGTACTCCAGCAATATAAGCTGCGCCTAAATGTTGAGAAGTGCACTTTCAGCGTGGGGGCTGATAAATTCTTGGGGTATCTGATCTCTAATTGGGGGATAGAGGCCAATCCCGACCAAATCGAAGCAGTGAATCGCCTCAGACCGCCAAGCAATCCTAAAGAAGTGCAAGTATTAATCGGGATGTTAGCTGCACTTAATCGGAATATTTCCATATTTGTTGATCGCTGCAGAGCATTTTATCAACTTCTGAAGAAATGGAAGGGATTTTAGTGGGATAAGGAGTGTGACAAAGCCTTTCGAGATCTGAAGGAGTATTTGAGGGACCGAGATATCTACCCTTGGAGAAGTTAATATTGGCCTTGGTGCACGTAACAAGGAAGCTGCCGCATTACTTTTAGGCTCATACTATGTTCGTCCTAACTGAGTATCCCTTGCAGTTGTTGTTAAAAAGGCCAAACTTCATGAGTCGAATAGCTAAGTGGGGGACTCGGTTAGGTTCCTTCGACATAAGGTACAGGCCGCGAAACTTAGTGAAGGGGCAGGTTCTTGCTGATTTCATTGCAAAGTTCTCCCCTAAGAATGACGGGAAGATAATTTGTAATGTAGAAAGTCGCCCATGGAAGGTGTTTATGGACGGCGCTTCAAGTGCTATGGGGGCTAGAGCCAGAATTGTCATAATCACTTAGGAGGGTATACGACTGGAGCATTCCTTCAGATTGGGGTTCAAAGCCTATAATAACGAGGTCGAGAATGAGGCCTTTCTTGCCGGATTGAGGACCGTTTTATGCTTGGGCACATGGGATGTGGAGATTTTTTCGGATTCTTGGCTGGTTGTGTATCAGATCCAGGGAAGCTTTGAAGCTCGGGATTCTTGGATGAAAGCCTATCTGAGAGCAGCTAAGCAAATCATTAGCAAGTTCGAAACAATGAAGGTGTCCCAGGTCGGCCGGGCACAAAACAGACACGCTGATTCACTAGCCACGTTGGCTTCGTCAATTACCAAGGAGGTTCCTCAGCTTATCAAAGTAGAACTTATAAGGGAGCCAAGTATCGGTATGGAAGATAATTGTAACTCGGCCAGGGTCGACGTTGTCATGATTTCAACAACCAAGCCGTGCTAGATGGACCCGATCATTGACTTTTTGGCCGAGGATAGAGTTCCGGACGATGAAAAAGAGGCTAAAAATTCATCGAGTGGCTTCCCGGTATTGGTTTTCAGTAGATCGCAAATTGTACCGAAGGTCTTTTGGAGGTCTGTACCTTTTATGCTTACATCCCGAGAAAGTAAATGAACTTCTGTCCAAGCTGCATGACGGGGTGTGCGGTAGTCATGTTGGGGGGCGCTCGTTAGCACACAGAATGATGACTCAAGGATTTTGGTGGTCGCAAATGCAGAAATGTGAACAATGCCAAAAACACGTTCACTAGATCCACCAGCCAGCAGGTCGTTTAAGCCCCATCAATAGTCTATGGTCGTTTGCACAATAGGGGCTAGACATACTCGGCCCATTCCCCCAAGTAACAGGTAACCGCCGATTCGTGTTAGTGGTGGTTGATTATTTCACGAAATGGGCAGAAGCCGAGGCCCTGGCAAATATCCGGGATGTGGACATGAAGAAGTTTGTATGGAAGAACATAGTCACGAGATTCAGGGTGCTGAACTCACTGATACCAGACAATGGGCTACAGTTTGATAGCAAAGCTTTTTGAACCTTTTGCAGTGATCTTAGCATCAAGAACAGGTATTCTACTTCGGCGTATCCCCAAAGCAACGACCAAGCTGAGGCAATTAACAAGACCATTTTGAACGGGTTGAAAAGAAAGTTGGATGGGGCAAAGGGAAGATGTGCCGAGGAATTACCTAACGTTTTGTGGGCTTACCATACAACCCCCAGAAAGTCCACAAGGCAGACTCCGTTCTGCTTGACATATGGAGCAAAAGCTGTGATACCAACCAAAGTAAACCTATGTAGTGCACGGGTCTCAAGATTTGACCCCGTCCAGAACGATGGTTTAATGATGGAGCACTTGGATTGGTTGGAAGAGTGCCAAGAAGCAGCAACAGTATGGCTCGCAGAATATCAGCAGAGACTTGCCCAACGATACAACCAAGATGTAAAAGTTAGGGAATTCAGTGCCAGAGACTTGGTGCTGAGAAAAGTTGTCGGAAACATGCGGGACGTAGGTGTAGGGAAGTTAGCTCAAACGTGGGAGGGACCATATAGAGTTACTGCTATTGCAGGTGTAGGATTGTGCTATTTAGAAGACCTTGACGAGAAGCCACTCCCCCGGCCATGGAATGTCCACAACCTAAAGAAGTTTTACTAGTGACCATTCGTGCACAAAAACGTAAGTCTAAATCTTGTACACCGCTCTAGTCAATATAATGATGAAGTTCCTTGTTCTAGCTATATTCAATTTTATTATAGCGCATTAAGTATTAATTAATTGCATATTTAGTATTAATGGATTACGTTAAGGATAGAAACCTCATTCTCGGTTCGATCAAAATCACTGAGCAGATGGAAACCTTATTCATATAAAAAAAAAAAATTCTAAGGACAAAAACCTCATTCTCAGTTTGATCGAAATCATTGAGCAGGTGGAAATCTTATTTATAAAAAAATTCAAAGGACAGAAACCTCATTTTCGGTTCGATCTAAATCACTGAGCAGGTGGAAACCTTATTCATATAAAAAAATTCTAAGGACAGAAACCTCATTCTCGGTTCGATCAAAATCACCGAGCAAGTGGAAACCTTATTCATATAAAAAAATTCTAAGGACAGAAACCTCATTCTCGGTTCGATCAAAATCACCGAGCAGGTGGAAACCTTATTCATATAAAAGATTCAAAGGACAGAACCTCATTCTCGGTTCGATAAAAATCGCCGAGCAGGTGGAAACCTTATGCCAGAGCATGAGGCATCTTGCCGTTCATCTTCTTAAAAAAGCAAATATGTGTTGTATAAAACACATAATATATGGGGGCTTGATTTATCCCACCGTGCAAGTCATTCCCGGCCATACATGCGAGAAGATAAATGACAACAATAAAAAAGAGGGGAAGAAAACAACATGGAACAAAGTAATAACCAAGCATTCACGGGCATGCTCAAAGCAAACAAACGACGAATAAATCATCATCCAAATAAAGTTAACAGAAAAGTAGAATCAATGTCTCGTCGCCAAACCCGGCAACTGCATACGGGTCATCCCCGGGAAATAAATAAATTGTTCAGTCACCATAGCTCGGTGACACAGGCAAATTTACCGAAAAAGAAATAGTATTAAAAGGCAATAAAAATAAATAAAATCATTAAAGAGTCAGTTCAGCAATTAACTTAATGGAACGGAGGGTCCGGTCTAATCTGCTGCTGGTCGGCCACGAGAGAATGCAGGTCCCCACCGAGCTAATCTTGGGCACTTGGGATGCTGATGGCTTCCGTCTCATTCGGCTCTACATGTGAATCAATATGTTCCACCAATTCCCTCATACTTGCTGTTTCCTCCTCGTCAATGGGCACTGGGGGGTCCTACACGGTAGTGGTTGAGCTCGGGAAGGGAATCTGGCTAGGAACTCTCAGAAGGGAATCCTCGGGGACTCCCAAAATCTACAGAGCAGCAAACCACCTGGCCTCAAAACCCCACCTTCGAGCTTGATTCACAACTAGCTCCGCGGAATTCTAGGCATCAGCGAACCCTTCTTTGTACCATTTCTTCTCGCAAGCCTCCAAAGCCGCCCTCAGGTCGGCAAGTTCCTCGGCTTGAGCCGTGTTCAAGATAACTGCCTCGGCTAGCTTAACATCCATCTCGTTCTACTTAGCCAAGAGTTCCGCGGACCTTTTCTCCGCCAGTGCTCTATTCTTCTCAGCGGCAACAGCTTTTTTCCTGGCATTGTCAGCTGCCTTTATTTTCTCCTTAGCTGCTTTAACAGCCGCCTCCCGTGCCTCCCTCTCCTAGTCAGCCTCCTCGGCAAGTACCTTTGTGCGACCATCCAAAATATAGTCTAGTTGAGCAGCCTAACAAAAACAAAAATTAGTACAAAAACAAAACAAAAGGTAAATGAAAAATAATAAATGTGTAAAAGACAGTAAAGAATTAGTAAGTAAAGGGTTACTGCGACAGTATGTCACTGTAGCCTATGCCCTATGGACTCCTCCAACCCTCCTTCAAAGGCGTGTACATCATCAGGCAGAAGGAGGCCCTTTGCCAAGGTCTAAGCAATGCGGCCCCCTTCACCTTTCTCCCACATCCGCACACAAGCAGTTGCAGGAAGTGGCTTGCTGTCCAATAGAAATTTAGGCTTCCACGCCTGCGCAGCTTGAAAGAAGGATGCTACGCTCGGCCTAACTTGGGTCTGTGGCTCATTGATGACAATGCGTACGGTTGGTCAAGGAGGAGTCCAAGTTGCTGCATCTCCCGGGCCTGTAGGCGTTTGCTCAATAACCCTCTGCCTCTTCCGGACTCATCCGGTTTGAGGAGGAGGTGGAGGAAGAGGTGCTTGAGTTTGGCTCTAAGAGGGTGGCTGCTGCGCAGCTTGCCTTGCACCAGGCACAAAGTGATCTATAGTCATGGTCTTCCGGGTCGCCATGTCTTCGCTAAGGAAGGGCTCGGTGTCTAAGAGATCAGTTATGTTAACTACAAATTGCTTGGCTTCCTCTACGAGAGCCTCGGGTTTAACAGGGTCCTTGGGCTGTGCGGGTTCTTCTTGGACAAGTTCGTGGGCGAGCTCTCGAAGATGCTGGGACACACGCTCCACAGACTCATCCTGTAATGGCGTAAGCTCTTCCGAGCAGGTGTATCGCTTACCCAGCTCCCTCGCTTCACCAACTGTAAACTTCGGCTATAGAAAATTCGCATGTCGAATGTCTATGTAAGACAAAAGGGGGCTGTCAACCAACAACGCTTGTTTGAAAGACTGCCAGGTGGAATAAATCGGTTTAACCCCGAGGATCAGATGTGATGCTCAGAGCTGTCCATCCTAATGCATGAATATCTCAGATCGAAGGATAAAATTCAAGTCCCTGACATGAACTGTCCTAACATCCGAGACGAACACTTTACCCTCTGCAAAGAGAATATATATATATATATATATATATATATATATATAAAACGAGATACAATATTAGTAACCAATAACATAGAACTACTGCAATTAGAAAAACGGTTAAGTTAGAGATAGGTACGAACCCACTTCACGCTGTGAGAGGGGGCAGGGAATTTCTCCGACAAACCAATTGCCGTGCACCCGGATGAACTCCCTGGCTAAGTTCCTATTTGAATCAGGTAGGCATGATATCAGCCGTACCCGTATATCCCTAGTTTTTAAGTAATAATTGGTAGTTTTATTCCCACAAAGACTGTACATGTGGTTTATGTCATGGTAATCCAACTGTAAATCAAATGTATAGTTTAACTTACTGACACAACTAACTACCCGGTAAAAATTGGGTGGGAGTTGGTCGGGGCACAGCCCGTAATTAAGTGTGTTGACTAAAAGAAGGTCCATGGGAAACCTAGCCCCACCCTCTAGAATTTCCATTAGGAGGAAGAAAGCAGTACCATGCCCTTTGTGGAGAGCAATCTCGCTCTCGTGGCAGTAAGCCACTTCCACATCATCGGGGATATCAAACTTTTGCCTAAAGATGGCTAAAGACGCCGGGGTATCCAGAAGAAAAGAATAACCCATTTCGAAATCTAATACTGAAAGAAGAAACTCGAAGAAAGAAGCTGAAGTAAAAGGAGGGGGTAGAGAACTTACTTTAGGCTCTAAGGAAGGAAGGGTCTCTAGGCTGGTGAGTAAGTGCTTGGCAAAGAGTAAACACAGGAAGAAGGAAGCAAAAAAGTGAAAGAACATTTTGAGGTGAACTATTTATAGAAGCAAAAGAGGACAAAGAAACATTTAATCAACAATAAATAGGCACGATTCACAAAAAACCTTACGAATGCCAATGATAACTGACACACACGTCACCTCAGTTCATGAACCGTCAGGTAATAATGACAACTGAACCTGGTGCCTCGGAATAGCGCGTCTTTTGAGAAGAGCATTAATGGGATGCCGTAACCTCCCAAGTTTCTAACTATTAAACTCCCAAAACAAGAATGCCTTTTTGGTTCCTTGATTCTTCCTGGTAGTCGGGCATGAATCAAGGGGGGGCTAATGTTCGGCATCGAGGTGCCCAGATCCAATTGAGCTTTGGATTCAGGCCCAGTAGCATGGCCCAATTTTTCAATCCCTTTTTATTCTACTCTCACAAACTACAAGTCCAAGTCTCATCACCTAACCACTGCTCGGTGTAAAATGCCCGAATAATAAAGAAAAATTGAAATCCGAACATACCATAGCATGCTCGGTAGTTTCCAGGAAACATCACTACTGGGCATATTCACTTGAGTTGGAACCAAGTTCCAAGGCCACAATCGCTGCATTCCACTCTCACCTAAACATCCACTTACAACAGATAATATTGAACCTTCAATTGCACTAACTATGGCAGTAATCATGACCTCTCCACTAATTTAGAGCTATAAATAGGAGAAATTGGGGAAGGAAAAGGGGTTTTTATTTATTTTTTTTTTAAGAGGTTCACAAAAGATACAGAGAAGGGAGCAAAACAGCGATTCAAAAAGAAAGAGAATAAACTACGTTGAGTTTCTGTGCCGAGAACTACCCAAAGTAGGAAATCCTAAGCCTACCTTATAAGTAAGTTATGAACCCAAGTGAGGTTAAGCCCAACAACCTCATTTCCGGCGCGCACATATCTCATTTTCCAATGTTTTGTAACAAATGTAAAAGAGTTGAAAAACAACCTCCTAATTTCTCTTATTTAGCTTGTTATGAGATAAAGTTGTTTTCCAAAAAAAATACTGGAAAACAATCTCTAAAAATAAGTCATACTTTTTATATTGACCAAAAATAATTTTCTATTGATTCATCCTTTTTTATGCTACCAAACATTCAAAAACATGGAAAATTATCTTTACACAAGGTTTTCCATCAAAACAAACAGAGCGTTACATAATTTTCAATAGTTGGATACCTCTTTTTTGTTTTGATAAATTTGATAATTACCACTAAGAGGGGCGATTTAAATCTGGACATTTCTCTTAGAAATACTAGAATATATTATTTGAGTTACAAGACTCTTAGGGTTGGATTTAAGTTACACACCTGGTGTAACTCTAAACAATGTTACACCACTCAATATTTTTTAATTAAATGCAAATTTTGACAAATCTACCACTAGATTACATTATCTTTGTATATTCTCCATGCTTGCACAAATTTTAAGGTGATCAAAGATTAATAGTCATGTCATTAATCAATTTTTTAAATTCAAGTTTTTGTATTATAAAACAATGTATAAAATATGAATTTATAAATCAAATGATAAATAACATCCAATTAACATAAAAATTGGCATGATTGTTAAGAACATATAAAACATGTAATTTAATGGTGAGTTTTTCAAAATATGAGTTTTATAAAAAGTTATTGGGTGGTGTAATATTGCTTAGACTTACACCTGGTGTAATTCTAAGTAATGTTACACTACTCAATAATTGAATGCAAATTTTGACAATTCTACCATTAGATTACATTATTTTCGTATATTCTCTATTACCATTAGATTAAATCATGATTATATATCATGATGTCAATAGTGATACTTATTTTAAAATAATGAATAACTATTCCTCTTTAAAAGTGTTGTAATAGCTATTCCTTAATAGGTGTATTAATTTCTAAAATTAATATACTTCTAAATAAACAAACTTTCTATATACACATAACAATTATAAAAATAAAAAGACATGAAAAACCAACTAATCTTTCTTTCAAGTTTAAAAAATATTATTTTTTAGGAAATACAATTATATGAGTAAGAAATTTCCAAAAATATATTTTAAGTTTTATTCTAATGTTATAATTTAGAAAATTTGATTTAAGAGTCCAAATTTGGTAAGGATGAAGTGTAAAATCTATGTTTTACACCACCTAATAAGAGATTACCATATCAGCTGTTTACTTAAAATTCAATACATCTTACCCTATGTAGGGACTGAAATTGTATTGATCCCAAAACCGGATTGGGCTCAAACGTTAACGACCCCAAACAATAAATTTGTAGAGCGTGGGTTGAAGAACTAGATTTATCCCAGAAGAAAAACGATTAAACTTAACGATTCAGGATGATATGACACATACAAGATTATCTAATTTGTCCTCGGGACCAGCTAGGTTATTTTTTTGTTTTATCGTTTTCTTTAAGAAGTCTATTGTATCAGGGTTCCAATCCTTCTTTCAATGCATTCTTCCAGGTTATATACTGCAATCTTCGTGTCATCCTTACCACACACGTGTATGCTAGATTAGGGGGATTCCTTCTTGTCCCATCCAATCACTTCCTGGAACCATCAACTAGTAGTTGTAAGACTGCTTGATCACTGTTCAGGCATCACTTCCACATTAATGCGGCCAGAGAGTTGGTTGAAAGAAAATTAATACGAAGGTCGCAGCCTTTGAAGATATTTGTCTGCCTTTTTATCCTTATCCTTGATCCAATGTCCCACTCTCAGTTGTGACGCAGTCTTGAAGTAAGTTCATGATGATAAGGTACTTAGATTCATCTCGAATACATGTTGCCGAGGATATTGTTGTCCTCGGACACTTATTGGACCCATCTCACATTGCCTCTACTCCTCTCTCAGCTTTATTCTACTCATAGCCTCATTTAGGCCTCCTCGGATGGGCCAACGTCCTCGGATAAGGCCATAGGCCCAATTAATACCGCTTTTAACAATACTTCATGAGTAACTGGCCCCTACACCCTACATAAGAACATCTCAATAAACTTGAATTTAAATTGGATTTCCAAATGGGTGTTAGAATTGATTGAGTATGATTGTGCATATTTTTTAATATATAATATAATAATGTGACATGTTGGGATTTGGTAAAACTTAGGTTTTACACCACATCCATATAAACATTCCATTATCTTCAGGGTTCTATTCTTGTGTTGTCACCAAACAAATGAATAGTAATAAATATTATATTAAAACATCTTGTATTCCTTGTAATATCTATTCCTATTCTTATGTAATCACCATTACAATCTACCAAACGTGCCTAAGTGATCAATTTTAGTTTGTAATAAATTTTAAATTATTATTTTTAGTTCTTATTGAATGATATTGTGTTAGTTTTTAGTTTAACCACATCATTTAAGGGATTAAAAATGATCGCTTTAAAACATCATAGACTAAAATCACTAATAGCTAAACTTTAGCAATCAACATTATAATTAAGAAGTGGCTTTCAATTAACTTGAGTGGTAAAATTTATTGTTATAAAATAAGAAATTTAGGGCTCAAATTCCGCCTACAAAAAAAAAACCTATATTGAAATAAACATGCACAAGAAAGGAGAATAAAGTTCTAATGAAAGACAAATCACAAACTCCATCCAAAAATCATAATAACTTTTAAAGAAATTTGGGATAAATTATAATACACAATACACACTCTTGTAAGAAATGGTGTGAATTTTTTGTGAGTTTTTATTGTATTCTTAACTTTATTGAAATAAACAAAAATTGGCCCAATCAATTAGTTCTTAAAGCTAAGCGTAAAAGACGGCAAGAAGCCAATGGCCCCATATTTACAAATAAATTTTTTTTTTTTTGACTGACTTATTTACAAATAATTAAAGACTGACAGGTTTAGTCAAAAAACCCACAAAAAAAAAAAAGCAGGTCTTTCTTTCCGGATTATTATTTTTTTTTAAAAGTTGGTCTTTCTTTTTTAGTATTATACTATTACTATTATATAAAATCACTGTTCTTGTATAGATATGCGTTAAAGATCCGTAGAAGATATAGATTCTAGTCAAGAAAGGAGTCCAAGTCTTGGATAAAGTTAGAATTATACCTTCTTTTTAGAAACCAAATTTTATAATTATATCTCATATTCACACTATATTCAACTAACTCCCTCCCCCAGCTCTTTCTCAAAAATAAAATAAAATAAAAAATAAAATAAAATCCCTCTCTCAGTACTATCCAAAAAATATTGTATTAATTTGACAAAATTACAATATTAGTCCCTAAAGTTTACCTTATGAGCACAATTAGTCTCTTAAATTTAAAAAAATGAACAATATTAGTGTTTTTGTTAACTGTCGTTAGTGTTAATGCCTATGTGGCTAACAGTACATTGAATGCCTATGTGGCTAACAGTACATTGACGTGGCATCTTTTTAATTGATGCTGCATCATTTTTTTTTTTTTTTAATATTAGTTTTTTTGTTTAGTATTAGCGTTAATTCCTTTTTCTCATCACTGATATCGCTTCAAGCTTTAATCTTCGGTCACCTGCACTTAGACTAGCACTAGAGAGAAAAAGGAAATGATGATGATAATGAAGAAGTAATGGGTTTCTTAGAAGCCCATGAATAGTGGTCATTACGAATTACAAAGAATTTCTTCGTTTGTCCATAAAAAAAATCTGCCTTCACCTGCACACCAGGCTACAAAAAACTTTGTTCCATTTTTTTTTTTTTTTTTAATCTGTGCTCCTCCTTTGCTCACAATCTATCACCCCCAAAAGATCCAAATCTTAATAATAAAATAAAAGAATTTCATGCTTCAAAAAACCATAAAAACATCCAAAAGAAAGAAAGTAGGATCTGGGGAGTTTTTGAGTTTTTGGTAGAACGTCACCTGAGATGGACAGTCCATCTTGCCTAGGTGGGTGCTCACTGAAGAGACATCGACAGGGAAAATTGGTTTTTATTTTTTCAAAATGTTTTGGTGTTTTACTTTTTTTATTTTAAATATGAATAGATTATTAACTTAAAATTAATTTGTAAGTTTTTCTTTAAAATAGCTTATGTGTCATAGTTACACGTTTGTAAAGATCTTATAGTAAAAGTGTAAATCTTGAAATAGTTTTAGCATTTTAATATATATAAAATTCCACATCAATTAAAAAGAAGACATGTCAATATTCCATTAGCCACATAGGCATTAACACTAATAGTAATTAACAAAACTAGTCGCGATGCACGGAAAAACTATTGACTTTGAAAAAAATGAAGAAATATTTACCTTCTATACTTTTCCATAATTTAAAAGTGTTGTCTAACATTGAATGTTATTGAGTTGCAAGTGCATAGTTACTAAAACTTACAAAGTAATTTACAATTCTTAAATTAATAAAGCAAAACTTCCAATAGTTATATACACACACACTTAAAACTAATATAAACTACAAATATATAAACAAATGCCATGATATGAGAAAGATACACCAAGTTTCAAATTTGAATAGCAATATAACTTTCTTGTAGTAATAACAATATAGATAATTCAAAATTATAATACCCAATTCCATTATCTTTATGTTGAATCCATACAAATAATTAATTGAAATTAATCCAAACAAATAATTAATCAACCAAAAATCATAGCTTTTAATAAGAAAACAAAAAATCACATGAACCTAAATAAAAAGCATTTAAGGTGAAGAATTAAGATCAACATATGAAAGAAAATTAATTCTAAATATAACAAAAGAATAAGATAGAAAGAAAATCACAGGCACATATGAAAGCAAATAAAAAATTCGACATAAAAGATAAAATTCATTAATAACAATATAAACAAATATCCACATATGTTGAATTGAAATTTTATTAATAATAACAATATAAACAAATTTGACATAAAATTCATTAATCAAAGATGAAAGTTGAATTTTTGTCTTATCAGAATCTTTGTTTTTATATAGATTATCAACGTTGGAGTTTGAATTTAAGTTAGACTTATTAGAAAGATAAAATTTTACTCATTGTTAAGTTTTGATTAAACAAAAATAATTTTTTTTTAAAAAAAATGATAATGATGAGTTTGACTTTAAGTAAGACTTGTTAAAGAGATAGAGTTTCACTTCTTATTAAGTTTTGACTAAACAAAAATAATTTTATTTAAATAAAATGATAATAACGAATATATATTTGTGATCAATCCTAACGAATATCTTAAAAGATCTATAACCAACCACAAAAAATATATTAGATCGTGATTTAGTTATTGTGGTTGAGGATTATATTTAAAAAAAATTAAAAACAGTACTTAAAAATTAAAAACCAAGCCTACAAAACCGCCTGAACAACTCAATTTTTTGGAGTGGCTTGAAAACAATGGTTAACGTTTGGTTGTGTGAATGCATATTAAACTTAAAATAATTAAAAGTTAGTTTTGCTTATCTATATATAAATTATGAGGAAAGCAGTTTTTGAGCACTGATTTTTATAATATGCTATAGTGAAAAAGTGTAGAATAAAAAACAAAAAAACATGGAAATCATAAGAGTATGAACCTTCAATTATGTCGTCTTCGTCTTTGTCATCATCTCTTTCAATTCTCTGTTTCTTCTGAACTTTCATGCTTCCTACCATGGCTTTAATTTGCCGTGTGTGTTTTCTTTATGAAAATTTTAGTGAGTATGAAGAGTTTTGACCTTGGCAAGGGTTTATATTTGTTGAAATTTTTGTTATAGAATTTTAGTTGAATTAGAATTTTCAAGCTCTTGAACCATATATCTAATAGAATTTTATTTAAACTAAACTATTGTAACACTTGATAAGATAATTACACATTGAAGAGAAATAATAAATATATAAGATATAAAACCTAAAATAAAAAGAATCTAAAATAAAAATAAAAAGAAAATAGTGATGATGTGGAAAATTGTGGGAACTTCAGAGGTTTCGGTTTTTTATATATATATAGATGACTAACGTTGTTAATTTTTTAAACTTAAGGGACCAATCGCGCTCACTTGAAACTTGAGGGATCAATAGCACTCACAGGATAAACTTGAAGGACTAATAATGTAGTTTCACCTATTAATTTTATAGGTAAACTACATTAATGGTCCCTATCTTTTATACCATATGTTAATTTGGTCCACAACCTTTCAATTGTGTCAATTTGATTTTTAAACTTTCAATGTCATGTTATTTTGATTTTTGCCGTTATCACTTGGATGGAAAAATTTGATATGTCAAATGGAATAATAAAAAATTAATTTATTTGCCACGTTAATTGCCAACTGTGTAACCATATCATAATTTAAATAAGTAAAAAACTAAATTGTTGTTCTCACGTAATATTGAGATTGGGAAAAGATCAAAATCCCTCTTTCTCAATTTCACAGTCATCTCCGTCCCTACTCCCTAATCCAAGAATCGCTACTAGGGAATATGGTACAAGATTATCCCAGTTAAAACTATTGTTTGGGTTGCAAACAGACTCAACCCAATCATTGACTCTTCTGGCTTGTTAATGATAAACAACACAAGCAGTCTTGTGCTTATGAGTAACAATAAGAGTGTTGTTTGGTCCATAGGATTAGGAACACAAATACAAGCCAATAATCCTTTATTACGGCTCTTTGTGGGAAAGCTTTGATTATCCGTCCCCCAGGAATGAAGAAGGGATGGGACTTAAGGAAAGGTATTTGGAAAAGTCCAAATGATCCTTCTCAGGGAGATTTCATATATGGGATTGAAATGCAACCTCATTCATACCCTGAGGCTTATATTAGGAAAGGCAACAAAAAGTTCTACCAGATTGGTCCATGGAATGGCCTGCGGTATGGTGGTTCACCGGAATTTAATTTTATTAATTAGATGTAAAACATATTTCAGCATGAATCATGGCGATGAAGAAGGAATGAAATGTTATGAATAATGAATTTTCAAATTTTTTTTTTCTGTTAAACCCAAATTGTTTTTTTTAAGTTTTGAATATTAATTGAACATCATCATTTCTATTTTCATCAATAAAGCTTACGTACACTTGTTCTGTTTACATTGAATTCAATATTTATAATACTTTATGGACTGATTTTATCAATTATACGTTGTTACATCATAATTTTCTTATCATCCTTTGGAAACACAAGTACCAGGGACCCAGGTGGGCCCAATTTTTTTTTTTAGTTATAATATATTTATATTTGTAGTTGCACTATTTCTAAAATCTTAAACCCTTTTTTTTAAATAAACCTACCTAATCTCACCCAAATAGGAATTATCCAATCCAAAAACTTAGCAAAAAAAAAAAAAAAAAATTTACCATTAAAAAGCTAAAAAACCATGTGTTATTGGAGAAGTTAAAACTAAATTTTTTATAACTATAGTAAATTGGTATAAATATCAATTGACTGTAGTAAGTTGTTAAAAATAAAATACAATATTTTATTGATATTATATTTTTTCATTCAATTAAAAAACTCAAATTCTCTCGCTTCTTTATTATTTTAATGAGTTGTTTATATTATTTTAAATGAAGTGATAAAGAAAATAGAACATTTAATATTGGATGTATTGTAAAGTGAGGTGGTAAAATAGATAAAATATATTTTTGAGGTACTAAAAGCTAAATTTTTTTAGCACCGCTACTGTGAATGATCTAACTGCAACAAAAAAAAAAAAAAAAAAAAAAAAATCCTAGCCAGCCTAGTATTAAAAAAAAAACATTATTTTGTTTTTGTTTTTGTCTTTATTGGTAAAGATTGCATCTTAGGGTCTGTTTGGATTGAACTTATTTTTGCTGAAAACTGAAAACACTGTAGCAAAATAATTTTTAAATGTGTGAATAGTACGTGGGACCCATTTTTAATATTTTTAAATGCGTGAATAGTGCTGCTACAGTGCGTGAACAGTAATTTTTGTCTCTTGCACAGTAAATTCATGTGATTTTACTGAACGCAGACGCGCAAAACGCGCAATCCAAACAGGTACTTAATGTATTTAGAAACAATGATTTGAAGTATTTATAATTTTTTAATACTTTTTGGATGCTTATCTGGAGTTTTTTTTCCCCTTTATACTCCGGCCCCGGGCTGGCTTAAAATGATGGGTCCGTTCCTGAAAAGTGCACTGTCATTAACAAATAAATCCAAAGAAAGTAAATTTAGGGCATTAATCTTGATTTGTTTTAAAGTAATTTATTTTTAATTTTTGAAAGCATTAGATACCAAAAAACGATAAGTACAAATAAAACATAAATAAAAGAGAAATTTGATATGAACACGTAAAACCCCACAAGATCAGTAAATCATTGTGAAATAGATCAACATTCAATTGAGAAAGTTGAATTTCAAAGCAACTATTTAAACAGAGTAATGCTATAGTCACAAACTATTTTACAACATTTTAAAAAAAAATATTGATGTGGCCAACCTTTTATTGGTTTTCATTTAGGCCCACCATTAATACATTTTTTCATTTACCAATAATTATTCACCACATTAGTAGTTTGTAAAATTTTTTGTAAAATAGTTTGTATCTCTAGCATTATTCATTTAAACAACAAAATTTTCCTCCAAACCATGTTGAAGAATCTTCTTTCTTCAACCTATTACTCATGGTTTAGAAGACCATCCAATTATTTTAAATCACATGATTCATTGAATTATTTAAACTTGTACGTAAGTGAAAGAGTGGATGAATTTTCAATAGAGTGTTTTTTTATTGTTCAAAAGATAATTGTTGTGATAATTGTATGGATTGTGATAAGAATTGTGGTAACATTTACTTATTTATTTTTTTTTTTTTTTTATAAAGGTAATTGAAGTATTTGAATTCAAATAGAAAACAAATAAATGTAGGAAGTAGACATTTAAATACAAATGGGTAGTGAGAATAACGATTTTTTTTTTTCCTTTTGAACATGAAGTTTTTTTTTTTTTTTTTTTTAGGTGAGATAGTATTATTATTTTAACATTTTTTTGGAAGAATTAATTTTGTATTTTTTTATAAAGATAATTAAAGTATTTGAATTCAAATAGATAACAAATATAAATTGGAATCAAACATTTGAATACAAAAAATATAATAATAAACAAAAAAATGTTAAACAAGCCCATGTATAGTTAAGCATCTCCACGTTTATCCAAAAACAAGTTATTTTTTTTATTTTTTTTTATTTTTTAAGTAAATGTATAGTTGCAGTGGGTTAGTAGGAGAGTGATCATATTTTGTAGGAAATGCCTGAGCGCGTGCTCCGAGGCTCTTCTATTTTTTTGGGAAAAAATTGATAATTTGCATCCATTATAATTTAAGATTACTGTAATGAGAACTAGCATCCATTATAATTTGCATCCATTATCATCCCTTTTTGGCAATGTTTATGTAGCAATCAATGTCTTACATTAGTTAAAACTGTAAAATAATTCACTACATTTGAAACATGGAATAGATCTACTTATTTAAACAGCTAAATGATGATACAAATGTGAAATGCTACAAATTTGAATGGTATTCAGATTGAAAGATTCCAATCTTTAGCCATCTTTTGGAACGAGATTCCTTTGCATCTTCTCCCCAAATATAAGGCATCCTGCCCATGGCATAAGCCAGGCAGTATACACCATCCCCTTTCTTCACTCTATACCCGTCAGGAAGAATGTCATCCATGTTTGCACACCTCCCATCCTTGAAGTACACCAAAGGGATCACATTAAAATCTATCAAAAATATTATCATATGCACTTAGCAAGAAAAAAAAAACATATAATTATGATGAAGTGCACTGTTAGAGCTGATGACCAAGTAGGGAAAAAAAGTAAAGGAGAGGTAAAATATAATTAGAAAGTAAATTAGAACCTATCAAAGAAAAGTCTGAATTTGGTAAGGATAAGTTGTAAAACTCATGTTTTACACCATCCAATAAGAGACCCCAATAAACCCATAATTTGGTTGGATTTTCATAAAAGTATTAGAACTAATTGAATGTAATTGTACTTATTCTTTAATATGTGATAAGATGATGTGTCATGTTGATTTAGAAGGCCACATCCTTATAGAATTTAAACTCATCAAATAAATCCCTAATTATTTATTAATAAATGAATAATGTTAAGGATACGGTTGTTAACAATCTTTTTCACATCTATTCATGCATGTGATAATCTCACTTTTACGCAATTCTATTCTTGACGCTATTTTTATTAGCATTAAAGCAAGTTGTAGCAGATTGTAAAATTAGTGTCAAAACTGAAAATGAATAAAGTTTCCAGGTTAGTTACGAAGGGAACTGCAGGGTATAGCCTCAAAATCTCAGTCAATGCTGCATGAAAATAATGCATTTGATCTAGTGTTGCATCAGTTATATTAGCCATGAAATTGTCAAGGTTAGCTCCACTGTCTTAACTATCAGTGACGTCTTTCACTTCTTGCGCAACTTTTTTCCTATATTAGAGGGTTCTTGCAGAGCATATAAAGGAACCATGAGAGAGTGCTTGCACTTGTAACTTTGCCTGCGATCAGAAAATTCAAAATTATGTCCCTTAGATACTAATCATTCATTTTGTCTGGATTCCTTTTGCTCTCCACCAGAAACCTTGAAAGTATATCCTCCTTGTCATTTTGGAAATCATTAAATAAAATCATCAAGATTCAACTAAACCATTAGTCCAGATTATCAAAGCAAGTGGTGCATCTCATTGTACCTAAGTCCTTTAAAAGATAGATAACATTGGAAGTTACAAATAGTCAAATACATATCGAGTTTCCCTAAATAGACATTGTCAGTTTGTCACAAATTTAAAACTTACACAATCTTGTTTCACTTCTAGCAGTTCCCTCTTGGTCCTAATTACTCCAGGCATAAAATCATCAAGGATTTTGATTTTCTTCTTAAGGGCATCTTTGGAGCCAATGTTAAGAAACCTTTTCAACTTCTAGAATGGATCGACATAGTGCCAATAAACCAAGGCATTTGATTCATCAAATGCCTTCATGAATGCAGTTCCCTCCTTGCTTGACCCCTCCAAGCAATTCAATTCTACCCCAAACCCAACTTTGAAAATTGAATCCAAAGTTCATCTCATTAGTATGTCCTACAAATTTAAAAGGAAAAATATCTCACTATGTAATTCTTTTACTCTTCTATACTAAAATCAAATGATGTCAGCACACGCTATGGGCCTGCTTCCTGTCTTGCTCATTTACCTTTGCTAGTAAATTTCATAATTAGTAAAATTCAGAACTCTTTCTTCTCAAAACCATTAAGCATGTATTTAGGTGATTTGAAGAACAATTGCTAATACAAACTGCTTTATATGAAATTGCTTTAAACAAAACGTATGTGATGTAATAGACTTAATTTAAGATCCTACAATTAATAATTTCAAATCCACATATTTATAAAATTATATTCATTAATAAATTTCTTTGATAGAAAAAATTTATCATTTCTATATTTAAACCTTCATCTAAATCAACTGATTTCTTTTCTACCATCATATCAAACTCCAATTGCATCACAAATTTGGCTCTTCCCTAGCACATAGTAATAATAACTAAAATAACATGTTCATAATTTATTCAGAAAAAAAAAAAAAAAGAACACTTAAAATTGAGAGATGGGTTGAAGTTGGACTGAAATATTATTTTTAAGGAATAGAAACCTAGGACGTAAGCCATGCTTTAAAGGTTGGCTACTTACTTGCATATCAAAAGCTTGACGATCATTTGATGACTTGTGAACAACTCTAACCAGCTTAGTAGCGTTTCTTCTAAACACTGCATGGCTATAATCTCTAAGCACTCTTGTGGAGAACTCAAAGCTCGCAAGCTTCCTCTACTGCCACCACTTGTCACCCCCAGTGGGACATTTTATCGAACAACTTGTGGGTTTCATCAATCACAATAGCATGCAGTAATCTAAAGAACCAATAACAACGTGAAAGTGAAAAAAAAAATTATAGAAATTCACAAAATGTACCTATCGAAATTCATCCCTATAACAAATCGGCGGAAAAAAAAAAGGCCCTACCATACTAAAAAACAGAGACACTTCTCTGCAAACTACTTTTGCTTATCTCCACAACCAGTGATTTGCTGCCCCAAAACAAAGACTCGTGAGATACTTTAAAGGCTGCATTGAAGGAAAGGATTGAATTCTCTTGCAAGGTTTTCATTCTTGGTTCAGAGGATTGCAACATGTCCATACCACTACCTCTGTCACCACGAATCAGGAATTCTAGCCACCCACATGTCACTTCATCACTGTCATCATTAAAGCCTATAGTAGAAGTGTAAAACAACAAATAGCCAAAACACAATAAGACCCAAAAATTTACATAATCGAACTGTAAAAGGAAAAGAAAGAAAGAAAAAGAAAAATTTTAATTCAAACAATGACCTTTTGTGTTCTGCTTTGATTCTTCGCCTCCCTTGGTCCATTCTTGCTCTCAATAAAATCCAAGAACATTTTTTCCTTGCAGTCACGTTACAGCCTTACTGCAGATAGTTTTCAGTTGCATAAGAAAAGTGGCAGATAAAAATTTGGAGATGTACGGTTGTAGTCGGGCAAGAGGTATTGTGCATATTAGATTTCTTCAACCATTCAAATTAGTTAGTTAGGCACGTTTTCAAACAATTTAGAAAACTAACATCTCGAGTTTTTGAAACTCGAGATCCATATTAGAACTCGAGTTTCATGCAAAAAAAATTTAACCTATAGTGGCGTTTTTAAGACTTACAGTGACGTTTTAAAACCCTATAGCGACGTTTTCCTGCAAAAATTTTTTTTTATAAGTACAGGTTTAAGGCGTCCTATAGTGGCGTTTTTAAGCCCTATAGTGACGTTTTATATACCTATAGCGGCGTTTTTTGCAATTTATGAAAATCGAGACTCCAAAACTCGATTTTCAGCGCAATTTTTTTTCTCCATATCGAGACTTAAAAACTCAAGTTCCATCTGGAACTCGAGTTTTAGATACTCGAGATGTTATTTTTCAAAATTGTTTTGAAATATGACAATTAACTAAATTGTTTAATATTTATTGTTATTTTAAAAAAAAATTCGTCGGGCAATGAAGGAACTAATTGTTATTGGAAATTTTGGGATTAGTTTTTTCAACAAATTTTGAGTTTGAAACCGTGATGGTCCTATTTTGTAGATAGTGTTTTATGTGGAAATTAAAAAAAATATTTTTATCAAGTTTTGCCTTTGCTTAAAAGTAGGCTCTCTGGGCATTTTGGATAAAAAAAAAAAAAAAAAAATCTGGTCCAAACAGGAAAAGCTCCTTAAATAATAATATAGATAATAAGTCAAACCCGATAACCACACCAAAAGAAGAAAAAAAAGACAAATCAATATATATTATTCCCATTCTTTAAAAAAATAGTCATTAATTAGAGAAAATACTTAAACACCCATTAAACTGTCCAAATAAAAAAAATATTGAAAAAGAAAATATTAAAAAAGAAAAGAAAAGAAAAAATAAGATAAGATAATGATATGGAAAGGATAATGATAACAAAGTGTGGTCTTATTTTGTAGGCACTATTTTATGTGAGAGTTAAAAGAATTTTTTCCCCTTTTAAAATCTAAATAACGATAAAATGATAATTTTTTTTTCTAAACTCTAAGTTAGCATTCATCTAAATTAAAAATATATACATATCAATGATGACTTAATAGAATTCAATGATGACTAAACTATAACTCCATAGAATTCAATGACGACTAAATTATAACTCAAAAGGCTTAAAAAAACCACATATTTAAGAGATCTATGCACCATCAATCTCATATCTGAAATTCAAATTCACAACATCTACAAAAAAAAAAAAAAATTAATAAAATAATAATAAAAAAATAAAATAAAATAAAATAAAATCAATTGATGCTAATTCAATGACTAACAAATTAAAAAAAAAAAAAATGAGTGACACAAGACAAATAATAACAAAGGAGAGTCACACAATACTACGTAGTAACCCAAAGACCAAGTGAAATTGAGTTCCCAATGCCTTTCTTATACAAACAACAAAGTACAACTCAGAAAACCAACATAAAAAATTACAAAGACCCATCAGTATTTTAATATTTTTCATCGCCATTATAAAAGATGGATTTCAAGTAAAAGGAATATGAAGAACTTGAGGATTTTCGTTTTGTAAAATCTACCTTGCTGAGAGTGTAAGCGAGAGCGGAACCTACAACACCGATGCCTACAATGATGACGTCTGTGTTGGAACCATTAACGTCGGTGAAGCTGTTGTTGTTCTCAAACATTTGTGGAAAATTTTTCTTTAGCGTCTTGTTATTGGCATTTGTTAACGTGTATTATGTTATGGGTTTTAGACCCAACTAGTTTACTTGTATAGCACACTTGTACTTGTACTTGTACTTGTACTACACTTTACTTATACCGCACATATGCCTCCTATATAAAGGCACCCATGTATATTCTTTGATCAAGAAATACAATACCATTGCATTTAGTATTTCTAACCTGGTATCAGAGCCATTGCTCTAATTTTCTTGTGTCTTGCAGTCCTGTCTTTGTTGGTATTTTCCACTACCTCGACTTCTTCAGTCAATAAACCTTTTCCTGCCCTCTCCTGACTGCTCCACCATTGTCAGAGATGCCAAGGTTGAATCTTAATCGTCAGAAGCTCGATCACCGCCACCAAGATCACTACCTTCATCAGATCTTCCACATCAGACATCTGATTAAGACAAAAGAAATATCACCGTGTAGATTTTCAACCGATCTACACAAAACCACCGAAATCATCATCATCTGACCTTCCACGCCCCGGTCAAAGATTCGGTAGCTTTTCCATATGCCTTCAATGTTGCTACGATCATCTCACCACCACCGTCATCGAAATCGTCTTTCTCCAATCTACATCATCGGAGAAAAATCAGCCTCATCAGATGCTCCACGCACCCTCACGCGCCGTTCGAAGTTTCAGTGAGGATTGAACCACGCGTCGCGGGGTCATTTGCTGACGTCATCACTGCCACGTCAGCCCTAGCTAACATCATCACTGGAGTTGATCGTTGATCGTTGACTTTGACTGTTGACAGTTGACCGTTGACTTTTCCCTCAAAGTTGACTTTTTTGCAATCTAGGTGTTCCTTATCCAGTTTTTCGTGTAGATTTCATTTTTGCAGTCCATTTTTGCATATTTTGCTTCGAAATGAAGAATAAGGACAAGTCTTCTTCCTTTTACAACAATCGTCGTAGACAATCCAACAAACGCTTTTGCAATTTTTGCAAACATTTTGGCCATAATATTGAGACTTGCTATCAACGCAACAAATCAACTGTTTCCATTTCTGCTGCTACAGTTGCTAACACTGAGAGTGTCCAACCTATGGCTCCCGTCTCTGCAAAGTCTCAATCTTCTGGATCCACTTTCACCATTTCCAAAGATGACCTTATAAATATCATCGCCAATGTCATTCGTATGGTTGGTAATGCATCTTATTCCTCTTCTTTCTCAGCTTTATCCAGTACGTCTCCTACCTCTTAGCTTATGGATTCTGCTTGTTGCAATCAGATGACACCTCACTCGTCCTTATTTTCTGACCTTAAACCTGCATCGCACCCTCTTAATATTCGCACAGCAGATGGTTCCACAATATTTGGTCATAATATAGGTTCTGTTGCGACCTCCAATCTCTCAACTCCTGGAGTCTTTAATGTTCCTGACCTTTCTTATAATATATTTTCTGTTGGACAATTAGCTGAGTTGGGTTATCGCATTATCTTTGATTATTCTAGGTGTATTGTGAAGGATTCGAGGACGGGATGGGAGCTTAGGACCGGTCCCAAAGTTGGGCATATGTTTCCCGTAGACAACCTTCATCTTCCACTTGTTGCTCCTGTTTCTGTTGCTGCAGTTGCTGCAGTTCCTTCTATTCCTTCCCTTGCACTTTGGCATGCTCGACTTGGTCATGCATCTTCTTCTCGGATACAACAATTGACTTCTAGAGGTTTGTTAGGTTCAGTGTCTACAAAAAATTTTGATTGTGTTTTATGTCAGTTAGGAAAACAACTAACTTTGCCTTTCAATACTAGTGAATCAATATCCACTGATATCTTTAACCTTATTCATTCTGATGTTTGGGAGCCTTCCTCTGTCTCTAGTATTGGTGGATCTCGATATTTTGTTGTCTTTGTTGATGATTACTATCGCTATAGCTGGATTTTTAATATGAAATATCGTTTTGAATTGTTGCAAGTATATTCTAATTTTGCAAAAATGGCTAAAACTCAGTTTTCAAAACGTATCAAAATTTTTAGATATGATAATGTTCTTGAGTACACTCAATATGCTTTCCAAGCTGTTTTGCATTCCTATGGCACTGTTAATCAACTAACTTGTCCAGGTTCTCTCAACAAAATGGTAGAGCCGAATGAAAACTTCGTCATATTCTTGATACTGTTCGTGTTCTCCTTCTCTCTGCCAAAGTTCCTGCTCTTTTTTAGGGCGAAGCTGCTCTTCATGTTATTCGTACTATTAATCGCATTCCAAGTCCTGTCATCCAAAATCAAACTCCATATGAGCACCTTTTTGGGTCATCTCTAGACTATCACCACCTTCGCTCATTCGGTTCTACTTGTTTCGTTCTTCTTCAGCCACATAAGCATAACAAACTTGAGCCTCGGTCAAGGTTTTGTTGTTTTCTTGGCTATGGCAAAACTCAAAAGGGGTATCAGTGTTATGATCCTGTCTCTCACTGTCTTCGTATCTCCCACAATGTTGTCTTTTGGGAACATCGCCTCTTTGTCGAGCTCTTTCACTTTTGTGTCTCTCTATCTTTCTCGTCTGTCTTAGATCTCTTTCCAGATGAGGCACATATTCCATCTGTAGCTACTCCTGATCCTCCTATAGTTGCTCCTGATTCTCCTGTAGACTTCTTTGTCCAACCACCAAATATCACCGATTCCTTTCCTAGTTCACCCTTTAATGAACTGGTGGAAGATGAACAGGTCGACGACGAGCTACCCAACCCCAACCCTGAGCTTAGGCCCCCTGCTCTTGCTCTGCCTAAAGATCTTGCACAAGACATTCCACCTCATCACTCAACTCGGGTAAGATCTATTCCTGCACATTTACTTGACTATCATTGTTACACTGCCCTTGCTACACTACACGAGCCTCACACCTATCATAAGACTTCCACTGACCCTTTATGGCAGATTGCAATGAAAGAGGAACTTGATGCATTATCTAAAAACCATACTTGGGATTTGGTGACACTCCCCCCAGGAAATTTGTGGTTGGTTGTAAGTGAATCTACAAGATTAAGACTCGCTCTGATAGGTCCATTGAGCGCTACAAAACTCGTCTTCTTGCAAAAGGGTTTACATAGGAGTATGGGATTGATTATGAAGAGACCTTTACTCCAGTTGCTCGTATCTCATCTGTTCGTGCCCTCTTAGCTGTTGCTGCTGCTAGTAAATGAGACATTTTTTCAGATGGATGTCAAAAATACATTCTTTAATGGGAATTTAAATGAAGAAGTTTATATGCAATCTCCTCCTAGTTTCTCTATTGATTCAAACAAGGTGTGTCACCTTCGACGTGCATTTTATAGCCTTAAACAAGCTCTACAAGCTTGGTTTACCAAATTTAGCTTTACCATCTCTCGCTTGGGTTACATGGCCAGTCATTATAATTCTACCTTATTTCTTCGTTGCACTGACAAAGATACTGTTTTACTTCTTCTGTATGTGGATGATATGATCATAACTGGTGATGACCTCAGTGGCATTCAAGAACTTAAGGATTTTCTCAGTCATCAATTTGAGATGAAAGATCTTGGATATCTTAGCTACTTCTTGGGTCTTGAAATCACTCATTCTATAGATGGACTTTATATTACTCAATCCAAGTATGCTTCTAAACTCTTGTCTCGAGCTAGACTCACTGATAGTAAAACTGTTGACACTCCAATTGAGCTTAATGTGCATTTGACTCCTTTAAGAGGGAAACCATTGACTAATCCCTCTCTTTACAGATGCTTGGTTGGTAGCCTAGTTTATCTTATTGTCACTCGTCTAGACATTTCCTATGCTGTTCACTAGGTGAGCCAGTATATGTCTACTTCACGATCGACTCACTATGCTGTTGTTCTGCGCATTCTTCGATACCTAAAGGGCACTCTATTCCATGGTCTTTTCTACTCTGCTCAGTCTCCTTTTATTCTCCATGCATTTTCTAATGCTGATTGGGCAGGAGATCCCATTGATTGCAGGTCCACCACTGGTTATTGCTTTCTTCTTGGTTCTTCTTTAATTTCTTGGCGAAACAAGAAACAAAATCATGTGGCCTATTCCAGTATTAAAGCAGAATATCATGCTCTTACTGATACCACATCTGAGCTCCTTTGGGTACGATGGCTTCTCAAAGACTTAGGTGTGTCTACATCCTTTGCTACTCCTCTTTATTTTGACAACCAGAGTGCCATTCATATTGCTCACAATGATGTCTTCCATGAACGGACTAAACACATCGAGATCAATTGTCATTTTATCCGTTATCATCTTGTCCATGGTGCTCTCAAGCTGATCTCAATCTCCTCTAAAGATCAACTTGCAGATATCTTCATCAAGTCACATCCTAAGGGACGCCTTCGTACTTTGGTTGACAACCTCAAGTTGGTCTCACATCCTCCTTGAGTTTGAAGGGGGCGGTTAACGTGTATTATGTTATGGGCTTTAGGCCCAGCTAGTTTACTTGTATAGCACACTTGTACTTGTACTACACTTTAATTGTACCGCACACATATGCCTCCTATATAAAGACACTTATGTATATTCTTTGATCAAGAAATACAATACCATTGCATTCAACGATTCAGTATTTCTAACAACATTGTTATTATAACAAATAATGTAGAGAAGAATAAAGCTGAATAGTACTGACCTCAAAGCCTACACATAAGTGAAGAGTCATAAAAAATAAAACATCTTTTAATAGCATCTTGTGAAGGCCTGTAAAACAATAGATTAGAAAATATCCACTAAGTCTCGAAATAACAATAAGCAAAACATGGCCAAACATAGAAAGAAATTGAAGTGAGAAATGTAGAAATAAAAAACTAAGATCTGAGAGAGAGAGAGAGAGAGAGGGCTTACCTCAAATCTATCTGCTGTTGTTGTTGTTTGTAGTAAAATCTGAAGCAAAGAGGTGGGTGGGATGAGTTTCTTAACAATGATGATAATGGTGAAAAGAATATTAACACAAAATTGAGAGAATTGGAGAACTAAAGAAAAAGCAATTTGAGTTTGAAGACTAACGTGAGTGTACTGAGCGTGTGGTCTTATTTTGTCGATAGTGTTTTACATGGAAGTTAAAGAAGCATTTTTACCAAGTTTTTCCCCTACTTAAACATAGGTTGTAGAGGTATTTTGGGCCCCCAAAAAAAAAAAAAAAAATTCCGATCCAAACAAGAGAAGTTCCTTAAATAGTAGTATAGATAAATAGGAATCAAACATTTGAATACAAAATAATAATAATAATAATAATAAACAAAAAAAAAAGTTAAACAACCCCACATATAGTTAAGCATCCCCATGTTTATCCAAAAAAAAAAAAAATATTGTATTTTTTTGGTAAAAAGATAATAATTTGTATCAATTATAATTTGAGATTACTACATTTTTCAATCACAAAATACCTAAGGGTGTGATGAAAAAAACTATTTCATCCACAAACACATAACACTCCTAGGTATTTTTTTTATCACACCCCTAGGTAGTTTGTGATTGAAAAATGTAGTAATTCCAAATTATAATAGATGCAAATTATTAATTTTTTCCCAAAAAAATAGAAAAGCCTCTAAGCAAGCGCATGATCAGAGACTAGTAAAAATAAAGAAAGTGGGAAAAAATAAGGCTAAAATAGGATTAACCAATTTTTACAAAGAATAATATGCTTCACTTGATAACAGTGAAAAAAATATATTCAACCTAAATTCATAATGATTAGAATGGAGGCATTATTGTGTGAACACTATGTATTAGCATAGCAACACATTTGACCAATTAAAATGTTACTCTCTTTGTCCCAGTTTGTCTGTCCTCTATTTCATTTTGGGATGTTCCAAAATATTGTCCTGTTTCTAAAAATAAAAGTTATTAATTTACTAATGTTCCTATTATACCCTTACTTTATTTTCAAAACTATTTGAAAAGAAAACTAACAAATATTCAAAAAAATCAATCTAATTGGGACACCTTTTTCATTGCTTCATTAAGAATTACTCTTTTAAAAAAAGCTGATAAATTTATTTAAGGGTAATTTTGTAAACTTATATATTTTTATAAGACAGACAAAACAATAAATGATATTTCATTAAAAGTTTGATTTTTCAAACAGGATGAACAAATTGGGACAAATGGAGTATTTGTTGGGGTTTATGCCTTAAAATCCAATTTATTGGCATGTCATAAATAATTAAATTATTTAATTATATGAGACTATTTATAAATGAACTAATGGGACATTATCTCAGTCCATGAGATGCATAGTATGTGATTTATGTGATTTAGTCACAGAAGATATAAATCACACGTTCTTTGTAAACTCAGAATTTTAGTTCGTAGTCAGTGATAAAATTGGGCATTTCATATGTAAAGACTATAATATATCAACTACGATGATTTGTCTTGATCATGGAAGTGGAGACTTTTAGTTGATATGTTGATATATTTTAAGAGTTAAGACATATTGAACTGGACCGTTATGAGATTTATTATTCTCCTAATGACTGTCAAATGAATAATATATCTCACGACTTCTATTTACATGAACTCTAAAATCCTGAGAGAATAATGGACCTGATCATGAGATGTAGGTTACTTTGATATATCAGGAGTGAGATCTGTAAGTCACGATCAAAACCTCAGTATGTTGGGCAGCCACATTTAGTGTTGATGGAACATATATTCTCAAGTTGAAATTCATAGTCTCTTAACCGAGATATAAAATATTCCCTGGAGATATAAAATATTCCCTTGAGATAAGTTTAATAGGTTTGGTTATTCAAAGTTGGGCCCAATCACTTTAGTAAGGAGTTACTAAAGCATATATATTTATAAAATTGAATTTCATATATATATATATATATATATATATATATTGAATAACATAAATGATTAAATCGGGTATTCAAGGATTAAGATGTAGTAATTTTTGAAGTGGCAGTCAACATTTATGATTTTGTATTATTACGAATATTTTAATGAAACGGTTGCATGTACAATAAAGTCTTGGGATATAATTTATAGATAAGGCCTAAAGTACAACTATATTTATATAGTGGTATTAAATATAGTTAATGGTAACTTTGGACTTGTCAAGAATTGATAGAGAAGCTCAAGGCCCATTGGAGTTAGTGTCTTATTGGTCCCACTCCAAGCCATATACTAAAGCTCAATTGGAAAGGTCCAAAAGGCTAGCCCAATTAGATAATCAGTTATAAGGAGAGAAACATAGAAAATTTTATTAAGTCTTTCATAAGAGTTCTCATAAGGAATGAAATGGTTTGTATGTGAGTGTTGGACACTCTTTTATTCTCTCCTTGGAAACTAATTGAGAAACCACACTTTTTGGGCATCAAGTGGAATTGGAGTGAAGATTAAAAGTCTTCCCAAGAACTTCTGATCTTCGATTTTGAATTTCACCACACCAAGGTACACATTCTTGTTCTCAAATTCTGAAACTTACATAGTACATGTTATCAATTGCGAATGAAGTAGATCTATTAATTTTTCTGCTGCATATATTTTGTATGTGATACAAACATGTATTTATCCAACAATATTAACTTAGGACATCTTAAACTAAAGGCAATCATATACATATATTACAATGTATATTGCTAGTGAGTAAAAAGCAAACCCCTACTATTTCACATAAGAAACACATTTTCGCATGTACCATTTAATTCATCTAAGAAACATACATGATAATATTAATGTATCATGGAATTAGTCTTACTCCATAAAGATTATTGACTTTGTCAGTTTTCACTGTGGTATCTTCACTTCTCATGATGGATACCTGGAATAACCTTCAAACATAATTCTTAAAGCTTTTCACAAGAAGAAGGGTGTCACCCATCAGAAGACAGCAAATCTACTAACAAGCTTTTAGTGTAAGAATCTGCTGAAATGCCCCCCTCAGTCATCAAATGAAGAAGTTCTATCGCCCTTGATGTATCACTCTTTCTTAGAAATCCTCTAATAATTGTATATTGTAATCATTCGGAAAGCAGCGAGTCTCATCCATTCTTTTAAGTAACTAACTTGCTTCTTCCAATAACCCTTCATTACAAAGTCCATCTATCATTGTAGTATACGTCCAAGAATTACAAAGATTAGGTAAAAAATGAAAATGATTCTAAAAATTCAGCCATGGAGTTACAATTAGTAAAACCCCACACCTAAGACCAATCAAACAATTCTATCAATTGTGCCATTGAAATTTTCGCATCCTCAAAACAATGATGATGCTCCTACCAAAGTGTTAATACCAAGCATAAAGGGACCAAGTTCCAAATATCTGCATACTACTTGCCTACCAAGTTCTAATATTAATATATACACAGTTCATTTAATTCTTAAAACAGTTAAATGTAAAATCAAAATTTGCACCCCCCACACTTCAATCAACCTGCCAACAATATACAACAGAAACAACAAATTAGTATTAGTTGTAACTAAATTGTGGAGCTTTCGTAATTATCAACTACTCACAAAAGCAAGAAGGCATTTACAATTACATAAAGTAGTAATTGGGTCAAAGGTGTTGTGTCTGTGAAATTTGGAACTCTTTTTGGCATGGCCTCTGTTATGTGCTTACCCATTTACAATGTCAGTTCAAACCAGCAGAGTCTGTTGTACTAGTATGACCTGGACATGTCCAATGTTAATGCATGTTTTGGGTTCAACCAACATGAACTATGGTGTTAATCCTAATACAGATCTGTTGTTGCTTTCTTTCATGAGGATTTTATTGTTTGACAAGGGATGATTTAGAGTGATTCTACAATTTTCCCAGTCAATATTATGGCCATGTTAAAATTAATGCAAGAAAGAATTAATAAGGTATGACAATTTATTGGAATGGGTACTAGAAGCCAAAAACAACTTATTAAATGAGGTGCTATAATAAAATTAAGCAAACGAAAATTTCTGAATCAAGTCATCCATCCACAAAATACAATGGATTTTGTGCCCACATAAGTTTTGTGCTAGAGTCGGCAGTATGCTTCATGTAATTCTCAATAAACCAATTGCTCATAAAAATGCTTAATAACACTAACTTTTTAAGTTTATTTTATAAAACAACATGATAACTTGACTAAAGAAGCAGTTGACAATTTAAATTAAATGGAGTTCTAATAAAATTGAAGTTTAAAAGGTTTTCTCTGTCTCCTAAAGCATCAATCCAAAGCTCACAATTCAGCTATAACAAACTGTATAGCCAAAGGATCCTAGATATTATGTCACAGAAATATTATGGTCAAGCATTTTGTCAAACACCTTGCAGGCAATTGAATTGCCACAGTTCCACTCAAAACTTGAAGCATAAACTGCAAATAGTCGAACATCATTTAGTTTAAATTCAATTAAGAAGAAGAAGAATCGAAGAGCAGAAAATCAAGAAAAAACCAATTAATTTAATTAAGAGGGGCTTCTGTTAATTCTTTTTGGAGAGACCCAATGTGGTGGGGGTTCACTTGGTTGTGCTTAGCAGCTGGAGAGAGTGACCAGGAAGAGAATTGAGTATTAGAGAGAGATTGAAAAATGTTAAAATAATGGAAGGAGGCAGGGAATGAGTGATTTTTGCTGGGCAAAAAAATTATTAGCGTTAGTTTGGATGCCGAGCGGGGGATTTGAATTATGATTATTCCATGACAAATACCTAAAGGTGCAAAGCTTTTAGCTAAAAAAAATATTTAGAAGAAAATAAAATTTTATATAGTTGTACATAAGTAAATGAGTAAAAATTTTATATAGTTTCTCCATATACAAATATACCTGGGTTCAAAAGTTATTTCAAATGTTATTTCAAATGTTTCACTGAAATATTAAAATAACTAGACAGATGTGAATGTTTTAAAATCTCTACCTTAGAAGAACGTAACAAATTAAACGGTTTTGTTTCAAAAGTAGTAAATTAATTCTTAAAATTTTAAAAATAACAATTTAAACTCTATAATTTCACAAATAATAAATTAAAACCTGCTGCCTTATATACTGAATTCCAAATATATTTGTATTTCACTTAAGTGGGCTGAGATTTAAATTGTTTTTTTTTTTTTTGAAACCTCAAGTTTTAATTATTAATTTTAAACTAGAAGATTTAATTTATTAATTTTTACAATCTCATTATTTAATTTGTTACTTTTAAAATAGCAGAATTTAATTCAAGTCAAATTTAGATATGGGCAAAGAGTAGTCAAATGATTTCTCAAATTGAAAATTAGTAATTAGTTGTGGTAAACCTTGTCGTTCTTATTGCTCTTACACAAAATAGAGAGAAGTAAGAATAGAATAGTCTAGAAAATTAATCCAACACTCATATAAACCAATGCAAAACTTTATACGTTAAGTAAGCTTGTTACATATAATTATATCCTTCGGATTTAGAAGTTTTTTTATATGTACAGTTTGGCTTCATAAAAAAAATTTCAAATCACAGATCTATGATAGACATTGACAACATCAATCAATCCACATGAAAAAAGAATTATTGAAAGCAAGAAAAAGATTATAAGATAACTAGCTGGGTTTGCTCCTTTACAATAGCATTAATAAAAACATCTAAAGTTGTACCCAATACAAAACAACTAGAAAATCTATTATTGGGAGACCATGATGCTAAACCATGAGTAGTACTATTGGAAGCTCTCTAGGGGTCCATTTAATTTCCAGCCTGCAACTTAGGACTACAGAACTGGGATTAGTGAGGGCATCTACACATATCTTGGCATCACTCTCGACAATTGCTGATTCAATACTATGGGACACCACTTGAAGAGTTGCCCAATTAATTGCCTCCGTTTCAGCTTGGATAAGGATAATGGTTTCCACTTTTTTAGAAAGAGCCTAATGTCCCTCTCCAGTCCCAAGCGACAATCGCAACATAAGACCAACTATTGCCAATGGCTGCATTACAGATAACTGTGATTGTACCTTGTGGTGGATTGGACCGTAGGGAAAATCCGGCTGAAGTTAAAACCTTGATGACTTGGCTGAATCGCGGATGAAAACTCCTAGCAACAGGTCACAATAACAGATTAAAATAATTTATACTGTTCTAGGCCCATGTTTTATCAGCCCACCCGAATGAAATTGAAGTTGCAAATAATCTAGGAATGCCGACATTCGTACATGCTACATATCACACATGCAATACTTTAATGCCACCGTAATTGTAAAAAAAGTACAAAGGAAAATGAAAAAAAAGAAAGAAAATACAATGCCAAAATATACTTCAGCCTACTATATTATAAACTTAGGATCCGTTTGGATACAATTTATTTTTGCTGAAACAAAAAATACTGTAGCAAAATAATTTTTAAATGTGTGGAAAATTATTGTTCACCCTTTTTTACTGTTCATAAGCCTAAAATCACTGTTCATGGACAATGAACAGTGACACAGGTGCTGATCTTCAAAAAAAAAAAAAAAAAAAAGGCTAAAAACGCACAATTGCTGAAATGTAGATGCTGGACGTGGATCCAAACTCCACCTTACACAAGATTTTCATAGACGCGTATGAGTGTTTCTACAAAAATGAAAAACAACTTCATGGGCGTGTCGTTAATCTTAGTTAACAAAAAACCGTTGCGCAATCCCTTCATAAATTTCTTGTCTAATATTTTTTTTTCCTTTCTTTCTTCGTTAATCTTGCATAAATGGATTATTTATTAGAACACGAATAAAAAACAGTCATAATTTTCCTAGGTAGCTAACCTTACTCTTTTTATTGTTGTTACACAAAATAGAAAAAGTAAAGGAGAATGGTCTAGAAAATTAATTCAAACACTCATAAAACAAATCCAAAACTTTATGGTTGTGTTTGGATGGCAACATTTGGATTTGGATTTGGATTTGGATATGAAATCCATTGATTTAAAATGCCTTGATTTGAAATCCGATCCCTAGATTTTGAAATTCTCTATTTGGGTTTTTTAAAACAATGACGGATTTGAAATTCATCATTTGAAATTCTGTTGTTTGAATATCTAAATTTGGATTTGGATTTGGATTTAAGATCAATAAAATATATTTTTTAATTATTATTTTTCTTAATCCTTCTACCTTTTAATTTTAAATGCATGAGCTAATATTGATAATCCAATTGACAAGATGAATCAAATCAATTGCATGAGAGATCAATAGCTAGAAGATGATTTTGGATCTTTTCATATAGTGTCTTGATGCCCTTGTTGGTAATTTCCAAGGAGTAACTAAAATCAGAGCTCCATGTGAAATCTCTTGATGTTGTCCTCATATGTGCAACCATATAAACATTATCCTTTTCAATTGTCAAGTTGGCAACTTTCATGGAGGTCCAACTTTGAAAGTGCTCATATAGTAACTTACCTGCAAAGTAATTCAAAAAGACATCAATAATTTGCAACTTGGGGAACTCAAGTTTGCTTTCAGGTTTCCCATATGCACCATGGTAACCATTAGTTCGCAAGATTAAAACCCCCAACCTTGGAAGCGTCCCCAACCAAGAGGGAAAAATGTCACGGAATCGATTGTTACCAAGCAGAAGAATCAGAGCACTCCCCTACTGTTGTCAAATTTTCATTCAGAAACAACGAAGTTTAACTATGACAGTGAGGGATAAAACAAGCAATAATTCAAGCTGTCTAGTTCAACAATGCTAGGAAAGGACTTGAAGCGACTTAGGAGGTCACTTACCTGAGAAAGAATGAAATAACCACAAAAACATAAAGAATGCATTCATAGAGACAAGGCAGGAGCCACAGGAACATGAAATAAACCTTCACCTTTCCAAATTCAAGCCCCAAAATAATTCAAGGATTGAAAGAATTTGCTCTAGCTGAATTGCGAACTACAATGCCATTGTTGGAGGTGTACGAATCTGACTGCATAAATAATAAATATGCCTCAATCAAGGATGCAAGAGAATTACAACCCCACCCCACCACCCTCCCCCCTCCCCTTTTTCATTAGGGGAGTCAGAGCAAAATAAATAGTTTAGATATGTATTCTTGTCATCTGGAGAAGAAGAAGAAGTAAATCTGATGTCACATTAATTGGAAAATAACGAGATTTGGGGACATTAATACCAACTACATGATCAAAGAACCGCTGGAAATAGCATATTGTTAAGATTTGTTATGAAAATGTTATGCACATAACAATTATGTTTGGGTCTTGATTATAAGGAAACTCTTTGCTTTTATTATTTGTTATTTGTGAGTCTCACGTGAGTCACCTATGAATTTTGTTTAACTTTTACTCTGTACTTTCAGCAAAAAAATATCAACAAAAAAACTAGATAAATTGTTCCAAAATGGGCATAGCATTTCTCTAAATGAAATTACCATGCTTGTTAAACTAAATTAATATTTGGTATTAACCTAGTGCAATAAATGTAAAAATCTATAATTATATGTAAATTAAGAAATCATATCAATAATTTATCAGAATTATTAATAAATTTATTAATAACAATAAAAGAATGTAAATTATCTTAAGTTATATAGCAAAGACAACATTGTTTAAGACCTAATTTTTATTAAAGCAATACAATATAATATATTATCATTAAAAAAATAATAGATAATGAATCACTTAAAAAAAATTTCTTAATAGATTTTGTGGGGTACAGGAATTTAAATAAGGTAATTGCGCCGCATGTCATACCCATGGCCGAGGGGGCCATTATTATGTCGAGGAGGTCACACCCTCAAACAGTAAGGCCACATCAGTGGCACGTTACCAAAGGAGGTCATACTGTAGAGAAAGAGCTGCGTAGAAGGGGTTAGCCTTAACATGACTAAAAGGATGATGGCTGCCACCACATTTAATGCATCCCACCAAACCTCCTGGCTATATTTATGTGGAGAAGACCTCTAAATAGTGCTATCTTAGCCATCGCAACTCACAAGGGGTTTGGGAAGGTGTCTGATAGGACAAGTACTCAAGTAGTGGCTTGGATAATCAACAAATGAAGGACCAAGATCATCTAAGGGGAGCTATATAATGTAAGAGATCCTTCAGGGAGAAGGGATCGAAAAATTTGTAGAGAAAATACTGTAGCAACAAGAATTGAAATTGCATCCTAGTTTAAAAGAAATATACATAGGGACCACTCTCCTCGAATTTTGCTGAGGAAGGGTTTCTTTGCACAGGGCTTATTTTTCTTTACTTTCTTACTATCTTTGATTCACTATGCATGTTGTTTGATCCATTGAAGCCTAGCTCTTAAATCCACTCTCTACAAATTCATTGTATTAGGCTCTTTGGGCCTTAAATCTATTCATCTTTTGGGCTTAGGAACCAAAACCCACCCTTACAGATTTTATATTTAGTTTTATCTAAAGTAGTATTCTAGATTTCTTGAAAATTCAGTAATGGACTTACTAAAAGTAAGGTGAGATGTGTAAGGTGTGATATTGAGAAGGGGTTTATCACTTGCTCCGCGACACTAACTGTTGCATGCAGTTTTGGTGTTGGCGTGTGAGTGTAATCCCTTATCTTATCCCCCCTCCCCTATATATGTGTGTGTGTGTGTGTTTCTCAAATAAAAGAAATATAAATATATATATATATATATATATATATATTCATAGTTCATACTATGATATTTTTGGAGTACCTGCTTTTAGATTAAGATTGTCAAGAGTCTTGTTACTGAACTTATACTTCCATTAGAAACATCGAAAAAACAAAGTTGTGTTTCAAGGCTTTCTTGCTAAAGTTCCCTTTTACCATTTTTTTTTTGTTTGTTAAAAATAAAGAAAAGAAAAAGGTGAGGACAAATGCTTATGTTTTATTGATTGTATCATAACGCTAACTCGTAATAATATACTCCCTTCGTCCCAGTTTGTTTATCCTTTATTCCATTTTGGGATGTCCCAAAATATTGTCCTGTTTCTAAAAATAAAATTAATTAATTTACTAATGTTCCTATTATACCTCTATTTTGTTTTCAAAACTATTTGAAAAGAAAACTAACAAATATTTAAAAAAATCAATCTAATTGAGCCACCTTTTTAGTTGCCTCATTAAGAATAACTCTTTTAAAAAAAATGATAAATTTATTTAAGGGTAGTTTTGTAAACTTATACATTTTCATAAGGCAGACAAAACAATAAATGATGTTCCCTTAAAAAGTTTGATTTTTCAAACAGGACAAACAAATTGGGACGGATGAAGTACTTTCTTATGCACCAGAAATTGTGCTATTGGCGAAATCATGTTTTTGCAAGCTTGGAGAATTTCCACCTTCAATACTGGCAACCGGATGTCATAAAGTTGCATTTACGTTATATTTTCGTATTAGAAAATGTTAGTCATGGACAATACACTTTTATGTGTTTGGAATTCTTATCACTAGAGGTAATAGCTCATTTGTGCATACATGATATATGAAGATTCTCAAGCCAATGCTCTTTGCTTATTTGTAGATGCATCAAAAATATAGTTAACTCTAAACCACAAGTGGTTGATTTAGTGATTCTTAAGGTCTCGTGAGACTTTAGAGGTCTTAAATTTGAAACCTCAAACCAATATCTTCAAACACTATAAGTAGTGGAATTGAGAGTAATCCTTGCAACTTGTTAGAACTAGGTCCAAAATAAGTAAAACTATCCCATGGAAGAATAAGCAGGATTATATGTTTGAAATACTCAAAACTTGTAAGGTTGTTGAACTTTAGATGCAAAGACAACAGATTCGATTTCTCCTTGTTGAATATCCATTTTGGTATTTGACCATGAATTTTTGTTATAGCAAAGATTCAAAACCCCAATTTATTTTGATAACATAGTAAAATTGGGAAGTCGGTTAAGTTACATATTTACATGTAGCCAATATTAAAAGCTTTAGTTTTGGACTCTTGAAAGGTTGAGGTCACTAAAATTTCTAAGTTTTGAGCAAGTCCAATTCCACTCACTACAAGAAAAAGGGCTTTTGCGGCGGTCCAGAACCGCTGCTAAAACCCCAAAAACCGCCGCTAAAGGTACATACGACCTATAGCGGCGGGTGCTATTGCGGCGGGCAGTCCCGTCGGTGATGCAGTGCTGCTGTAGGTTAATTGCGGCGGTCCCAAAAACCGCCGCTATAGGTATATGTTTTAGCGGCGGGTAAAGAGCGCCGCTATAGCCAATCAATCAAAATGGCAGATTGCACTTTTAGCGGCGGGTCATGCCCGCCGCTATTGTCCCGACCTTTAGCGGCGGGTAAAGAGCACCAGATCAGAACGTCTAATTATACTTTTAGCGGCGGGTACGGACCCGCCGCTATATGTTTCAACCTTTAGCGGCAGGCGATAAGCGCCGCTATAGGTATTTATTAAAGGGTAAAATGTGCACCTTTAGCGGCGCTTTTTGACCGCCGCTATAGGATTTTTTTTTTTTTTTTTTCCAGTGGGTTTTAAAACTGCTGTAAATTGTTCACAAACCTGTTACAAAGGACCTGAAATATTTTTAACTCTACTAACATAAAACCACAAATATAATTAATTAACAATACCACAAATGTCTTGAAACTAACGTAATATTAACATAGAAATGTATTGTCAAATACATAGCATTATCTATAACCACCATCTTAAAATTTACAAAAAAAAGATGTGGTGATTTGAATAAAACAACCGCTGAAATTAATCTAATACTATAATCAAAATTTCAAAGTGTTTAAAATTATCTTTCAACACTTGCAAAAAATGCGGTTGTTCTTCCATAGTTCTTCGTACACAAAAAAGTCCAAGAACTCCAAGATAAAACTTATAAGCTTCCTGGTTGATGAGATGCAGCTGATGATCTGGGGAGAGGTGGAGATTGTTCGACCGGAGAAGGATCCTACATACAAAGTATGATTATTTAATAAGTGCGTACAAATGAAATAGAATGACAAGAAAATATTACCAAGGTAAAAAAAATGGAAACGAGTTAAATTAAGACATGTTTCTTGATCTTTTATGGGAGGACCACCTCTCTTTGCAGCTTCCTAGTTTTGAAATTACAAAGCAGTGGCACAAGAAGACAACTAATGAGATGAAATCAAAATGATTGGTGTTGGGAGGTCCCTTGATATAGAATTCAAAGGATGCAAAGGTGTCACCACATAATTCCATAAACATCTATTAATAACATGGTGCTTGTAGAAATCTTTTTCCTTCACCACCCTTTATCAATGTTACAGATCAACAGATTCATACCGTCACAATTCACAAGTAAATACTATCAATAAATATCTTTCTAGCTAATGTAATTACTAAATATGTAATTATCTTTCTAGCTAATTACCACAAGTAAATATTAATTAGTAACCATACATTTAACGTTCCTTTCCTACTACATATAAATTGACACTCAATTCATTTATCATACCTGATTGCATTGTGTAGTTTGTTGCATCTGTTGAAGCAGGCGAGCCATTCTTTGCTCCATTCTTTCCTCCATTCTTTCCTCCATTTCTTCGAATTGACTAACTTTTTCCTTCATTTCGTCAAAACCTGCTAGTTTCTCCTCCATAGTAGCCAAGGAAGCCTTCAATTGTGCAACTTCGTCGTCCCTTACTTGACTTAATCGTATTTCACTGTCCGTGAGAGCAGTCTTGCTACTTTGACCACTTGGGGTTGGACCAAATCCTACCCCACGAATGCGACCTTTGTGCTCCTTACCCATCACTTTGGCAAACACATCATCTCTTGACCATGCAATACTACCACTTGTGTCAGATGACTGCAAGTGATTCTCAGAGTCAGCCAACAATTCCCTCATTTTGTCCTGATATGAGTTTGAACAAAACAAAAAAAAGTTAGAAATCATATAGTTAAAATGACCTCATAACATATATATACATATATATAGGATAAGACATGCAAGCACCAATAAAACCCAGAACGATGCAAAAATTATGCACACAAAGCTAGTGTCCCCCTCACCATAACCAAAGGCACCAGTGCCAAAATTGTTGGTGCTACTTTGCCACAACAACCAATAACCGTTAAGAGAAAATTGACATTCTACAAGCAACTCACCACATGAACCTCTCCCAAAAAAAAAAAAAAAAGGAAGTCATATACATCCATTATGTGGTGATTGTGAAACCAGAAAATTTTGGTATTATAAGGTCAACTATGAATGGAAACAAACAGATTTCAAGGATTTAAATTTTATTGTTGTCGACAATGGAGGAAACACTACCCATATGTGGTCTATTTTAAGCTTTGTCCCTTCTTGAAAATCAATGTATCACAACTCATCTCCTTAAGAAAAAAACAATATTGCTAATTATTACATATGTTAATACCAAAATATATGTAAGATTAAAACTAATAGTAAAATTAAAACAAGTATAATTTATTACATAGGGTCTATATACTAATCATTACCCTCATGATTTTGACATCCACTAATGGTAATAGCTGCAATTGATACAATGTAAAGGTTCTATACAATTGAAAACGTTTTTTTTAACCTTACTTTTTTTGATTAAAAATTGGAGACTATTTGTTATGTAGATCCCACATATGGTAATAGACTATTCTAATTATAAATTTTACAATAGAAGTTATATAATGTGTGAGAAGTAACATTGCTAGTGAAATGTGGTTGAATTACTTGTCTATGCAGTGTAGTAGCATGTAATCAGAACCATAATAAGGAATACTAGTTTATTGAAACCAGCAGCGAATCACTACAAGTTTCTAGAGATTAAAAAGACCCAAGTTTAATTTAATTAGTAAAGTCCAATTCACAAAGAAATCATCTTCCTCTAAATGTTGAGGTAACAATCCATAAAGACATAAGTAAATAGATACCAGAATAAACCAAGCATATCTAATACTATATATAATAGCAGAAGCCTTTAAGAAGGCGCTGCCACGTTAGGAAAAATGCCCCCTTAAAATGCTGCCACGTATATAGTTTTCCATTTAAAATACCGTACGGTGCGTTTAGAAGACACACTTTCATCAAACGTGTATCTATAAAAACACCAAGCCGCCTATTAAAAAATTAAAAAAAAAAACACAAACCCTAAAACGCTCTAACTTCCGTTTCTCCTCTTTCGAATACTCTCTCGTTTCGCTTCCTTTTGATTTTCTTAACACTGATGCTTATGATACAAAGATAGAGAAGGAGGAAAAAATAAACCTTGCGATTCAGAGATGAGAAGAAGACAGACGTTGAGAGAACTATCACCGGTAAGTTTTTTTTTTTTTTTTTCATTCTTTCTTAGATCTGGGTATGGGTATGAAATATGAATTAGTTTTGAGAAATTTGGTTGGATTGATTTTAATTTAGGTATTTGGGTTACATTAGATTTTGATTTGATTTTTTGAAATTTGGGGTTATATATGATTTAGGTTTGGAGAGGGCAAAAACAGAGAAATAAGAGAGAAACAAGAGTTCGTTATTTGGAAAGAGCAAAAACCTTTATCGGTAATTGTCTTTTTTTTTTTTTTTTTTTTAAATATTGCTTTAAACGTTTGAATTAATTTAGTATTAGGTTTGGCTATTTAATTGAATTGATTTTGATTCAATATCTGTCTTCCTTTTTTTCTTTTTCCCCTTAAACTAAACTCTTAGATACCATTTGGAGGACAGAAAAACAGCGAGTCGGAGATTGAAGAAGTTTGATTTTTTTAATTTGATTTTGATTGTCAATTTGTCAATTTGATTTTTTTTTTTTTTTTTTCAATTAGTTTGTCCTGGGAATAGGAACAATTAAATAGGAATGTTGATTGAAATCACTAGCAGACAACTAACTTGCGAAGAATGACTTAGTTTTGGTTGATTAGTAGTTTGGATTTGTTTTGATTAACGTTTTTGGAATCCATTTATATATATATATATATGGGCATGTTGTTCCTTTGGGAAGGTTACCGTGTAAATTTTAAGGATTTCTCTGTTTTTAGGCATTGATAAAGATTACTGATATAGACGCTTTTATGCTATGAGCGCATCAACTTTTATATGTCTATCCAAGTCAATGATATGGACATGCAGTACCATGACAAAGATAAGATAATCATGGCCTTTTATGAATCAAGTTCTAATTCAATAAAAAACAATATATCACATGAATGAATCACGGCACACATGAATAAATCTAATACTTATGCGTTACTGCAAAATTTTTAATATGAAGAAAAGAACTTTTCTTTCATTCTAAAACACAATTAACACATTAGTGCTGTTTTGTTCTCAAAGCAAATTGACCTGTAAAATTGTTATGATTTCATTAATTTTTTTCCCACCTTTTTCCAGCAGCCAAATAGATTGTTAGAGTTCTCTTTTTTCTTTTTCTTTTTAGGCTATGCTTTGTAGCAAATTTGGCTTATTTGTGTTTGTATAGTTTTACAATTCAGTCTGCCTCTAAGATTACATATAGTCTTAGTTTTGCGAAATTTGAGTTTCTATTAGTCATATTTCTGTAACTACTAAATTTAAGTCCAAACCAAGTTTTATATATATGGTTTGTGGTCTCTAGCATTTTTTCCTACAAAACAAATACATATGTATAGTTTTAAGTTTGACTAAACCATGTTTCAATAGATTTTCATACTATACGTATTTTTTTAATTTATAAATTGACATTTAATGTAATTTTTCTCTTTAGTTAAATATGGATGATAGAAAGGTTATAGCGAATGTGAAGATGAGAGACATACTTTGGTTTATGGTGGTTGACTATTTCAGCAATTACATGTTGGTGCATACACATGTATAGAAGGAAATCTATTTATGTGGGTGAGGTTGAACCAACATATATCGAAGACTGAATTATATAATGGATTGAATGGTGTGATTAGAATCCTAACTTTGAATAAGAAAAATCTTTGAAGAGGAATGAGACTAACTTATCACTAAAAATTTTATGATATTATGATTTTGTTTAGCTATTTTATAGAGTTATCTTAGAAGTTTTATCATATCATGTTTATATTATTAGATTATGATAGTAGTAGGTTTAAGCAATAAGTGAAAATTGTAGTACCATACTAATAGAAATTATTTATAATTCTTTGATTCTATACCTATAATTAAAGGATTTTACATATTTTTCCATAATTAATTTTTTTCCCCATGTTATATGCTTAATAATCAATGTTGTTTGTTCTCTAGAATTGGTTTTTTGTTTAATTTTGCTTTCTCTTTCATTGTATTTGATAGATAGTATACCTACAAAAAACATAAATGAGTGTCTTAAGTTCATTGTCTTCTCATACATAACCATCTATTGAATGGATAGAGTATGGAGAATATGTGTCTAAAATTAATGAGAAAATTTGTGGTTTATATGTATTTATGATTTTTTTTTTTTTTAAATTTTATCAAGCTTCTAAGATACATTTACTTTGTGCAGTATATAAATGTTGGGGTTGAACGGAATCTACAAAGGTCTATATTTATTCCTCACAAAAGGGACATGATAGGCGGAAAATAAAAAGGAAAACGATATTTGACCGATTGGAAGGGAGCAGGAACAAAAAGAACAACTGGGATATGAAATGAGCTGATGCTGAATTAGCATCTTCAAATGCACTTGGTTGGATTGTTTTAGATTTAGATATTTGAGTTAGATTTGGTTTTAATGGGTTTAAAATAAATTTTGTTTGAGTATTTGTATTAGATTTGGGTTAAATTAGTTTTTAGTATCTGCCTATGGTGTTTGTAATTAGATTTGTAAATGGAGATATGTGTTGGGTGTTTAGTATGTGGTAAAAGTGTATTTAAATATTATTAAAAAAATTATTTTCTAATAAATGTAAATAAAAAGGTTCCCGCACATAGTGCGGGTTAAAAAGCTAGTATAACTTAATAACTAGGCACATAAAAGGGGAACTCAAATCACAAAATCATATCACATTAAAAGACATTCCAATCAACAATTAGATACTGATCACATCAATTTGAATCAATCAACAGAATAATATAAGCTTAACTAATGTACCCAACGTCTATAGCTAACAAAAATCAGAAGGAAACTAAAAGGACACAGGCAGAGGTCAAATTTCAGTCTCTAAACGAATTCTATGCCCCATCTGGTTGGTGAACAAATGTAGAATAGAGAAATTAAGAAACTAAAGAAACTTTTACATTCTTCATTAAATGGATCATTACAATTTCCACTCAACTGAGACTAGTGCAACTATGTTACTAAGTTGGTGGGCAAGAGATTTCATAGTTTGAAAACCAAAACAACATCAGAATTTAATTTTCAACATGTGACCATCTCATTTTCTCAGTTATCTCATCAACAAAAGAGAGCACAGATTGCAAATTAGAGCTAAAGTTCTCTGACACTCACCGCAGTTTCTCCTTCTGATTCCATTGGCACCAGCTTCTCTTTGCCCAGATGTGAACAATGGATCAAGCAGGTTCCTCAGTCTCAACAAGATCTAATGCATACCTCAGAGCTCAATGCTTCAAAAACACGCCTCTTTCTCAAATCAAAGCCCAGATCTGCACAACTGTGAATCAGATTTCCTTTTCAACGAACATTCTCTACAGTCATTAATTGCTTACGTAGTTACAAAAATTCCAAATCTTTATTCTCAGTTTGGTTGCTAAGAAAAATTGTGGGAAAAAAATTTTACAATCTTTGAGCCTTCACAAGACTCTGTCCTGAGGAAACAAAGTGTTTTTACTCAACCAACCTAGTACAGCTCACTCTTTTCCTCGGTTTTCTCGGCAACCAAACAGAGTGTCTATCAGTAAAATCAACTAGCTACACACAGTCAAGTAGTCAACAACACAAAATCTTAATTCAAATGCAATTGTTACAACAAACCCAGATGCCAATTCTCAATTTTCTCAACAACAAAACACTAAACTTACCTCAAACCAAATCGATCAGACTGAATTTTCAATGAAAACCCAATTGAATTCCTTGCCCCAAACAGCCAAAATCTCCACCAGATCTCAAAACCAAGAGACACCCAGATGGGAAAACTGAGAGAAAATGAAGCCCAAGAGAGAGAGTTTTGAGCTTAATGGACTTAAAGGTCGATCTGACCCAAGTAAACCAAGCAATGCTAATATGCTATCCTATGCTATGCCCAGCTGTCTCAGTGTGTGTCTTTCTCTCTCTCTCTCTCTTTGTATGTTCGGCTCAAACAGTGAGTGTATAGCTGTTAAATGGTTATATATATAAAATATTGAAAGAAATGACTTCAAGAGGGGATCTTGAGTGTATAGCTGTTAATTCTGACCTACTTGGTAAAACGTATGAATACAATTACTAGAAGACCAGGACAAATTTTATGAAGCCAGCGGAATGGAAAGGAATATTCTATGAAACAAAATTTATGAAGCTTGTAGAATGGAAAAGAATATTCTTGAATTGATTTTTTTAATAAAAAATAAAAAATTAAAGTATATTGTATCAATATACTACTTAATACACATCCCTTTGCTTCCACCAAGACCGTTGTTAATTCACCTTATCTGATCTTCTAATAATGGAATAGGGATATGTTCAATTTAACAAATCAGATTTGACATAAGTGGTTAATAAATTAGATTTGGATAATGATGAAGTTCTTACTTACATTCATATATATTAGACATTTTTCCTATGGATAGTTTTATTTTTACAGATTTTAGGAGGTCACCATTTGTCTTTAGCTCCTTGAAATTATTATTGATTCATCACTAAATCAGCTTATCTGGTTACTAATAATGGACAAAGCGGAATAATCTTCAATTAATGTAATAAATAATAGCTTCTTGGCCATACATTGGTTCATCCTTATCTTCAACAGTAATGGAAATTTTTTACTAGAAATAGTATAATAATACTCAAAAACCATTGCTCTAACCAGATTTAGTATTCCAAAATATTCACATGCAATTTGTATATATGAGCAGAAAAATATTTCATTGATAAAATTATCCCGATATTATTTTTCTTCAAGACTCCATTTTTCTTGACCCTTCATCCTTATCCACTGTGCTAAAGAATAACTCTCATGCCCCTTGACCTTTCTTTAAAGACATATCCATCCATCCATACATACAAACATAAACATACAGAAATAACATCCATAGAACCAAAAGAACGAAAAGAAAGAGAGAGAATTATGTAACCAAACAAAAGCTAGCAGAATTGGCAATATGAAACCATAGAACCATGAGAAGTTTCAGCAAAAAATTGAAATGCCAACAAGGCAACAATCCCACGTGGAGAGAGAGAGAGAGAGAGAGAGAGAGATTACCAGAATAGAAACCAAGCTGATCCAACAATAGAGCTTCTAGTTAAGCGGTGTGTAACAGTAAAGATCTATTTTCTGCAAAGAAAAACCATACCCAACAAAAGAAAAAATCCAGATAAGCAATGCAAGTTATGTTTGGTTGGCAAGAAACCCAAGAAAAGATAAAATAGAAAACTCTGCAATCTCACAGAAGAAAACCCAAGTTCTCATCTTTTACATTTCCAAGAGCCAAAAAGCAAAGAAACCAATGTGAACAAACTTACCAACAGAAAAAAAAAGTACAGAAACGAAATACTCCATCAGAGAAAAAAAAGAAAAGAAGAGAGAAAGAACGTTATTTTTTAATATTAAAAAAATTCCATTCAAAATACTATTGTATGGCAAACTATTTTAACAAATAGTCAAATAGAGGTAAAAATAATAATAATAATAATAAATAAATAAATAAAAGGGCCTTTTTCTTCCCTCTTGCACAACACAATTACAACAGCCAATTTTCCAAGCTCGGCATTCTCTCATGCCCCCTCACACCCACCTTCTCCAACAACCCCAACATGTTGCTCCGCAAATCTCAATCTCACTGTATCCCTCTCTAAGCTTTCTTCTCTTCACTCCCATCTCTCTCTCTCTCTCACCCTCTCAAATTCTCTCTAAGACCCTACCCTTCCCATCTCAATTTTATCATTTAAACCCCCCCAAGAAAAATCACAGTCCTTAAACATAGTTCAGACATGTAGTTGATGGGTATTTTGAACAATTTTATACTTGTGTCACTCCATCATAGAACAATTTTTTCACACAAAAATAAATAAATAAATCACGAACACAGAGAGAGTTTTTCCTTTACCTTTTTAGCAGAGACACTGGAATCGTTGATGGGTATTTAGAACTTGCTGTTTGCAGAGACACTGGCTTTGCAATCTCTGAAATCGTCAACAACAAAAAAATAATAAGCATACCTGAGAAAGCCCTTACCCACCCATTAATTAAAATTACTTAATTAACCAAAGAAAAAAAAAAAAAAAAAAAAAAAAAACATCGTTACCTGAGAAAGTGAAGGCTTTACAGTGCCATCGACCTCACTCAACAGCTCTTGAATTTCCTCTAAATCCCTAGCCGCTATTCAAAAACCAAACAAATAATCAAACCAAAATAATAATAATAACAGCAAAGAATCAGAGAGAAATAGAGAATCAGACCGAGTGAGAGATAGACAGAGCGATGAATGTCTCGCGAAGCGTCAATCGGTGCCTTCGGTCCTGCGGTGTACCAAACAAGAAATTAGGGTTTCGATAACAATAAACAGAAAAAAGAAATAGGAATCTCAACAAGGCTTTTTACTGAGGAACAAGCCGCCTCCTATGGTGGCAGTGCCGGTTTGAGGTGATGAGATCAGGTCGCTCAAGCCATGGGTTTCTGTCAAGAGAGCTCAGATGAGATAACAAAACGAGGGAAGGTTCTAGATTAGGGGCATGAACCGTTAGGGTTAGAAACGATAAGACAAATGGGTCGGGCTAGACCTGACCCATTTGTTTTTGGACCTAACTAGGCTCGATTTTTGGGTGGTCGTGGTGGCTGTGGTTGGGGCTTGGGAGGTGGTCGTGGTGGCGGCTGTGGTTGTGGGTTTGTGGGTAGTGGAAGAGATGAGACAGTGAGGAGGTTTTCAGCGTCTGAGAGAGAGAGAGAGAGAGTGCGTGGGAGACTAGCTAAAAACGAAATGGCGGTAAAAATGAATAGGGACAAAAAAATCAGAGGGAAAATTTAGGTCTGGGTGGGGGAAAATGTAAGGCCTATTGCGGCGGGTCAATCACCCGCCGCTATATCTAGGTTTGGGGCCGCTGAAACAGATTTATTACGGCGGGTCATTGGCCCGCCGTTGTAGCGCGCCGCAATAGCTATAACTATTGCGGCGGGATATTGGCCCGCCGCAATAGATCTCCTCTACAGCGGCTGGCCCAATTCGCGCCGCAATAAGGCCACCTATAGCGGCTGTTTTGCCACTCGCCGCAATAGGTCCGCCGCAACTGCCTGATTTTCTTGTAGTGACTGTGCTACTAAGGTTATTTCCAACTAGACTCAAGATTCAAGATTTGCATGCTTAGTAATTGACAGTGGAATAGGATCATACAATTTATTGCCCCCATGGGCTATGGCTCTAGAAAATTAGTTGGACAAGGTTTATAAGCCAAGGTGAAATTTGACTAGTTAGGCTGGGTAAGGTTCTTAAGAGAAGATGTAATGTCACCATATGAATTGGTATATGCCAAGTGCAAATCTGTGTGTTTTGTTTGATTTCCTAGCCAAGACAAGGTATGTGCACCGAAAGTATTGTAGAAACAATCTAGCTGAGCAAGTTTAGATTTGCGTGAGGTTGGCTAATGAAAAAGAGATTTGCACTAAAAAATTATGAAATCAAAGACTCAATTGATGAAATTGTTGAGGTTGCCAAATGAAGTTGGCATTAAACTAGTGAAATTGCAAACTATCAATGTACAATTCATATGAGGACATTAGGTTTCCAATTGAATCTAATAGCTTACCAAAGAAACCTGTGTCTATAAGTCGTTTGGTAATGTTGTTCTAGTAATGTTGTTTATATTTTTTGGAAAAATGTGTAGGTGAAAAAGTGTGTGAAAATACGCATAATATTGTTTAAAAACTGAAATCTGTTCTTTAAGTTGTGGTACCAAATGGGCCCAAGTCTCAATAATCGAAAGGGTATTCAACGTATAATCCACAGCCTCTCAAGCCAAGATAGGTCACAACTCACAAGTTTGCCAAGATATTAGTACACCATGGAAGATAAGAATTCTGATACGTTATTCTAAATCTTCTTAAATAAATTCGTTCACTTTTTTTTTTTTCATAGAAACTTTTTGTGAATGGTTTTGGATTTTTATTTTTTCCATTTAAATTCTAGCCTCATTATTCTTTTTTTATATATATATATATATTTGGAAACACGAACAATGCAGTTAACTATCAATTATTAACTTATTTTGGCATTACAACTTAGAAAACTTTTTTCCTTAATTAGATATTGCTAGTTTGGTATGATCAAATTCAGTTATATTGTATTCGTCAAGAAAAAAAATAGTTATAAATATATATATATATATATATATATATATATTTTGATGGGAAAAAAATAGTTATATGGAGTGTAGAACTACGTTACATTAAATTTAAACTTTTTTTAATGGGTAATTTATCATAATCAGTACCGATATTGTTTTATTCTCTCCAAAGAAGAAAAAGTACCAATATTGTTTTAAGTTTATTTTTAGTGTTTTTAGATAGGTAGATGATAGAGAGTAGAGGTTAGGTTATACACACACACATATGACGCACCATAAAGAATGTAATTAGTAATTACCACCAGGTTATCACTTGAACCCTTAGTAAAATCAATGAATAATAGATTATCCTATTCTAGACTCGTATTTTATCAAGCTCCAGGCATGAAATTTGAAGTCACAAATACAATTTAGCTACATAACTTCTTCTTCTTCTTCTTCTTCTTCTTCTCTCTCTCTCTCTCTCTCTCTCTCTCTCTCTCTCTCTAAGTTTCAAACCTTCGTAACATGAAAAAAAGTTCAAAAGAAAAATTAAAAACAGTGCAATGACAAAATATATAAGACCCTAATACATTATAGACATGGTAGATTTCCAGACATGTATAAACTGAAATGGAGAACTTCATGGACGAAAATTTCTGAAGAAAATCTTTGTTAATCAAATCCAGCTGCTACATTGCTTTATTTTCCCCCCTTCTACTTTCACTTTTACTGCTTCTTCCATAATTCTTGAGAAACCACTCCAATTTTCTTATGGTCAGTTTATTCCCGATAACAACTACATTTATTAACCCACTCCCATATCCCATCATTATAACTACCCAATCAAATCAAATTTTCCCAATAAATTTGAACCTTCACCTTGTTCGGAATTCAGTGGTGGCTACGTCAATATCTCAGAAATTTTGTATTTCTTAGTCAAAGGCACACCACACAAACTTGTGTTTCCCAAATATGAATCAATTTCAAAGGTAGAGAATTGTTTACCTTCTGGAATAGGCCTCGTGAGATGGTTATATGAGGAATTGAAGAATGCAAGGAATGTGAGTTGCAATAATTGCTTAGGAATCTCTCCTGAGAGCCCATTTTGAGAAAGGTCCAAAAATTCAAGCTCCGTTAAGTTCCCTAAAAAAGATGAGATATGACTAGTGAGAATGTTGTTGAATATGTTGAGCAAATGAAGCCCCTTTATATTTCCAATGACTTCTGAAATTTCTACTTCAAATTTATTGCTAGAGAGATCAATAGCTATAAGATGATCTTGGATCTTTTCATATAATGTCTTGATGCCTTTGTTTGTCATTTCCAAGGAGTAACTAACATCATTTTCAAAATAATTGAAATGCGGTGATGGGGTGCTTATGACTGCAACCATATAAACATTATCCGTGTCAAATGTCAAGTTGGCAACTTTCATGGAGGTCCAACTTTGGAAGTGCTCATATGGTAACTTACCTGTAAAGTTATTGAAAGAGACATCAATGATTCGCAACTTGGGGAAATTAAGGCTGCTTTCAGGTTTCACAATTGCACTATGGAACCCATTAGATTACAAGCTTAGAACCCTCAACCTTGAAAGCTTCCCCAACCAAGAGGGAAAAGTGTCAGAAATCGATTGTTACCAAGAAGAAGAATCTCCAGCATTGTGCAGTTGGACAATGATCTCAGTACTTGCCCTTCTAATTGATTATAACTTACATCAATCGCTTTCAATCTACTTTGTTCCATGTATAATCCAGGAAGTATTCCACAGAAATTGTTGTTTTGTAAATTCAATACTACCAAGTCGCTCAAATTGCTCAAACATTTGGGAAGCATGCCCCCCAAGTTGTTGTGTGAGAGATCCAGTATTACAATTAAGCTAAGATTGCAAACTAATTGTGGGATTTCTCTAGTCAATTTATTGTTTTTTATATTAAATTGGGCGATGGAAGGTGGAGGCATTGGAAGTGATCCTTGCAGCTTGTTGGAAGCAAGATCCAATTGAAGTAAACTATCCCATGGAAGAATAGGCGGAGTGTGGTTGAAAAACTCGAAAGTTGTAAGGGAGTTGAAGGATAGATCCAACGATAAGAGAGTTTGTTTCCCTATGTTGAATATACAATTTGGTATTGACCCTGAATTTTGTTGTCGGAGAGAGACAAAATCTCCATATCATGCTGGGAACACAAAAAAGTTGGGAATTCAGTCAAGTTACATGTATCCAATACTAAAAGCTAAAGCTTTAGAGTACTGGCGTTGAATGTTGAATTAATGGGGAATGATAGATGGACTCCTGAAAGCTGGATTTGAGTTAGATTTTTGAGCTTCTGAAACAAGTCTAAGTCCACTCTGCCACTAAGGTTATTTTTACTAAGACTCCAGATATTCAAGATTCACAAGCCTACAAATTGATTGTGGAATTGAACCATGGAATTTATTGGCCAAAAGGTCCAATAGAGTTAGTTGGGTAAGGTTTCCAACCCAAGGTGGAATTTGACCAGTTAGTTGAATTTTGAAAAGGAATAATAAGGTAAGCTGGGTCAGATTCTTAAGAGACGAGGGAATGTCACCATATAAATTGGCTTCAGCTAAGCCCAAAACAATGAGCTTTGTTTGTTTACCAAGCCAAGACAATTTTTGCGGACTGAAATTAATATTGGATAGTCTTAGATGAGTGAGTTGTGTGAGGTTGGCCAATGAGAAAGGGATTTTCCCTGAAAATTTATTAAATGAGAGACGCAAAAGGATGAGACTGGTAAGGTTACCAAGCAAAGTCGGTACCAAACCAGAGAAATAGCAAGTAATATTGATATCCAATTCATGCAACGACTTTAGGTTTCCAATTGAATCAGGTAATTTACCAGAGAAATCTATGTTTGAAAGTCACAATCTTATCAAGAATAAGTACCTTAACACCGAGTCTAGGCTTACCACGCCAAAGGCTAACAAATCTCAAACGACCAACCTCCAATAGAATTAATTAAGATCTTGTTGATCATAGCAAGATTGAGTCACCAACCATTTACAGCAAAAATCTCCAGATTTAACATAGCACTCTAATCATCACCAAAAAAGTAAGATACACACCCAAGGTATAGCTAATTGATCTAAAAAACTGTTAGAAGGTGGGATGAGCTAAAATCCAATAAGTAACATAATTAATAGGATGAAGGAAATGCAAGTTTTATGATGATGAACAGTTTGCAAAGTATGTTTTAATTTGGGGAAATTTCCAACTAAATACTGCAAGATCATTTCAATAATAGTATGACAAGAATGATTAAATAATGGAACACAAAGTTTTTCAAAGCAAATATCTTGAAACTATATACTATAATCTATGAGCACTAACAATATAATTCCAAAGCCATAAAATCTAACATACGGTAATTTATCACAAATATACTACGCTACCACATACACCGGTCAGGAGATCCACCCATTCACAATTGACATGATATTTTCCTCTATGGTATGCAGTCTCTTGGCCCCATGGGCAGCAGCCTTACCCATACCCTCAAGATTTTATCTCTCCCTTCATGGGCAGCGAGGAGAACGCATGAAATAGGACCTCTTTTGCATGTGGTCTTTTGGCCCCATGGGCAGTAGCCTCACCCACACATAACCAATGAACCTTTTCCCCCGATTGGCAGCAGAGAAGAACGTGTCATTCAAAGTGAAAAGGCACTCACTTAGATCTGATTCCATTGTCACAAAGATTACGGAAACCAAATCTAGTGATCACCAAGAAATCACACATAGCATAAGGTTAAAACAACATAAAGCTCACAAGTATACATGTACTTTCAAATACATAGTTTATATCCAAGTAATTTCAGAAAAACCTCAAATAGTCTAACTTCCACAAAGTTTGTAAGGTTTTCAACTTCATTATTGTCAAAAAGATTTTCTATCAATTTCCCAAATAACAAGACAAGATAAGCACCTTTAAATTTTCCAACATACCATAAAATCCATGATTTCCTTATCAAAGATTAAATAAAAGATGCTCATTTTTCCATGTCAACAATTCATGCATTTCCCCAAATGCAATACCAAATATGATGCACTTTTCATATATAATAATATATAATAGGGTCACAACACAACAATTTTAAGAAAATGTATATCCACATATAATTTTCCAAAATATGTTTGACCGAAAAACAACATTTATGCAACACGATTATTTTCCAAAAATCTCATTAAAAAGCTACTTACCTTGCAATTCGCAAAAAAACCTAATTCTTCAAGCTCCATAGGAGATTAGCTAAAACCTGAACAATATTAAGCAACCCTATCACAATAAACATAAAGCTTGAAATTATATCTAGTTACAATTTAGGAATTGCCAAATAAGCACTTGATTAGGCAAGCCTAGTATTTAATCTCATCAATAATGTAATCCACTTCCAGAGTTTCTCAATGAATTAATTTACAAGGCATAGACTCAAATTCATACTCATAATCATTCTCTCTAATACCAAAACTTGAACACTTAATAAGTAGTTCCCACAACATTTATACCACATCAACAAGGGACCCGTGATACCAAAAATCATAATATTCTTCAAGACAAACAACTTAAATCTTCAACTAGCTCAAAATAATTAATAAAAATTATTTTCACAATTTATTTCACATTAAAAAGCCAATACCCCCAAATTTTCACCACTTAGATAACCACCATTGTAAAAACCATAAACCCGCTCATCAAATAATTCCACCAATATAAAACTCATACATATAAACACATGAATATCACTTCCAAAACTCATAAATCACATGAATATCATTATTAAAGCTTAGACTAAAGAACCTCAAGCAAAAGCATATAAACCCACTAAAAAGATTAGAAATATTTACCTCAAACAAAAGAGATGAAGATGCTTAGAGGTTTCTAAGGATTTCCAGTGATCTTGCCAGGGATGGTGGAGATGATGGTGCGGAGTGGGTAATGTGGGAGATTGTGAGGGAGTGAAGAGAGGAGTGTTAGACAGAAAATGAAAAAAAGAAAAAGAAAAGAAAGAAAGGAGAAGTGAGGAGCTTTGGCCGGTCAAAGAGATAAAGAGATAGAGTGAAAATGAGTGGTGGGGAAGGGTGGGAGCACGTGAGACCCATAAAAATCTAACTTTTCTCCTTTTTTTTTTTTTTTTGGGAAATGTTAACAAGCACCGTCCGGTGCTTGTTAAAATTTCCTTTTTTGGCTCTTACTTAAAAAAAAAGGAAAAAAAAAATTACCAAAAGTTGCCAAAAAGCTGCCCAAAATTTTGAAAAGTTGACAAAAATTGTGTTGTTAATGGGCACCTTACTGTGCCCGTTAACACAACCCTTTTTTTGACTTGGGGCATTACACCTTACACTACCAAAAGGAAAAAATGAAGTTCATTATTTTAAGGACAAAGTTTCTCTGCAACCTAAATTGGAGGAACTCCATCCAAACTACTATGTCAACACCAGAGAGTGACAAGTGTCTTGGTCCAGCTAAAGTTGAGATTCAATAAATAACCCTCTTAACCCTAGATTTATGACCATTATTTTCTCTTTCTGCAGACCAGTCAGACCTAGGTTAACGACATTATTTTTGAAGTTAAGCTTTAGTTGGATCAGGACACTTGTCACTCTCTGGTGTTGACACAGTAGTTTGGAGGGAGTTCCTCCAATTTAGGTTGTATAGAAACTTTGTACTTACTTTAAATAATACAAATGATCATATGAATATCAAAGAAACAGTTGTCAAATCATAATGGTGAAAATTTTGGAGCATACATAGGATGATCATACCTAATTATGAATACATGCTGGCATATCATGCAAGTGAACTAGACAAGTTTAATTATAGTTAGAGGAACTTCAAAGAATTCTTACTAATATATGTTGCAAATTTAATCATGTGTCCAAGATTAAAATATATATATGTCATATTGCAGGATAAAGAAAAACATAGAGTCAAGAATAAATGCAGATTCAAAAACTAAAAAGTAAACTAAATAGTATATCCTCATTAACCTTTACAAAGGGTGCCCACTTTTCAACATATAAACCACAGGTTTTAGGTCAGTCCTATAGTCACAGGTTTTAGGTCACATTAGAAAGCACGGCCTAAAAAAATGCGGCTATAGGATAGCCACGTTTTTTTGACATATAGCCACGTTTTAAAAACGCGGCCAAAGGACCATTTTTTTTGTAGTGATCAAATCCTCCAAGAGTTGCAAAAATTCGCAATTAAAAGTTAAAAGGAAATGTAAGGGTCCACTTATATTAATTAAAAGAACAGAGACTGGTTCATAAAAACAGGATGTTGGATAGAGGTTATGCAAATCAGAAGGAGAGAAAATTGGAAATGAGCAATATAGATAAGCTGAGCTTAATGAAGCAGTGCATAGGTATAAAATGTAGCTAAGATGAATAAATTAGTGGATAATTGGATAGACTGAGAAAGACAAATTTTTGAAATGAGAGACTTAAGACAAATACAGCAGCAAAATATTGTAATGTTAACTGCTAGTGGAGAAGAATTCCAAAGAATGACTCTTACACTTTGTTTGGAATAGTGGAAAGAGAGCAGAAAGGAAAACATAGGGAAAAAACTGAGGGGTGGAAAACTGATTTCACTGTTTGGTTCCAAAAATGTAAAGAAAAGGCTACGGATTTAAAGGTAAGAGATTTCTGCCAAGTTCCAAAAATCTCTATCTGCCCAAAATGGATGGAAAAAAAGGGAAAGTTGGAAAGGAAAACTGCTGAGTTGACAAAATTGAAATTAATGTGTTAGTAACTTACAAATATACTTTTAACATTTCAACACAAATTTGAAATATATCACATTTATAAAATATACATGAGGGCGTAAAGGTAAAAACAAATATTTTTCCTTTCCCTGCTATTTGCAAACCAAACAAAGAAAAGATAGATTTTTTTTTTTTTTTTGATCATTAAGATAGATTATTTTATTTTCTTGTTTCCTTTTCTTCCTATATCCAAATAGACCTAAGGAAGATAATTTTCTTTTCTCTTTCCTTTCCCCTGCTGTCTTCCTTTCTCTTACCTTCCCCCAGCTACAACCAAACAAAGAGTTGATCTAAAAATAAGAAGTGAGCTAGTGAGAAATACAGATATAAAGGAAGGAGGTTGAAGCACCATATGCAAGCAAACATAAATAGGTTCAACCAAAATTTTCTATCAAAGTTAGAGAACGCAAAGACTTAAAAAACTAGAGTAATAATAATAATAAGTTATAGAACATAGAGCTTTCAAATAAAATAATCATGTCAAAATATGAGCTTTCAGTGGATCACATATTGCTACACAATCCTACAGCAAGGAATCTATGGTCCTCTGTTTTGTCTTTTCGGGTGCAATGGGAGATGACAAAGAAGGTTGTGGAGCTGCTAGCTTGCTAGCCATGGCTTGGTGGTAGAAGAGATAATGGAGAGATTTAGAAGGCTATTCCTCTATGTCTTATAGATAACAAATTCCACATCCATCTTCTCCATGAACCCTCTACCACCTCGCCTTATCCTTCTACCACCACCACCATTTCTACAACCCCCTCCATCAAAACCTGTCCAACTTCGTCCTCCGTATACACCATCACTACCACCACCACCACTACCAACTTGCCATCCTTATAACCCATATCATACTCCTCTACCTTTTGGCCCTCTTCTACCTTTCACACCACCACAATTTTTTTGGCCGACCTTTGGCAAGGGACCACAACCACCACTCCCCCCAATACCTATACCCATAGCTTCCCATCATAATAACATTTCACACTCCTCAACCTTACAATCCAAGCCCACCGTTACCCCATCACAGCCATCCAAACCTCAACAGCCCTAGCCTAAATCACAGCCATCAAAACCTTTCAGCTTTCTTTCGTATTGACTCAAAGGTTTTTTCTTTAGCTTTTGATGGTGGTAGAATAGATTCCAATGCTATTCATGAACGATGGGGTAAGTTCCATGGCTCCATTAGGGTGGGTTGTTTAGGTTTGGATTCGATTATTGCTTGTTTGGCAGACCTTGATCAGTGGAACTTTTGAAAACAACCTTTTTTTCAAACGTTTACGTGAAAACTCTAAACTTTTGGTGTTTACTAGTAGATCTAACAAGGGTGGCTTATTTGTAGAAATCTTTGAATACCACAATGGTGCAAGAAGGGTTGCCTCCGGGTTCCAAAGGGGACCAAGATAGGCGGTTGGGCTTTGTTTGGAAGAAGATTACGTGACCATTTTTTGGGAAAGATGATTGCTGGACTGGAGAAAAAGGTTGTGGCCGGAGGCGGAGAGTTTGAAAAAACAGTTGACATGCAAAAATCCCAAGTTTGGAAGAAATTAAATAGTCACGAAAATAAAGGGAGTAATTTACGTTTTGTGAAGCATCTTCCAAATATAACTGGTCAGTATAATCAGTTTGAGTCTGGGGGATTTGAATTTTCCAAAAAGTCAATTTTTGCTAGTGTGTCAACAGCTGACGTGCAAGTCATTTAAAATGGACCCAGGCCCACTTTTGTTTGAAAATATCTATTGACTTGGTGGGTAAGGGTAAGTGAATTGTTTCTTGGGGTAAAATACATCCCATTGCAAGTAGGCCTACTCAAGTCCACCAACCCAATCGTGAGAATGGGTCGAGCCAACTCTCATTTGACATTTCTTAATACACAGGATACTATTGTTTTTTTACATTTTTTTTTTTTTTTAAGATTTACATGGGCTGGGTTGATGATTCATGATTTTGGAAGGGGCCCAAGCTACAAAGTATGGGAGGCCTAAGTCTAAATTTTTTATTTTTTACTAAAAATTAAACTATTAAAAAAAAAAAATTTGGGCCCGGGGGGCTTGGAACCCCACTTGGGTTAGGTTGTGTTTGAACTCAAATTACTTTTTTGGCTTAATACTTATCTTTATCCCATGATTCTCATCCCATGCAGTTTTATTTTTAAAAAAATGAAAAAAAAAAAAAAGAACCTATTCATCATTCTCAATAAAAATAAAGTTAAGAAAACCTATTCACCGTTCTTAATAAAAATAAAGTCAATTATTGCCTTTTTGACTTACAAAAATACCTCTAATTTAATTAACTTATCTTTATTCTCTCTCTTTTTTCTTTTTTTTCTTTTTTGAAAGACTTAGAGTCTGTTTGGATACCGCTTATTGCTGAAAATTGAAAACACTGTAGCAAAATAATTTTTAAATATGTGAATAATACCGTGAGACCTAGTTTTGAAGAAAAATTTGTTGAATTAGACAACTTGTGGGTCCCGTAAACAGTGCACAGGACCCATTGTATTGGACGCAAACGTGCTGAAATTGAATTTCAGCGCAATCCAAACGAAGGCTTATCCTTTATTCCTAAAATATCAGAAATGGTTAAAACCATGATTTTCAGACCCAAACCGGATTGGACCGGATCGTACAATCCAACTCGAGTAACTGTTTGTAGACATCAAAATTTTTATGATGTATCCACAACCGTCCAATTGATCATGATTGAGTATCTTTAATCAAATTAATTTCCAATTGATGATGTAGACAACTAGCAAATGAAATCAAGCCTTGTGGTAATATCAAAGGAAGAAAGGCATGAGGCAACGTCAGGAAGAAAAAAAGAAAAAAAAAAAAAAAAAACTCATATGGAAGGTTCTTATTAATAGAAAACCAAATTAAATTCATAATTCATAATTAACTCTCAATAAATTCTAAGAGAAAGTTCGAAATCAAATGCTATTGAGTTGCCTATAAATAGAGGTTTCTTATATGAGAAAATGACAGAGAAACAAAGAGTGAAAAACCCTACTGACACTCTGCCAAAATAAAGAGTCACCTCTAAGTCCAAAAGAGCACCCTTGCTCTCTCAAAATCAAGCTCATTCCTACTTCTTCAAATCAAAGTAGCTAAGGATTTTCCTTCAATTTTGTTCGAGATCAAGCCAACGGCCCTCGACTTCAAATCAAATACATCCAATCACACATCCAACTTGGAGACATCAAGGCACGATTCAAGATCAAACTTCATATCCCTTTGGATCGTAAAGTTTCTTGGAGATCGAATCAGAGGAGTTTTGTTGTATTATTTCATTGTAAAGAGTCATATAGAGGATTGTACTCACATATTTACAAATCAATATAAATTGAAAATTTGTTATACTATTTCGTAATTGTGTGATTTATCTTTTTATGAATTTTGTGTGTACAATCCTGATTTTTATTTTTTAGATAAGTGAATAATTGAGAGTGGAGGTAAGGTTAAAAAAAATAAATAAACAAACAAGGCACAAGAAAAGATGTAATTACCACTAAGTTATCACTTGAACCCCTACATAAGATCCCGATTTAAATAACCTTTATTTAACTTGGCTCTTCAAGAAAAATTTCTCACTCATGATTTATGCCAGACATTAGTAAAATCAATGATTAATAGATGATCCTATTCTAGGCTCGTGTTTTGCCAAGCTCTGAGATTGAAATTTGAAGTTACAAATACAATTTAGCTCTTTCACTCTTTTTATGTTTTTATTATATATATATATATATATATATATATAATTTTTTTAATAAGAGTTGCAAACCTTCATACATATATGATATCAAAGATGTGATATTTCAATACTATCATAACAGGAAAGAACGTTCAAAAGAAAAATTAAAGATAGTACAATGACAAGATATATAAGACTGTAATACATTACAGACATGGTAGATTTTCATAGATATGTATCAGCTAAGATGGAGAACTTCATGGACGGAAATCTCTGAAGAAAATCTTCGTTAATCAAATCCAGCAGCTGCATTACTTTATTTTCCCCCTTTCTACTTTCACTTTTACTGCTTTCTTCCAAAAGTCTTGAGAAACCACTCCAATTTTCTTATGGTCAGTTTATTACCAATAATGACCCCATTTATTAATCCACTCCCATATCCCATCATAATAACTACCCAATCAGATTTACTAGGAAAATTTGAACCTTCACCTTGTTCGAAATTCAGCGGTGGCTGTTTCAACGTCTTAGAAATTTTGCATTTCTTAGTCAAAGGCACACCACACAAACCTGTGTTTCCCAAATATGAATCATTTTCAAAGGTAGAGAATTGTTGACCTTGCGGAATAGACCCTGTGAGATAGTTATTTGAGGCATTGAAGAATGCAAGAAATGTGAGTTGCAATAATTGCTGAGGAATCTCTTCTGATAGCCTATTTTGAGAAAGATCCAAAGATTCAAGCTCTGTTAAGTTTCCTAAGGAAGATGGGATAGGACCAGTGAGAATGTTGTTGGATATGTTGAGCAAGTGAAGCCCCTTTAGATTTCCAATGACTTCCGAAATTTCTCCATCAAATTTATTGCTTGACAGATCAATAGCTATAAGATGATCTTGGATCTTTTCATATAGGGTCTTGATGCCTTTGTTTGTCATTTCCAAGTTGTAACTAAAATCATTTTCAAAAGTGAAACTAGGAGATTGGGTGCTTGTGATTGCAGCCATATAAGCATTATCCTTGTCAAATGTCAAGTTGGCAACTTTCATGGAAGTCCAACTTTGGAAGTGCTCATATGGTAACTTACCTGTAAAGTTATTGAAAGAGACATCAATGATTTGCAACTTGGGAAAATCAAGACTGCTTTCAGGTTTCCCAATTGCACTATGGAACCCATTAGATTGCAAACTTAGAACCCTCAACCTTGGAAGCTTCCCCAACCAAGAGGGGAAAATGTCATAAAATTGATTGTTACCAAGAAGAAGAATCTCCAACATTGTGCAGTTGGACAATGATCTTGGTACTTGCCCTTCTAATTGATTATAACTTACATCAATCGCTCTCAATCTACTTTCTTCCATGTATATTTCAGGAAGTATTCCACGGAAATTGTTGTTTTGTAAATTCAATACTACCAAGTCGCTCAATTTGCTCAAGCATTTGGGAAGCATGCCCCCCAAGTGGTTGTGTGAGAGATCCAGCACTACAATTGAGCTAAGATTGCAAAACAATGGTGAGATTTCTCCAGTCAATTTATTGTTTGAGACATTATATTGGGTGACGGAAGGGGATGGAATTGGAAGTGATCCTCGCAGCTTGTTGGAAGAGAGATCCAAATAAAGTAAACTGTCCCATGGAAGAATAGGCGGAGTGTGGTTGTAAGACTCAAAAGTTGTAAGGAAATTGAAGGATAGATCCAACGCTAAGAAAGTTTGTTTCCCTATGTTGAATATCCAATTTGGTATTTGACCATGAATTTTGTTGTAGGCGAGAGACAAAATCTCCAATTCATGCTGAGAATGCAAAAAAGTTGGGAATTCAGTCAAGTTACATGCATTTAATCCTAATAGCTCAAGCTTCGAAGTACTGGCGTTGGTAGTTGAATTAATGGGGAATGATAGATGGATTCCTGAAAGCTGGAGTGCAGTTAGATTTTTGAGCTTTAGAAACAAGTCCATGTCCACTCTGCCACTAAGGTTATTAGAAGCTAGACTCAGATATTCAAGATTCGCAAGCCTACAAATTGATTGTGGAATTGAACCATGGAATTTATTGATCCCAAGGTCCAATATAATTAGTTGGGTAAGGTTTCTAAGCCAAGGTGGAATTTGACCAGTCAGTTGATTTTTGGCAAGGGATAATAGGGAAAGCTGGGTCAAGTTCTTAAGTGAAGATGGAATGCCACCATATAAATTTGTTTCTCTTAAGCGCAAAATAGTGAGCTTTGTTTGCTTACCAAGCCAAGGCAACGTCTGTGCACTAAAACTATTCTCGGAAAGTTCTAGTTGACTGAGTTGTGTGAGGTTGGCCAATGAGAAAGGGATTTGCCCCGAAAATTTATTAAATGAGAGAGACAAAACGATGAGATTGGTAAGGTTACCAAGTGAAGTCGGCACCAAACCAGAGAAATAGCAAGTATTGATGTCCAATTCAATTGAGGACTTTAGGTTTCCAATTGAATCTGGTAACTTACCAGAGAATCCCGTGTTTGCAAGTCTCAGTATTTGAAGGGGATTGCTACTGTGGAATTCTGGTAGATATCCGGTGAGATTTTCATTGTCTCGCACACTGAGGAATTGAAGATTTGGTAACTTGAAAATCTCCATGGGAAATTCACCGTACAGTTCACAACCTCTTAGGCCAAGAGATTTTAAAGAAGACAAGTTGGCCAAGATGTGAGGTACCGGGGAAGATATGTTCACCATACCCAAATAAAGATGTTTGAGGTTGGTTAAGTTCTCAACAACACTTTTTAGGCCGGGATTTTGGAGTTTCAATTGATTGAAAGAGAGATCAAGGGAAACCAAGTTGGAGAGCTCAAAGATTTCTGGCGGAATTTGACTACTGAAATTTGACATAGAGAGGTTGAGATATGTTAAGTTTGAGAGGTACCTGATGCATGGGGGAATTTGAGAATAATTGAAGTTATTATCTGCGAGATTGAGCTTTCGAAGGTACACAAGGTGGAAAAGGCTGCTGCTAGAGTTGAAGGAGCCATACAGTTGACTGCTACTGAGGTCAAGGCCAATCACGTAACCTGTACCTCTGTCACATAGGACACCATCCCATGAACAACAATCATTCCTTTCTCCAGAGTTCCACGATGAAATCTTTGGATACGCAAAAGGATCACCAGAAGCACTCATATCTATTTCAAAGCTTTGCTTGAACTGCAACAAGGCAGAACTCTCAAAATCTCTACACACTGGCTGAGTTGATAAAGAGGAACAACAATTTAGATAATGAAAAATCGACAAGAAGAAGAGCAAGCGCATAGATATCAAGAGACACGTGGATGACCCCATATTAGTATCTTCAAAAACTTCCTTGGCACTCTGATAATTTTGAAACTAGGAACAAACTGCTTATATAGACAAAATTCATCGGTGGTTCTATTATGCATTTGTAACACACACAAGCACTGATTAAAACGTAGCAAAAGTGCATAACAACCAAAATAGCTTTGTTTGGGTTTCCACTATTTGGTTGGTAGGAAAAAAACGTAGCAAAAGTGATCCATCTGGGCCTACCTTCTCGAAGCCACCCAATATGGGTGTAAATGGAGAGAAATGTGTAAGGGAGACCAGCAGCCCGTTTTTGCAAACCAAATAAAGATAAAATCACAATTTTTTTTTTCTTTTCTCTTTCTTTCCTTATTTCCAAACATATGTAAAGGAAACATTTTCTTTTCCCATTATTTCCTTCCCCTTATTTCCTATTTTTAAAGATGTGAATAACACATTTGTGTTTGCCTTTCTTTTATCCTTTCCTTTCCCTTATTCTTTTATTACTCTAAGCTACAACCAAACACAATGTTAGGCATGCGATGCGACCCATTCTTATCTCACACTTGTGTTGTTCATACTCATCTCTCATGATGGAATTGATCTAGTTCAAGTCATCACCCTCTCTTTCCAAAGCATTAATTTCTCTTTTTGTAAAAGCAAAGCATAAAAGATGGGCAAAATAGACTGGTGTTTTGGCTTCATTCAAGTCACTCTTTTCCTATCTTTCCAAAGCAATAATTATCAATTACTCTCCTTGTATAGTTAAGCAAACAAGATTAGGTTGAACTGTTGAAAGCCTAGTCAAGAAAGGTGCCTAGCTTTGGATAAGTTAGAATTAGACTAACTACATTTTTTACTCACAATATTGGGGATATTTACATTTTCACTCTTTGAAATTTTCAATTTCACCCTTCATATTTGATATCATTTTTATATTAGTTATGTTGTGCATTTCCATTAGTAATCTAAAAAAATATAATACTTTTTTCTACCTGCAAAAATGAAAATTTTGCACTCCACAATATTTTAAAGCAAGTATTTCATGAAATAGTTAAATAGGAGGGGCATTTAACGACTAGATTACTAATTAAAATGGATAGCAACGGTAATATGAAAACTAAATCAAATATAAAAGACCAGAATAAAATTTTGAAATGTAAAGAGTCAAAATGAAAACAACCCCAAACTTTAAGGGCAAAAAGTCTTAAAATAAATGAATTATAACTTATTTAGAAAACAAATTCATTAGTACTTTGATGATAAACAATAATCATCATGATTGTCATTTTCAAATTGTATCGTATTTATATATTAAAAAATATAATATATACAATTAGTCCTAAATTATTTTAGTCATAGTGATCTCTTTTAGCTAAAAAACTTTAAGTGATCAAATTTAGTTCTTTATAAACTTTAAATTAATGTTTTTAGTTCTTATGGAATGATGTTGTGTTAGTTTTAGTTTAACCACATCATTTAAGGGATTAAAAACAACCACTTTAAACATCATAGACTAAAATCACTAATAGCTCAACTTTAGCAGCCAACCTTACAATTGAGAACTGAGTTTCAGTTAACTTAACTGGTAAAATTTCTTAGCATGATGATTGGTGTCTTAGCTTGATAATTAAAGCATCATAGAGTAAATGTCATAAGTTGTAATTCTATAGTCTATATATGCTAAGAAGTAAAATAGAAATCACTAATGAGTAATGACTAAACTTTAGTAACTAAAGTTATATGCTAAGAGTCTTGTAACTCAAATAATATATTCTGGTATTTCTAAGAGAGATGTCCAAATTTAAATCGCCTCTCTTAGTGGTAATTATAAAATTTATCAAAAAAAAAAAAGAAAAGAGGTATCCGACTATGGAACATTATATTTAAGAAGGAAAATGAAACCATTTCTTGAAAATTGTGAAATTTTGAATTGGTATATTTTCACTTTCAAAATTTTGTATTATTAAAAAAAAAATGTTATGTTAAGTATGGGATGGACTTGGGAGTTCGGAGTTGGATCTTTCTAGATGGAAATGAGTCACACATGTTTGGGCACAACAAAAATCTACATCAATTCACAATATTCTTAAATTAGCCAATTATCTCACATATGGGTCATTAAAAAAAATTAAATTGTAGATTGTAAAAGGCTCATGTGAAAGCTGGTAGACTTACTTTTTTTTTTTTCTTTAAAAAACACACACACACATGCACAAAAAAGGGGAATGAAGTTCTAGTGAAAGACAAATCACAAACTCCATCCAAAAATCATAATAACTTTTAGAGAAATGTGGGATAAATTATGCTACACAAGACACATTTCGTACTCTCATAAGAAATGGTGTGAAATATTTGTGAATTTTTATTGTATTCTTAACTTTATTGAATTAAACAAAAATTGGCCCAGTTAATCAGTTCTTAAAGCTAAGGATTTGTTTGGTTGGAGAAGTGGAAAATTGGAAGGATAGAAAATTGGTGGGAGGATGGAAAAGTAGAAGAATAAAAATAATTTAGTTTTCCTTCGTGTGTGTCTGGTTAGAGAGGTGAAAAAGTAGAAGGGTGGAAAAATCTTTTATTTGATTGAAGAGAAAAGTGGGAGAATAGAAAATGTAGTTTATATAAACTAACTTTTATGCCCTTGTTACATAATATGTAAAAAAAATAAATTAAAAAAAAATTATTTGTACTCATTAAATAATATAAAAATTAACACATTATACATACAATTTATATTATTTTTCTTTGTTACCAAACAACACCCACTTCTTTGTAATCATTAAATAAGAAAATTACAATTTATTTAAAATAAGAAACACCATAAAATCTCAATCTCATTTTCTTAAATTTAACCATTTATTTGCATTAGGAACATAATTTTTTTCATTCTACAACCGCTTTGGTTCTTAATTAAAACAAAAATGAAAAATGAAAATAAAAATAAAAACTTGTTGGAGCTCAATAAAAAATAGTATACAATAAAACTAAAAATAAAATAAAAGGCTGGTGGGTCTCACAACCTCACCTATATTATTTTCACTATTATTCCTTACCCTTCTCTCTCATGAAATCATCTCTCAGATTCCTCTCCCTTATCTTTTTTTCTTTGTGACTTTCTTCTCATACTTTCACTTTCACATTTCTTACTTTCATATCAATTAATCTTAGATGCATTTCCCAAAAAAAAAAAAAAAAAAAAAAAAAATGATCTCAGGTGCTCACCGTAGTCACAGGTATTTCCGTTTTCTTCTCTCTCTTTTCTTTTTTTTTATATTAAATTTATGAAAATGCATTTTCATTTTTAACCGATGATACTTAAATCAATTTTTTTTTTTTTATAATTATTTTCTTTGTTGAATGATAGTGAGATGAAGTTATTGTTGAGAGAAGAGAGGAAACTGGGCAAATTTTTTTGAGTTAAATGCAAGTGGCTGAGAGAAGAAGGGTAGAAATGGTCATTTGCTGCACAGTCACTTTTCTCCAGCATTTTCTCTCCAAATTTTTTTTGTGAGTGGAAAATGTTTGGGCTCCACCCAAAATGTTCCTCTCATTCCCTCCTTACCAAACAATACCTATACTTATTTTCTCTTCATTATTTTTCATCTATCCTATTTCACCTCCAACAACCAAACATACTCTACGCATAAAAGACAGCAGGAAGCTAATGGCCCCTTATTTACAAATAATTTTTTTTTTGGCTGACTTATTTACAAATAATAAAGACTGACAGGTTTAGTCAAAAAAACAAGAAAGGGTCTTTCTTTCCGGATTATTATTTTTTAAAAAAAAAATTGTCTTTCTTTTTTAGTATATATTATTATTACTATTACATAAAATCACTATTCTTGTAAAGTTACGCGTTAAAGATCCGTAGGAGAACTAGACTCTAGTCAAGAAAAAGGAGTCCAAGTCTTGGATAAAGTTACAATTGTACCTTCTTTGTAGAAAACCAAATTTTATAATTATATCTCATATTCACATTATATTCAACTAACTCCCTCCCCTACTATCTAAAAAATATATTTTATATTTTATTAATTAGATGTAAACATATTTCAGCATGAATCATGGTGATGATGAAGGAATGAAAGTAATGAATTTTTTTTTTTGGTTAAAACCCAATTTTTCTTTTAAGTTTTGAATATTACTTGAACATCATCATTTCTATTTTCATCCTTAAAGCTTACGTACACTTGTTCTATTTACATTGAATTGGATATTTATAATACTTTATGGAATGATTTTATCAATTAAACGTTGTTATATCACAATTTCCTTATTATCCTTTGACATGAGAGGTTTATATTTATATAGGGTTGGATTATTAAGTTACACTTAGCGTAACTCTAAACAATATTACATCATTTGACATGTTTTAATTGGATTCAAATTTTGACAAATCTACTGTTAGATTATATTATCTTTGTATATTCTTCAAGTTTGCAAAATTTCAAGATGATTAAAAATTAATCACCCTATCATCAATCAATTTTTTATAGAACCACTAAACCCAATGTTTTCACTTTTTTTCTTTTCTTTTTTTCCTCTTTATCAAGACTTAAACGTTTCTTTCTCTCTCTCTGTTTTTTTTTTTTTTTTCCTTTTTGGTTTCCTTTCTTCAAAATTCTAATCACTCTTTTTTTTTTTTTGGTTTTTGTTTTTATTTTTTTCAAATCTTTTCTTCTTTATTTTTGAATTATTAAAAAAATATAATTTTTAATGTACTCCCTTTTTTCTTTTTAATGGTTTATTTATGTTGGTGTTTGAATTTTCTCTTCACATCAATTTGTACTATTTTTTTTTTTTTTCATTTTAATGAATGTCTTTTCTATGTTCAAAACAAAAATTACTATGCATATGGTTTAATTATATATAAGAGAGAAATGTTTCAAATTAAGATGAATGAAAAATTATGACACTAAACATATTAAGATTAATGGAAAATTATGACACTAAATATAAAAAAACAGTCGCATTGCACGTATTAAGTATGTGTGATAAGACTAGTATATTTTTAAAAAAAACACATTTAAGAAGTAAAAATGAGATTACTAATGAAAAAATAAAAACAAAAATTGTTGGTAATGTTGTTCTGCTAACGTTGCTTAAGTTTTATGAAAATACATGTGGGTGAAAAAGTGTTGTAGAAATACGTGTTGTGTTGTTTAAACAACGAAAACTGTTATTCAAACAACATTACCAAACAGACCTTAAACTTTAGTGACCAACGTTATATACTAAGATTCTTGTAACTCAAATAGTATATTTTGGTATTTCTAAGAGAGATGTCCAAATTCAAATTTCCTCTCTCAGTGGAAACTATCAAATTTATCAACAAAAAAAAAAAAAAAAAAAAAAGAAGGTATCCAACTATGCAACGTTATATTTAAAGAAGGAAAATGAAACCATTTCTTGAAAATTGTGAAATTTTGAATTGTGAAATTTTCTCTTTCAAAAGTTTTGTATTATTAAAAAAAAAAATCGAGACGTTAAGTATGGGATGGAGTTGGGAGTTGGGTGTTGGATCTCTCCAAATGGAAATGAGTCAAGCTAGTTAAGGTGTAACACAAATTTACATCAATTCACAATATTCTTAAATTAGCTTATTATCAATTAGTCATGCTAGCTAGGACATAACAAAAATTTACATCAATTCACAATATTCTTAAATTATCTTATTATCTCCAACATTGTTTATTAAAAAAAAAATTAATTGCTGATTGTAAAAGGATAATGAGAAAGGTGGTAGACTTACTTTTTATTCTTTTTAAAAAAACAAGCACATATATGCACAAGAAAAGGGAACGAAGTTCTAACGAAATACAAATCACAAACTCCATCCAAAAATCATAATAACTTTAAAAGAGTGCAGGATAAATTGTACCACACAATACACACTACCTACTCTCCTAAGAAATGTTATGAATTTTTATTGTATTCTTCACTTTATTGAATTAAACAAAAATTGGCCCTATTAATTAGTTTTTAAAGCTAAGCGTAAAAGACGGCAAGAAGCTAATGGCCCCTTATTTACAATTTTTTTTTTTTTTGAGAGAAATGATAAAAATGTAAAGACTGACAGGTTTTGTCAAATTAAAAAAATAAAAATAAAAATAAAAATTTCTTGTAAAGTTACGCGTTACGCGTAGAAGATCTAGACTCTAGTCAAGAAAAAGGAGTCCAAGACTTGGATAAGGTTAGAATTGTACCTTCGTTTTGAAACCAAATTTTAGAATTTTATCTCATATTCACATTATATTCAACTAACTCCCTCCCCCACTATCCAAAAAACATATTTTGTTTTATTAATTAGATGTAAACATATTTCAGCATGAATCATGCCGATGATGAAGGAATGAAATGTAATGAATAATGATTTTTCATTTTTTTTTTTTTTTTTTTTCTGTTAAACCCAAACTGTTTTTTAAGTTTTGAATATTAATTGAACATCATCATTTCTATTTTCATCATTAAAGCTTACTTACACTTGTTCTGTTTACATTGAATTCGATATTTATAATACTTTATGGACTGATTTTATCAATTAAACGTTGTTACATCATACTTCTCTTATCATCCTTTGGAAACACAAGTACACTGTCATGACTCATGAACAAGTAAACCCAAAGAAAGTAAATTTAGGGCATTAATCTTAATTTTTTTTAAAGTAATTTATTTTTAATTTTTGACAGCATTAGATACTAAAAACCGATAAGTACAAATAAAACATAAATAAATTATTTAAATAGATCAACATTCAACTAAGAAAGCTGAATTTCAAAGCAACTATTTAAACTACAAAATTTTCCTCCAAACGTGGTGATTTAGAAGACCATCCAATTATTCTAAATCGCATGATTCATTGAATTATTTAAATAAATCACATGACTATTAAGTAGGTTATACAACTAAAAGTACATGCGAATACTGTTGAGTTGTCATATAGTAGTTTGGAGGCTCTTTTCTTTAAATTGGTTGTGGGAAAACTTTGCCCTTCAATGAAATATTAAATTTTCTGCCCTACAGTTTGTGTTAGATTCTAAAGTTTAGGATTTTATGTATTTAGAACTCTAATGTGTATTGTTGGCAAACCATGATCAAAACAATGTGTTTAGAAGTGTTTAAAGCTTGCTCAAAGTTGTATGTCAATGTAAAGTTGGAATCGAGTTTAAAGCAGGAAGCACTGTGGCTTTCGGCCTGGCTCGATTGATCGAAGCTTAGGCTCGACCGATCGAAGCTTAGGCTCGACCGATCGAAGCTCGGGCAGATTGCTTTTCTGCAGATTCGTCCAACTCAGCCCTATTTGTTTTAAAACGTTTTTAGGGTTTCTTATTTGTCCTAAGTATAAAAGGCAAACCCTAGCCACGTTTTAGTGTTGCTCATATTTGCGGTTTGTGTAAATCTCTTGTGAGATCTAGAGGAGCTTTCCTTTACACAAACTTAGGGTTTTCAAGGAAAAGATTTATCTACGCCTTGATGATCAATTCAGTTGCTGTCATTAAAGCTTAAAAACTACACAAGCGGGTGTGCTTGTAGCTGGTGGGAATCCAAGAAAGAAGAAGTCCATGGATTCGGAGCTTGCACGTGGTCGTGTCAGTAAGTTCTACTGGTTGGTAGCAATAAGAAGTCGAGCGTGGGGGCTTGTAAGTCTTATTGTATGAATTTCGATTCTTTCAAGATAGTGGATTCAAGTTTACCTTGAGGATAGTTAGGTTAAATCCTTCCCAGGTTTTTACCGGTTTGGTTTCCTAGGTGATCATATCTTGTGTTATTTATTTTCTGCTGCTTTGCATGATTTGATCTTTATTATTGTGATAACCTAGACTTGTTTAATTGGACTAAGTAACAACTTGGCTAATTACCTAGGTTTAATCAATTGTTTAAGGGGTCTAAAAACTGTCAAGTGGTATCAGAGCAGGTAGCTCTTTTGTTGTTGATCCTTTGATCACTGAGCTGATCCTTGACCCTTGTTGTCATGGAACACGGACACTCTCTAGTTATTCCTCCTCACTTTGATGGGAATAATTATGCTTACTGGAAAGTAAGGATGAAAGCATTCCTGAAATCCATTGATGAGAGGGTGTGGAACTCCGTTGAATACGGATGGGAGAAGCCCACTGCTCCTGTTAGTGAGTGGGAAACTTCTCAGAAAGAAGCAGCTTCGTTTAATAGCAAGGCTATGAATGCGATTTTTAACGCTGTTTCTATGGAGGAATTTAAGAGAATCTCGAATGTTGAGATCGCTCATACTGCTTGGAATATCCTCCAGACTGTGCATGAAGGCACAAAGGCTGTCAAAATAAATAAATTGCAGCAATTGACTTCTAAATTTGAAAGCATTAGGATGTCTGATGATGAATCTTTTGATGAATTCTATGCTAAACTGAATGATATTGTTAATTCTGCTTTTAACTTGGGTGAAATCTATGATCAACCTAAAATTGTTAGGAAGATTCTTAGATCTTTGACTGAAGACTTTAGACCCAAGGTGACTGCCATTACTGAAAGTAAGGATGTGGACTCCATCCCTGTTGATGAGCTTGTAGAATCTCTTCAATCCTATGAGTTGGATCTACCCAAAACTACCAAATCCAAATCAATGGCTCTTAAGTCAGTTGATGATGTTGATAGTAGTGGATTTGATGATGAGCTCTCTGCTACAGAGATTGCCTATCTTGCCAAGAACTTTAGAAACTTTCTCAGGAATAGCAATAGAAAGGCAAGAGGCACAAACACTGCTGAACCTAGAAATTTTAGGGAAAGAGTAGGTCAAGCTTCTAATAATTCCTTGGACTCTCAATGTTTTGGGTGTCAAGGGTATGGACACATGAAATCTAAATGTCCAACCTATTTGAAGTCTAAGGGTAACGCTATGGCTGTAACCCTTAGTGATGGTGATGTATCTGATCATGAGTCCGATTGTGATGAGGATGGAAACTTCATTGCTTTCACTGCTACTGCTGTAGTTGATGAGAGCATATCTATTGAAAAGAACCTTTCTGATGGGGAACTCTCTGAAGATGCAGATCTTCAAGAGGCCTATAACAAACTTTGCAAAGTTGCTGCAAAGGATGCTATGAATGTTGAACTTGGCCTAAAGAAAATTGAATCTCTTGAGCTTGAAAAGAAAAATTTGCTTGTTAAATTGTTTGATGCTAATGATCTTTTGAACAATGTGAAAACTGAAAACATGTTTTTGCTTGATAAAGTTAAATCTTTGGAACTTGATTTATCTGTTGCTAGATCTGCTAGTTCTAAACTTAATCAAATACTAAGTGTTCAAAAGTCGTCTTCTGACAAAACTGGTTTAGGTTATGTTGATAGCATCTGTGTGTCCGCTCCCCATTCCACTAAGTTTGTTCCTTCATCTTCTTCTTTTGAACCTTTAGTGAGTGAGATAGTGAGTGAAACTGTCAAACCCTCTGTGAGTGAGGTTGCTAAACCCTTAGAAGGTTCATCATCTAGGAAGAATAGGGTTGATCTGAAAGAATCTAAGCCTAAGAAGCCTACCCTATCTAAGGACAAGACACATGATAAACCTGCATGGGTTTGTCACTTTTGTGGAAAGATTGGACACATACGTCCAAATTGCTACAAGCTGCAAGCTGCAAGCTGCAAAGAGAGCAAACAAACCAAAAGTACCTGTGCCTCAAGTACTTGATCCTATGATACTTACTGGTGATTTGGTAAAGGTTTTAAACCTTTATTCCAATCCTGGAGTTGGTAATTATTCTCAAGTGAATAAAAACTCCAATGCTCGTGGTGCATCTAAAAAGTTTTGGATGCAAAAGACTCGACCTAACTGAATCTTTCTGTCATGGTCCTTGTGCTTCATTGCTCTACCCTTTGTGACCATTGTTCTTTGGTTTTGTTTTTGTTTTTGTTTTTGTTTTTTTTTGTTTTTTTTTGTCTCTAGGATTTGCATAGCATAACATTCATGCATTTCATTCTAGGTGTTTTTTTATTTTTATTAAAAAAAATAAAATAAAATAAAGGGGAAAAGGAAGATCATTTTGTTTTGCACTATTCTTCTTGGTTTTGAGAACAAGGTTGGTCAATTTATTTTCACATAACATGTCTTTTGTACCTTATTTAACTTTGATGAGCTTATTTATTGCACTCTACTAGTTGAAGATTTGTAGTGCATGTTGTGTGGGAAAGATGTGTATGGTTTTTGATTACTATGTCTTAATCTTGAAGTCACATGTTTTTAAATGTTGGACATGAACTTTTAGAGAAAGGCATAAATAACCATCTCACTACTGTTCACTAGCCAATCATGAACACCTTAGTGCATATTATAAGATTTTGTGCTCGAGAAAGTGTAGTACATGCATAAAAAGAACATAAGGTGAAGCCTCGGTTAAAGTGCTTAATTCTTAAAATCAAAATTGGTGTATACTATTAGGCTTGATGCCAAACTCACATAACTTAAAATTGGAATGTATATTATGAGGCATAAATACAAGAAACTTACATGATTGCAAGCTTATAATCTAGGAGATATGGGAGTTATATGATGTAACTCTTTAGGTGATAGTCTCTTTTAAATTCTTTGTGATGAATTTTGTAGACTCTGTGATTGATTGTCATTCATATATCACCTCACATGTATCTCAAGTCATTGCTAGTCGCACACACTACACAAGTTATTCTTTTCTAAACATCGTACATGTTATTGTGTGTGTTTATGATCTGACCAACCACGTTTTTGCAATCACTTTAAATTATGTGCAAACTAAATTTGTTGCTTGAAAATTTGTGGAGAATGCAAAATTTTGTTTTTGGGAATTTTGGGCTTAAAATTCTTGATTTGAAAAACATACCATCTCATACTCATGCATTTTTGTTCTTAAAATTCTATGCTTTGAGTCAAATCATCTTGTTTTTTCAAAAATTGTGTTTTTCCTCGTAAATGGTGAGTCTCTGCCTGATTCGATCGGTCCATTTTGTTTTTCGACCGATCGAAATTTTTAAAATTTTTTAAAATTTGAGAGAGGGTGTCTCTGTCTGTTTCGACCGGTCGAGGATTATTTTCGACCGATCGAAACTCGTTTATCAATTTTTTTTAAAAGGCAGAATTGGACTTTTTCAAAGTCACTTTTCAAATAGTTTCTTGCTTTTCTCTCTCTCCGCGTTGGCTCTAGGCTCCACCATCCATTTTTTTGTCATTTTCCTTCAAGTTGTTTGTAAGGTTTTTGTCCTTGGAAGCCGGTAAGTCCCTTTTGCCCTTCTTTTTCAAGTTTATTTCTTGTTTTCATGCATTATCATGGGTATTTTCGGCATCTTCAAACTTATTGGGGTTTTTGATGATTCAAGCCTATTCTTGTGTAATTGATCAATGGGTTTTTGCGCCATGATGTTATATTGATGTTCCCTATAGTTTAATTTGATCAATTTTTTGGTTTTTGAAAAATTGGAAATTCTAGGGTTTTAAATTTGATCCGAATTGGGGATTTTGTCAAATTGGCTTAAATTGATGAAATTGGCTTATCCAATTAATGTATTTGGTCATTATTTTTGTTATTATATCATGTGTAATGATCAATTCGTCAATATTTTTTCAAATTGATCAAGTGGTTTCTATAATTTTGGGGTTTTTGTGTTAAAAACCTTAATGTGCAAGCCAATTTTGTAATTTGAACATTTTTTACTTAATTCACAACATTAGAACGTGCATCATGACATTTAAACTTGTTCATGCATCATATAGTTTTTGATTCTATATTTTGTTTTTGTGCTAACTTACAGTCTGCCCTTGGTTTTGGTTTGTTTTTTTTGTTCTTTTGCTCTGTGTTTTGATCCTTATCTTAGCACCATGCCTAGGAAAACTAGAGCTCATAGGACCACTTCCACTTCCTCTGGGTCTCCACCTAGGGTTGAGCTGTTTAAGAATGATAAGTGTAGAGAAGCCTATGACTCTTTGAACTGTAAGCGTAAGATCTGGTCTGAGTGAGCTATTATGTTAGATGCGCTTGATCCAGCCATTAGGGCCAATTTTGAGCCTAGAGGTTGGTTGCCTCTCTTAGAGATAGATCATCCACCCTCGACCACCCTGATTAGAGAGTTCTACTCGAACCTCTCTTCTCACGTTTATGATTCCAACACCCTAGTTAGGAGTTGGATATGAGGTGTAGAGTTCACCATTACCCTTCGCGTAGTGGCTGAGGCTCTTAGGGTGCCGGTTGTTCAGGATGCTGACTATCCCTATGATGAGTCACCCTCTTTAGACGTTGTCATGTCTTACATCACTGGGTCATCTATCCAGTGGGGTATTGATCCTTGGATCACGTCCGCTGAGCTTACCGAGACGGCCTATCTCTTCTTTAGGATTGCGTGTCATTCCTTGTGGCCTATCTCTCACTTCCACACCATCCCTTTAGAGCGATGTGTGTTTTTGTATGCCTTTGCTTCTGAAGCGTCCATCAGTTTTCCTCACTTGTTCCTTCGTTCTTTGAACGAGATTCATAGGAGTTCTGCCGTTGGGCATGCGCTGATTCATCCTATTTTCATTCATAGGATTCTGCTCTACTTAGGTCTAGATGATTTTTCATCGGGTGAGCCTGTTCATGTGATAGTTCCCATAGGTGCCACCTTTCTTCGTCAGAGGGCTGCTCAGTTGAGAGTTGCTCCTCCTCGTACTAGAGGTACGTCATCTAGTAGTGTTCCCCCTCCTCCCTCTTCTACAGGTACAGCTGCTGCTGAGACTTCAGGTGCTGCTGATGCTGCTGTTCCTCCACCGACTACTTCGGATGATTCAGACATTCGTCCCACGTTGGATCATGTCTTGACCGTTCAGGCGACTTAAGGACAGATTTTGGTGGTCGTACTTGATGAGATCCGTGTCTTCCGTGCGGAGTTGGCGCAGTTTAGACCACCTCCCTTTTGATGATGGATATCTTGTTTGCCCTTTGGCATTCTGTCACAAAAAGGGGGGAGTACTTGTAGGATTTTTGTTTAGCTCTTACCTTGTTTTTGATGGGATATTCATGTTAGGGGGAGTTTTATGTTTTTGTTGGTACTTTATTTGTTTCTTGTTTCAAACTGCTTATTGATTTATATTTTTGAGTTATTCATTGATATATGTCTTTATTTATGTGTTGTTTGAAATCAAGAAGTTATTTTGTTTACTTGTATTATTTCCACACATGCGGTTATGCATTTTGTTTAGTGTTTCAGGAAATATACAGGTTGATTCAATTGAGCTGCTGTCTACACTTGCAACTGATGGATAGTAGTTAGGATTGAATTTGGTTTATGAGCATTATTTTGTAAAGGGCTTTTCATTTTGTAAACTTTGAGCTTCTAAGTTGTGTTTTGTCACGGATTGCCAAAGGGGGAGTTTGTTAGGTTTTAAAGTTTAGGATTTTATGTATTTAGAACTCTAATGTGTATTATTGACAAACCATAATCAAAACAATGTGTTTAGAAGTGTTTAAAGCTTGCTCAAAGTTGTATGTCAATGTAAAGTTGGAATCGAGTTTAAAGTAGGAAGCACTGTGGCTTTCAGCATGGCTCGATCGATCGAAGCTTAGGCTCGACCGATTGAAGCTCGGGCAGATTGCTTTTCTGCAGATTCGTCCAACTCAGCCCTATTTGTTTTAAAAACGTTTTTAGGGTTTCTTATTTGTCCTAAGTATAAAAGGCAAACCCTAGCCACGTTTTAGTGTTGCTCATATTTGCGGTTTATGTAAATCTCTTGTGAGATCTAGAGGAGTTTTCCTTTACACAAACTTAGGGTTTTCAAGGAGAAGATTTATCTACGCCTTGATGATCAATTCAGTTGCTGCCATTAAAGCTTAAAGACTACACAAGCGGGTGTGCTTGTAGCTGGTGGGAATCCAAGAAAGAAGGAATCCGTGGATTCGGAGCTTGCACGTGGTCGTGTCAGTAAGTTCTACTGGTTGGTAACAATAAGAAGTCGAGCGTGGGGGCTTGTAAGTCTTATTGTATGAACTTTGATTCTTTCAAGATAGTGGATTCAAGTTTACCTTGAGGATAGCTAGGTTAAATCCTCCCCAGGTTTTTACTGGTTTGGTTTCCTGGGTGATCATATCTTGTGTTATTTATTTTCCGCTGTTTTGCATGATTTGATCTTTATTATTGTGATAACCTAGACTTGTTTAATTGGACTAAGTAACAACTTGGCTAATTACCTAGGTTTAATCAACTGTTTAAGGGGTCTAAAAACTGTCAGTTTGGATGACATCCATCAAGTTCTTTCATCTACATTTAGAATTACCATTATTAACATAGAGGCTAATTGAGAAAACTAGCATAACAAAGCTGTAAAGTGAGATTTTTTGACTTTTTGGGAATGTTTAATAAAAATAAGGAGACTGGGAAAAAAAATAAGGCTAAAATGGAATTAACCAATTTTTACAAAGAATAATATGCTTCACTTGATAACAGTGAAAAAACTATATTCAACCTAAATTCATAATGATCAGAAGGGAGGCATTATTATATGAACACTATGTATTAGCATAGCAACAACTTTGATCAATTAAATGTTATTAACTTAGGATATCTTAAACTAAAGGCAATCATATACATATATTACAATCTATAATTCTAAGGAGTAAAAGGCAAACCCCTACTGTTTCACATAAGAAACACGTTTTTGCATGTACCATTTAATTCACTGAAGAAAAAACATAAGTGATAATATCAATGTAGCACATAAGAAAAAACATAAGTCACATAAGATTGCTGACTTTGTCAGTTTTCACTGTGGAATCTTCACTTCTTATGTTGAATGCCTGGAATAACCTTCAAACATAATTCTGAAGCTTTTCACGAGAAGAAGGGTGTCGCCCATCAGAAGACAGCAAATCTACTAACAAGCTTTAGTGTAATAATCTACTCATTGGCAGCTCCACATGGAGTTCAGGGTGGTCATTGGACCACCCTGACCTAGCAAAAAAATTAATTTTTATATATAAATTTAAAAAATTTTATGGTTTTATTATCCTTAAAAAATATTTCTGACCACCTTAAAATTTTTTAGGCTCAATATAATTAATTTTTGAACAAAATTTGGCAACAAATTTGATTGTAGATCTAAGACTACAATTCCATTCAATATTTTTTTATTGGATGTGAATTGTGACAAATTCACCATTGGATTACATTTTCTTCTTATATCCTCCATACTTGCAAAATTTCAAAAATATCAAAGATCAATAAATATGCCATCAATCAAATCTATAAATTTTGAGTTTTTGTAGTCTAAAATTATATAAAAATTTAAGTTTATGAATCAAATAGTAAATAACATCTGATTAACATGAAATTTGACATGTATTTTAAGAACATAAAGAATATGCAATTCAACAGTTAGATTTTCAAAATATGTAGTTATGTTAATTTGTTTAGTGAGAGTTGTAGTTTTAGGCTACAACTAAGTTTGTAGCCAAATTTTGTCTTTAAATTTTGCCCCCTTAATAATATATTAAGTCATTACAAACAAAAAGAAAAATCCCAATAAATTTGTTATCTAACTAAAATTTTGAAAGAGATATAACTTGTAACATTGATAATGAGACTATCATGCAAAAATTTCAAAATAAGAAAATTTGTAAAAGAAAATTGTAAGAGTTTATGTATTTGTGTGTGTGTTTTTTGGTCAATATATGAAGTTATCTTTTTATTAAATTTTGGTCAGTAATGACCACCCTGAAAAATATTCCTAGAACCACTACTGAATATGCTGAAATGCCCCTTCAGTCATCAAATGAAGAAGTTCTATCGCCCTTGATGTATCACTCTTTCTTAGAAATACTCTAATAATTGTATAGTGTAATCATTCGGAAAGCAGCGAGTCTCATCCATTCTTTTAAGTAACTAACTTGCTTCATCCAATAACCCTTCATTACAAAGTCCATCTATCATTGTAGTATACGTCAAAGAATTACAAAGATTATGTAAAAAATGAAAATGATTCTTAAAATTCAGCCATGAAGTTACTATTAGTAAAACCCCACACCTAAGACCAATCAAACAATTCTATCAATTGTGTCATTGAAATTTTTGCATCCTCAAAACAATGATGATGTTCCTACCAAAGAGTCAACATCAAGCATATAGGGGCCAAGTTCCAAATATCTGCATACTACTTGCCTACCAAGTTCTAATATTAATATATACACAGTTCATTTAAGTCTTAAAAAACTTACGTGTAAAATCAAAATTTGCAACCCCCCCCCCCCCCCCCAACACATACACTGGCACACACACACTTCAATCAACCTGCCAACAAAATACAACAGAAACAACAAATTAGTATTAGCTGTAACTAAATTGTGGAGATTTCGTAATTGTCAACTACTCACAAAAGCAAGAAGGCATTTACAATTACATAAAGTAGTAATTGGGTCATAGGCGTTGTATATGTGAAATTTGGAACTCTTTTAGGCACAGCCTCTGTTATGTGCGTACCCCATTTACAATGTCAGTTCAAACCAGCAGAGTCTGCTGTACTTGTATGACCTGGACATGTCCAATGTTAATGCATGTTTTGGGTTCAACCAACATGAACTATGGTGTTAATCCTAATACGGATCTGTTGTTTCTTTCTTCCACGAGGATTTTATTGTTTGACAAGGGATGATTTAGAGTGATTCTGCAATTTTCCCAGTCAATATTATGGCTCTGTTAAAATTAATGCAAGAGAGCCAAAAACAACTTATTAAATGACATGCTATAATAAAATTAAGCAAATGAAAATTTCCGAATCAAGTCATCCATCCACAAAATACAATGGATTTTGTGCCCACATAAGTTTTGTGTTAAGGCCTAAGGGTCGACAATACGTTTCATGTAATTCTCAATAGACCAATTGCTCATAAAAATGCTTAATAACACCAACTTTTTTTATTTACAACATGATAACTTGACTAAAGAAGCAGTTGACAATTTAAATTAAACGGAGTTCTAAAAAAATTGAAGTTTTAAAGGTCTTCTCTGTCTCCTAAAGCATCAATCCAAAGCTCACAACTTAGGTATAACAAACTGTATAGCCAAAGGATCCCAGATATTATGTCACAGAAATGTTATGGTCAAGCATTTTGTCAAACACCTTGCAGGCAATTGAATTTTCACAGTTCCACCCAAAACTTAAAGCATAAACTGCAAATAGTCAAACATCGTTTAGTTTAAATTCAATTAAGAAGAAGTAGAATCGAAGAGAAGAAAATCATGGAAAATCCAGTTAAGTTAATTAAATAAGAGGGAGTTCTGTTAATTCTTTTTGGAGAGACCCAAAGTGGTGGGGGTTCACTTGGTTGTGCTTAGCAGCTGGAGAATTGAGTAGTATAGAGAGATTGAAAAATGTTGAAATAATGGAGGGAGGGAGGGAATGAGTAATTTTTGCTGAGCGGGGGATTTGAATTATGATTATTCCATGACAAATATCTAAAGGTGCAAAGCTTTTAGCTAAAAAAATATTTAGAAGAAAATAAAATTTTATATAGTTGTACATAAATAAATGAGTAAAATTTTTACTGACATATTAAAATAACTACACTAATGTGAATGTTTTAAGACCTCTACCTTAGAGGAATGTAACAAATTAAATTGTTTTGTACGTTTCAAAAGTAGTAAATTAATTCTTAAAATTTTGTTTCTCAAAAAAAAAAAATTCTTAAAATTTTAAAAATAACAATTTAAACTCTATAATTTCACAAATAACAAATTAAAACCTGCTGCCTCATATATTGAATTCCAAGTATACTGTTATTTCACTTATGTGGGCTGAGATTTAAATTTTTATTTTTTGAAACCTTAAGTTTTAATTATTAATTTTAAAACTACATGATTTAATTTATTAAATTTTACAATCTCATTATTTAATTTGTTACTTTTAAAATAATAGAATTTAATTCATTACACCCCTGAACTATACAATTTAAAATTCAAGTCAATTTTTTTCGAAGCTAGTGAAATTATTGTAGCCTTTTATAAACCACAACAAATTATTGCAACAGTTGTAGCATGCCCAAAGGCTTCAAACCACCACAACAAACTCAACACTTAAAAGTTTGTGCCAGTTTTCTAAACACCCTCCAAAAAAAAAAAAAAAAAAAAAAAGACATTTTGTTTTGGTAGTGTATATAATTGAAAGTTCACGTGTAAATTTAGATATGGGCAAAGAGTAGTCATATGATTCCTCAAATTGAAAATTAGTAACTAGTCTAGCTTAGAGAGAAGTAAGAGTAGAATAGTCTAGAAAATTAATCCAACACTCATATAAACCAATGCAAAACTTTAAACGTTAAGTAAGCTTGTTACATATAATTATATCCTCGGATTTAGAAGTTTTTTATATGTACAGTTTGGCTCCATAAAAAAAATTTCTAATCATAGATCTATGATAGACATTGACAACATCAATCAATAACAGGTTTTTTTTTTTTTTTTTTTTTTTTTTTGATAATAATAAAACAAGCAATAATTCAAATAAAAGAAGCAAGAAAGTGGGGGAGATACCTTGAGCGTTACATCAACTCCAAACCTTACATCACCTGTTACCTTCAAGCTGTCTAGTTCAACGATGCTAGGAAAGTACTTGAAGCGACTTAGGAGGTCACTTACCTGAGAAGGAATGAAATAACCACAAAAACATAAAGAATGCATTCATAGAGACAAGGCAGGAGCCACAGGAACATGAAATAAATAATTGAAGGATTGAAAGGATTTGTTCTAGCTAAATTGCGAACTAAAATGCCATTGTTGGAGGTGTACAAATCTGACTGCATAAATAATAGGTGAAAATACACTTTTGGTCCCTACCTTTTGGGTCAATTCCCATTTTGGTCCCAAAATTAATTTCTTTACTAGTGTTGTCCCTAAAAAAAAGAAAATCGATTCCATTTTGATCCTTGCTATCAACCCACTAACGGAAACCTCGTACGTGGCAGATGGAATGTCCTGCTTGCTAATGTAGCGTTGACATGGCCATTAAAATATTATTTTAAAAAATTATTTGGCATTTTTTAAATGCCACGTCAACATTTTAATTTAAAAATTATTTTGGGCAAAAGAGTTTCAAAAACATTTTAAAAAATCACAAAAAAATTAAAAAAAAAATTCTGAATTTATAAATTTATAAATTTTAATTAAATTAATTTTTTTAATCTGAAATCAGAAATTGTTTTTAATTTAAACGATTTTTTTTCATTAGACCATTTTTTTTTCATTAGCCTATTTTGAACCCGTGATCTGGGTTTAGGTAGAGAGAGAGAGAGGGAAATGAGGAGATAATGAGATGAGGCCGGCGGTGGTTTGGAGCAGATCCAGAGGAAGAAGGCTAGTGGTGGTTTAGAGCAGACCAAGGGGAAGAAGGCCAGCGGTGGTCTAGAGCAAATCCGGGGGGAAGGAACCTCTAAACCCCTCTTCGGCTTCTCTGTGTGCCAAGTAAGCCACTATGAATGGAAAAACCTCTCTCTACCTCACCCTCTCTTTTCCTCTCTCAAGCTTGATCCCAGCCATGACCAAAACCCTTACCTCCACCCCTATTGTTCACCAATGCTTCCACCCTAGGCAGGGGCTCTCAAACCCATATGATTGCGTTAACGAGTGAGATGGTGGGTTTTGAGTGATGCGGAGGTTTTGATAGACGGTTGTTTGGGTGATTTGGGTTGTATCTTGGACGATGATGCCGTCGGCTCCATTGCAACACTACCACCATAAGAAATATTGTATTAGGATAATAATTTTTTGTTGAATGTATAATTGATTTTTGTGGAAAAATTTGTGTACAAATTTTGGAATATTCTGGGTTTCTATTCTTTTGTTCTTGGGATTGAATATTCTGGGTTTGTTGTTCATGATCAAGATGAATTTGGAATAGGAATTTGATAATATTAATGTGAAATTTATGAGTTTATGGGTTTGCTGGAGATTGGTTGGTTTGTTGGATTTATTTCTTGTTTTCCTGGCATTGATGGAGATTGGATTTGGTTGCTGGAGATTGGTTTGGCTGCTGGGTTTGTTTCTTGGATTTGGGAAGAACATGAAGAACAAATTGTTACGTTCTTACGAAAAAATAATGAAAAGTAAAAAAGAAAAAATTAATTAAATTAAACTTAAGGCTTTTTTAAAAAATTTAATTTATTTTTTGTTTAAATTTTTTGACATGGCTTTTTAAAAAATTAAAATGTTGACGCGGCATTTAAAAAATGCCAAATAATTTTTTTAAATAATATTTTAATGGTCACGTCAGCACTACATCACCAAACAGGGCATTCTGTCTACCACGAAAGACATTTCCGTTAGTAAGTTGACGGCAATGACCAAAATAGAATCAATTTTCTTTTTTTATAGACGACATTAGTAACGAAATCAATTTTGAAACCAAAATGAGAATTGACCCAAAATGTAGGGACCAAAAGTGCATTTTTGCCTAAGTAATAAATATGCCTCAATCAAGGATCCAAGAGAATTACAACCCCACCCCACCACCCTCCCCCCCCCCCCCCCCCTCCCTTTTTTCATTAGGGGAGTTGGAGCAGAATATAATAGTTTAGATATGTATTTTTGTCATCTGGAGAAGAAGAAGAAGTAAATCTGATGTCACATTCATTGGAAAATAACGAGATTGGGGGACATTAATACCAACTGCGTGATCAAAGAACCGCTAGAAATAGCATATGGTTAAGATTTGTTATGAAAATGTTATGCACATAACGATTATGTTTGGGTCTTGATTATAAGGCTACTTTTTGCTTTTATTTTTTTACTATTTGTGAGTCTCACATGAGTCACCTATTAATTTTATTTAACTTTTACTCTGTACTTTTAGCACAAAAAAAAAAAAAATCAACAAAAAACTAGATAAATTGTTCCAAAATGGGCATAGCATTTCTCTAAATGAAATTACCATGCTTGTTAAACTAAATTAATATTTGGTATTAACCTAGTGCAATAAATGTAAAAATCTATAATTATATGTAAATTAAGAAATCAATTCAATAATATGTTAGAATTATATAATAAATTTATTAATAACAATAAAAGAATGTAAATTATTTTAAGTTATATAGCAAAGAAAACATTGTTTAAGACCTAATTTTTATTAAAGAAATACATTATAATATATTATTATTATTAAAACAAAATAATAAATAATGAATCACTTAAAAAAATTTCTTAATAGATTTTATATTTAGTTTTATCTAAAGTAGTATTATAGATTTCTTAAAAATTCAGTAATGGACCTTTAGTAAAAGTAAACTAAGATGTGTTAGGTGATCATATTCATAGTTCATATTATGATATTTTTGTAGTACCTACTTTTAGATTAAGATTGTCAAGAGTCTTGTAACTGAACTTATTCTTCCATTAGAAACATGGAAGAAACAAAGATGTATTTCAAGACTTTCTTTCTAAAGTTCCCTTTTACTAATTTTTTTTTTTTCTTCTTTGTTAAAAATAAAGAAAAGAAAAAGGTTAGGACAGATGCTTATGTTCTATTGATTGTATCATAACGCTAACTCGTAATGATACACTTTCTTATGCACCGGACATTGTGCTGTTGGCAAAATCATGTTTTGGCAAGCTTGGAGAACTTCCACCTTCAAAACTGGCAACTGGATGTCATAAAGTTGCATTTACGTTATATTTTGGTATTAGAAACTGTTAGTCATGGACAATACACTTATTATGTGTTTGGAATTCTTATCACTAGAGGTAATAGCTCAATTGTGCATACATGATATGAAGATTCTCAAGCCAATGCTTGCTTATTTGTAGATGCATCAAAAATATATTAAACTATAAACTACATGTGGTTGATTTAGTGATTCTTAAGTTCTCATAAAGCCTTAAGAGGTCTTATTAAATTCATAACCTCTAACCAACATCTTCAAATACTATAGGTAGTGGAATCAAGAGTGATCCTAGCAACTTGTTGAACTTTAGATCTAAGGGACAACAAACTCGATTTTTCCATTTCGAATATCCATTTTGGTATTTGACCATTAATTTTTGATAACATAATATTAACAGGTTTAGTTTTGGACTCTTGAAAGGTTGAGGTCACTAAAATTTCTAAGCTTTAAAAGCAAGTCCAATTCTACTGTGCTGCTAAGGTTATTTCCAAGTAGACTCGAGATTCAAGATTTGCATGCTTAGTAATTGACGGTGGAATAGAATCATACAATTTATTGCCCGCATGGGCCATGGCTCAAGAAAATTAGTTGGATAAGGTTTATAAGCCAAGGTGAAATTTGACTAGTTAGGCGGGGTTAGGTTCTTAAGAGAAGATTTGCTGAGTGCAAATCTGTGTGTTTTGTTTGATTTCCTAGGCAAGACAAGGTATGTGCACAGAAAGTATTGTAGAAACGATCTAGCTGAGCAAGCTGTGATTTGCGTGAGGTTGGCTAATGAAAAAGAGATTTGCACTCAAAAATTATGAAATCGAAGACTCAATTGATAAATTGTTGATGTCGCCGAGTGAAGTTGGTATCAAACCTGTGAAATTGCAAGATATCCAGTTAAATCTCATAGCTTACCAAAGAATCCCGTGTCTGTAAGTCTCAATAATCGAAGGGGTATTCAGCGTACAATCCACGGCCTCTCAAGCCAAGATAGGTCACAACTCACAAGTTTGCAAAGATATTAGTACCATGGAAGATAAGAATTCTGATACGTTATTCTAAATCTTCTTAAATAAATTCGTTCACTTTTTTCTTTTTCATAGAAAATTTTTGTGAATGGTTTTGGATTTTTTTTTTTTCCATTTAAATTCTAGCCTTATTTTTCTTTATATATATATATATATATATATATATATATGTATGTATGTATGTATGTATGTATGTATGTTTGGAAACACGAACAATGCAGTTAACTATCAATTATTTACTTATTTTGGCATTGCAACTTGGAAAACTTTTTTCCTTAATTAGATTTTGCAAAATTTTGAGGCTGGTTAAGTTCTCAGCAAGTTAGGCCGGGTTTTTGGAGTTTCAATGGATTGAATGAGAGATCAAGGGAAACGAAGTTGGAAATCTCAAAGATTACTGATTGAATTTGACCAATGAAGACAGACAGAGAGGTTGAGATATATGTTATGTTTGAGAGGTACCTGATACTTGGGGGAATTTGAGAATAATTGAAGTCATTATCAGCGAGATTTAACTTTTGAAGGTGAACAAGGTTGAAAAGGCTGCTGCTGGAGTTGAGGGAGCCATAGAGACAACTGCTGCTGAGGACAAGGCCAATCACATGACCATTAACTCTATCACATAGGACACCATCCCATGAACAGCAATCATTTGTTTTCCCAGAGTTCCACGATGAAACCTTTGGATAAGCAAAAGGGTCACTAGACACACGCATTTTAGTAACAAAGCTTTGCTTGAATTGCAACAAGGCTGATCGCTCAGAATCATTGCATAAAGGCTGAGTTGAAAAAGAGGAGCAACTATTTGGAAAATGAAACGTTGACAAGAAGAAGAACAAGCGCATGAAGATTAAGAAACACATATTAATGTCTTGAAAAAACTTCCTTAATTAGCACTGTGGTAACTTAAACTAGGAATACGCTGCTTTTATAGACAAGATTCAAGTGGTTCTATTATGCTTGTAACACTCATTTTTAAAAAAAAATCCTTATAAATTAAATTAAATATTTTAATAATAATTAAGAATGTAGAATAAAATACTTTAAGTTATAGAGCAAAAGAACATTGTTTAAGTCCAATTGTTTTTTCATAACGAAAATTTATATTAAATTGTTAAAATAATATAAAGTAAATAATGACACTTATAAATTTCTGGATACTTTCGATAATAGAATTTTAATCCGAGTAATATTTTCAAATTTTTCGAAACCTTGACTATAAAGTTTCACTTAGCTTATACTGTAGATGTAATTTTAATACACTCCTATATGCCACATGTCGTAAGTTTAAAAAAATGAAAAATAAAATAAGATACATTTAGGGCTCGTTTGGTAAGAGATTTCTAGTAATATTGTTTGTATTTTTGGGAAATACGTGTTAGTAAAAAAGTGTATAAAAATACGTGTAATGTTGTTTAAATACTAAAAACTATTGTTTAAACAACGATAACAAACAGACCTTTATTTGGCCCAATTATAACCTAATTATGGCATGTAAGATACAACTTAAATCATAATCAAGGGAGGTATTCATTTGCCAAAAATCATGTAGTTCAACTAGTTGGTACCTCATCATATTTCCATGACATATAAGGTTCAAATCCTCTGCATCCATTGCAATGACAAATTATCTAAACAAAATGAATGTGTTCATTTATCACGACCAAAATTTTGAAGATTCAACTTTGATCATATAGTGTATAATTTAAAACAAATGTCAAACTCATGTCTGAAAAAGTGTATTACTTATAAAAAGATCCTAGAGATATAAAAAGAGAATTTTAGGATTTTTCTCTTATGTCTCTTGTTACATTGTCATATATGTTATTTTTTCAAGATTTACATGATAGCATTTGCAATTTTGCATCGTAATAAGGAAATCACTATTAAATATAGCTTCCTTTGCTACAAGTCTTGTATCTCAACTAGTTGGTGTCTCTTAATCTTTTTAAGACATCTAGGTTTCAAATCCTCCATTTTCTATTGTAACTATCGAATTATAAATTTAAAAATAAATAAATAAATATATAAAGAATCCTTCCTCCAACTACCATGCCTAACTAGTTTCTTCTTATTCTTTCTCTATTTTGTAAATTTCTTTGACAAATTTGATATTGTAATATTTTAAGAGATTACTATGGTATTCAAGATTAAAAAATACTAATAAAATAAATGGAGAAATTCAAGAATTTGGAAATACAATTACATGTTGAAGTTTGAAGATCTTTTGCAAGATTAACAAACCCTTGCTTTATTTTTATGTAGTAACAGTAGAGTTTAACTTTATAGGTACATTTTATTAAAAGGATAAAGTTTAGTTACAAAATTGGTTGTAACCTTTTTATTGGATGTGAATTTTGACAAATTTACCATTGGATTACATCTTCTTCTTATATCCTCCATGCTTGCTAAATTTCTAAAAAATTAAAGAACAATAGCTATGTCATAAATAAATTGTTTAAATTGTAAGTTTTTGTAATTTAAAATTATGCATAAAATATAAGTTTATAAATCAAATAGTAAATAATATCTGATTGCTTGCAAAATTTCTAAAAAATTAAATATTAATAGCTATATCATCAATAAATTGTTTAAATTGCAAGTTTTTGTAGTTTAAAATTATGCATAAAATATAAGTTTATAGATTATATAGTAAATAATATCCAATTGACACAAATTTGACATGTGTATTAAGAGCATAAAGAACATACAATTCAACGATTAGATTTTCAAAATATATGGTAATATTTATTTTATTGAGTAAGGTTGTAACCTTAAACTACAACTAATTTTATAATTAAACTTTGTTCTTATTAAAATAGGAATAAGGAAATAAAGGGATATAAATAAGAAAAACAAAATTTATAGAATTAATATGATTTGATTTGATTATCATCTACATCAATAGGACATTTGGTTTAGTATATATTATATAACCCCAAAACCATGATAGTGTGTGGAATTTTAACACCATGATATTCCACAAAATCACCTCATTAACTCAAAATAATATAATTTTAACCATAATTTAATTATTAATTATTAGTATAAATTTGTTTATAAGGATACAAAAGTTTTGTCATAGTTTTACTATATATGGGAAAATAATTTTTTTTATTTAAGTTGCTCATGAACAAGCTTGAAGTTATTGACAAAAAAAAATGAATAATACTTTTTTAAAAAATAAAAAGAATTTAATGAAACTTAAACAAGTAACGTAGTTTATTGAGCTCCACTTGTATTCAAAATAAAATTAAATAATTAATCTTGAATTTTTAATACTCAATCTATTTGGGAACAACTCATTTAGCTGAAACTGAAATTTTTTTTGTTAAAAGTAATGTAGACAAAACTAAAAAGTAGTTGAAATAGTACAGTAGGATTTATGGATAATAACAAAAAGTACAATGAGACCCATGAATAGTAGCAAAAAAAAGTTAAATAGTAAAAAAGCTGGCTTTTTAAGCCAATGCAAAACGCAACCTCAATATATGTGCCCTCAATTTTCTCATTAAGCGTGCGTTTGGCAACAAATTAAAAAGTCAGCTTATTTTACGATTCAGCTTATCTATAGTACTTTTTGGTACTATTCATGAGTCTCATTGTACTATTTCAACTAACTTTTAGTTTTATCTATAGTATTTTCAGTAAAAAAAATTTCAATTTTATCAAAATAAGTGAATCCCAAATAGACCCTAAGTGTGCGTTTAGCTTCGGCTTAAAAAGTCAACTTAAAAAGAGAAAAATGGCAATGGCAAAACTCTATGGGTCGTGTTAATGATAGTTCTAATGGCATATATATGTTAAGAAATAATAAATATAAATAAAAATGCTATAAAATTTTAACAATTTTTTTTTTTTTTAGGGAAAATATAATACCAACGAGTTAAGCTACTATACCCTAAGAAAGATTTTGATAAAAACATATTATGTACTATGTGTTCTTTAAATATTTCAAATAAGATTTAAACACTTTAAAAGGAAATTTTAAATATACTAAAAATGAAAAGCCTAATAGATAAATAAAAGCCTATAAATAAGTATACAAGACTAGAAACTAGAAATATCTAATTATATTTCATGAGAATGTGAATTTCTATTAGTAAATTGGTTTTTTCAAAATTGGTTTCAATTGAAATTGGATTGGCCTGCTAATATCTTTTAGATTACTCCCCAGATATAACTTTAAAGAAGTTATAACATTGCAGGGTACAAGAAAACAATATGAACTTCCAGGATTAGAGATAACTCTCCAAGAAATTTGCAGTGTAAGATTCTCCGGGCTTTTATCCAGAAGAAAAACAAGAATAGACTATGATATATTCAAATCTATATTTCAATCCAATTAAAATGTGGATGTGCCTCCATCCAAAGACAAGCTTAAGCCTACTAATAGATATCATAGATTTGAATTGAGCAGCTTGCTGACCTTCAATGGCAGAACAATTGCTTGGGACCAATTAGAAAAATTGTTCATCGTAAACGTACAAGAACTCAATGCTGTAATAAATTATTGATTACCATCTAAATATTAAGGTTAAAAGAACATCCTTATGCAACTAAAGGTATAAAAAGTTTTTTTGACTCGTTCAACTTAACTGCTACAGTGTCCCACTTATAGCAACTACAATGGATACAAGGTTTCTTCCTATTCCCACGAACGCCACCTCTGTTTTCTATACTTCCTTTCCTTCTTCATCTCTCAAAACTGAAGCAAAATTGCCAGTACCATCTTCACTTTAACTTTTTCTGTTGACACATTTTTGCATTCATCCTACATATATGTTGGGCTTTGTGGAGCCTAGTTTTGTTTGATCCGGTTTGACGACCCAACCCGACCTGAATAATATTGTGTGGACAAGCCTCTAGGAGTCTGGGGGCAACGCCCCAGGGAAAAATTTTTTGGGCCCATTTCATATATATATACCGACTTTGCCGTGATTAGGGTTTTTTAAGATTGTAGGTTGTTGTTGCCGCATTCTTGAGGGTGAGAGAAAAAAGTATTGTAGCTACAATTTTTGTACTCTGTATTCTTCCCTGATAATAGTGAAATCCCTGTAACTCCGTGGACGTAGGCAAATTGCCAAACCACGTAAATACTGTCTTGTGCGTGTGATTGTTCTTCTTTGGCGTGTGTTTTCTCTATTTTTTTTGTTTCTCACAAGTTGGGATTTTGGTTAAATTCCCTACAACTGGTATCAGAGCCTAGGGTTAGGTTTGAGTGAGAGCAATGGCAGAGGAAGCAGGAAAGGCATCTAGAATAGAAAAGTTCGATGGCACAGACTTTGGATTTTGGAGGAAGCAAATCGAGGATTACCTTTATGGGAGGAAGTTGCATCTGTCGCTTCTAGGGGAAAAACCTGAGGCTATGAAGGCTGAGGATTGGGCTCTTCTTGACAGACAGGTATTGGGAGTTATTAGGTTAACTCTGTCTAGGTCTGTTGCACACAATGTTGTAAAGGAGAAGACCACAGCAGATCTAATGAAGGCTTTGTCCAGTATGTATGAAAAGTCGTCCGCAAACAACAAGGTGCATCTGATGAAGAAATTGTTCAATTTGAAGATGGCAGAGAATGCTTCTGTAGCACAACATCTGAACGAATTCAATACTATCACAAATCAATTGTCGTCTGTAGAAATTGATTTTGATGATAAGATTCGTGCTCTGATCTTTTTGGCTTCTTTGCCAAACAGTTGGGAGGCAATAAAGATGGCGGTAAGCAATTCTACAGGAAAAGAAAAGTTGAAGTACAATGACATACAAGATTTAATTCTGGCTGAGGAGATTCGTAGAAGAGATGCAGGCGAAACCTTAGAATCTGGTTCTGCCCTAAACTTTGAGACAAGAGGCAAAGGTAATGACAGAAATTCAAATCGGGGCAGATCAAAATCTAGAAATTCTAATCGAAATAGAAGCAAATCTAGATCAGGCCAACAAGTACAATACTGGAACTGTGGGAAAGCAGGTCACTTTAGGAATCAATGCAAAAGTCCTAAGAAGAAGAATGAAGATGATTCTGCTAATGTTGTAATAGAAGAGGTACATGATGCATTACTTCTTGCAGTAGACAATCCACTTGATGATTGGGTTTTGGATTCAGGAGCTTTGTTTTATACCACTTCACATCGAGAAATCATACAGAATTATGTTGCAGGTGATTTTGGTAAGGTGTATTTGGCTGATGGTTCAACCTTGGATGTTGTAGGTATGGGAGACGTCCGGATATTATTGCCCAATGGATCTGTTTGGTTACTGGAGAAGGTTCGACATATTCCTGACCGGAGGAGGAATCTGATTTTTGTTGGATAACTTGATGATGAAGAACATGCAATACTATTTGTTGGTGGTACTTGGAAGGTTACAAAGGGAGCTAGGGTATTGGCTCATGGAAAGAAGACTAGTACTCTGTATATGACCTCATGTCCAAGAGACACAATTGCAGTTGCTGATGCAAGTACTGATACAAGCCTATGGCATCGCAGACTTGGTCACATGAGTGAGAAAGGGATGAAGATGCTGCTGTCAAAAGGAAAATTACCAGAATTGAAGTCCATTAATTTTGACATGTGTGAAAGCTGCATCTTATGACAGCAAAAAAAGGTGAGCTTCTTGAAAACTGGCAGGACACCAAAGGTTGAAAAATTGGAATTAGTACATACTAATTTGTGAGGGCCTTCTCCGGTTGCATCCCTTGGAGGTTCAAGGTACTACATCACTTTCATTGATGACTCAAGCAGAAAGGTATGAGTTTATTTTCTGAAAAATAAATCTGATGTATTTGAAACTTTTAAGAAGTGGAAGGCCATGGTTAAGACAGAAACAGGTTTGAAAGTAAAATGTTTGAGGTCAGATAATGGAGGAGAGTACATAGATGGAGGGTTCAGTGAGTATTGTGCTGCACAGGGAATTAGGATGGAGAAGACCATTCCTGAGACACCACAGCTGAATGGTGTGGCTGAGCGCATGAACAGAACTCTTAATGAGCGTGCTAGGAGTATGAGATTGCATGCTGGACTACCAAAACTTTCTGGGCTGATGCTGTTAGCACTGCAGCTTACCTGATAAACCGAGGACCATCAGTTTCCATGGAGTTCAGACTTCCTGAGAAAGTTTGGAGCGGTAAAGAAGTAAAGTTTTCACACTTAAAAGTTTTTGGTTGTGTTTCTTATGTTCATATTGATTCTGATGCTCATAGTAAACTTGATGCAAAGTCTAAAATATGTTTCTTCATTGGCTATGGTGATAAGAAATTTGGCTATAGGTTTTGGGATGAACAAAACAGGAAAATCATCAGAAGTAGAAATATAATATTTAATGAACAGGTTATGTATAAGGACAGGTCAACTATAGTGTCAGATGTTACAGAGATAGATCAGAAGAAATCTGAGTTTGTTAACTTAAATGAATTGACTGAAGGTACTGTCCAAAAAATGGGTAAAGAAGATAAGGAGAATGTAAATTCACAGGTAGATCTGAGTACACCTGTAGCTGAAATCCGCAGATCTTCCAGGAACATTAGACCTCCACAGCGTTATTCACCCACTCTAAATTATCTCATATTAACTGATGGTGGTGAGCCAGAGTTTTATGATGAAAACTTACAAGATGAGAATTCAAGCAAGTGGGAGTTAGCCATAAAGGATGAGATGGATTCCTTGTTAGGGAATCAGACATGGGAATTGACTGAATTGCTAGTAGGAAAGAAGGCTTTGCACAACAAGTGGGTATACAGAATAAAGAATGAACATGATGGTAGCAAACATTACAAGGCCAGATTAGTTGTTAAAGGATTCTAGCAAAAGGAAGGCATTGACTACACAGAGATATTTTCTCCAGTTGTGAAGATGTCAACAATCAGACTGATACTGGGAATGGTGGCTACAGAAAACTTACATCTTGAGCAATTAGATGTGAAGACAGCATTCCTTCATGGTGACTTAGAGGAAAACATTTATATGATTCAGCCAGAAGGGTTCATTGCTCAAGGACAAAAGAATCTAGTCTGCAAACTGAGAAAGAGCTTGTATGGCCTAAAACAAGCTCCTAGACAATGGTACAAGAAATTTGACAGTTTTATGCTTAGAATTGGGTTCAAGAGATGTGAAGCTGATCATTGTTACTATGTTAAGTCTTTTGACAATTCTTACATCATATTACTGTTGTATGTGAATGATATGCTTATTGCAGGGTCTAGCATTGAGGAGATTAATAATCTGAAGAAGCCATTGTCCAAACAGTTTGCAATAAAGGATTTGGGAGCTGCAAAGTAAATCCTTGGTATGAGAATCATTAGAGACAAGGCTAATAGTACATTGAAGCTTTCACAGTCAAAGTATGTGAAGAAAGTTCTCAACAGGTTCAAAATTAATGAAGTTAAACCAGTGAGCACACCCTTAGGTAGTCATTTCAAACTAAGCAAAGGACAGTCACCGAAGATAGAAGAAGAAAGGGACCATATAAGCAAGGTGCCCTATGCCTCAGCTATTGGCAGCTCGATGTATGCTATGGTGTGTACAAGGCTAGACATTGCATATGTAGTAGGAGTTGTGAGCAGATTCATGAGTAGGCCTGGAAAGTAGCATTGGAGGCAGTCAAGTGGATTCTGAGATATCTGAAGAGTTCATCAAATAAATGTCTTTGGTTCACAGGTGCAAGTTTGAAACTGCAAGGTTATGTAAATGCTGATTTTGCTTGTGATATTGATAGTAGAAAGAGTATTACTGGGTTTGTTTTTACTTTGGGTGATACAGCTATATCATGGGCTTCAAATCTACAGAAGATTGTTACTTTGTCTACTACAGAAGCTGAATATGTTGCAGCAATTAAAGCTGGAAAGGAGATGATTTGGCTACATGGTTTCTTAGATGAATTGGGTAAGAAGCAAAAGATGGGCATTCTACACAGTGACAGTCAGAGTGCAATCCTTCTTGCCAAAAATTCGGCTTTTCATTCAAAGTCGAAGCATATACAGACAAAATACCACTTTATCCGTTACCTTGTTGAAGATAAGCTGGTAATACTTAAGAAGATTTGTGGATCTAAGAACCTGGCAAACATGTTGACTAAGGGTGTCATTATTGAGAAGTTGAAGTTGTGCGCAGTTTCAATTGGTCTTCTAGCTTGAGGACAGGAGGATAAGTTGCAGGGATGAGGGATTGTTTCTTGGAGGATAGCGGTTTGATGTTGGTGATTGAACTAGTCTCCAAGTGGAAGATTTGTTGGGTTTTGTGGAGTCTAGTTTTATTTGATCTAGTTTGATGACCTGACCTGAATAATATTGCGTGGTTTTTAATGGGAGATTTACTGAGGCTTAGTCTATGGAGCGGAGGTTTGGGTTGACATACTTAAGTCGGAGCGCTCATGGACAAGCCTTTGGTGGTTCAGGGGCAATGCCCCCGGAGAAAAATTTTTAGGCCCATTTCATATATATAAATCGACTTTGCCGTGATTAGGGTTTTTTAAGATTGTAGGTTGTTGTTGCCGCATTCTTGAGGGAGAGAGAAAAAAGTATTGTAGCCACAATTTTTAGGCCCATTTCATATATATAAACCGACTTTGCAGTGATTAGGGTTTTTAAGATTGTAGGTTGTTGTTGCCACATTCTTGAGGGTGAGAGAAAAAAGTATTGTAGCCGCAATTTTTGTACTCTGTATTCTTCCCTGATAATAGTGAAATCCCTGCAACTCCGTGGACATAGGCAAATTGCCAAACCACGTAAATACTGTCTTGTGCGTGTGATTGTTCTTCTTTGGCGTGTGTTTTCTCTATTTTTTTTTTGTTTCTCACAGGTTGGGATTTTGGTTAAATTCCCTACAATATATTGATCCACTTGATGCCTTAATTGGACATATCCTTTAGTTAATTCCAAGTTTAGCTGTGGTAATATGTTCTCCAAACTTGAACTTCCATAGTGTGTTAAACTCACAAAAATCATGCATATGGCTAGCAAAGCAGTTAAGTACTTATGGATTCAAATAAGACACCCAACCATCCTTTTTAAGCTTCTCTGCATTTCTCAAGACATCATTTCTTGTGTCTTCTTGATACTGGCTCATCTTGCAAAGGATATTATTCCAGAATCAGCTCATGCAAGACTTATCACCTAACGTTCTTTTTTTCTTGGTTTCATACCCAACACAATTTTGTATTACTTCCAGAGAGGGAAGAGAGAAAAAACCCACCTTGCCAATAGGTCAGCATCGCGAATCCCCATCATCCTTACTGCGCGCAAACCTGCATTGGTAGCATTGTTTATTGCAACTGTTGCAACTGGAACACCCCTTGGCATCTGCATAATCATCAAAAGAATATATAAAAATTAGGACTTTGTGGTGATCAAATTTTCCTTGTACACTATCTGTGTACCAAGGAAGCTGTTTCCTTTGCTGTATTTCTTATTTCTCCTTTTTCAATAAAGCTTCTTAATTACCGATCAAATACCCAAAAAAAAAAAAAAAAGTGTAATTAGAAATCAAATATGAACTTGAGATAACTAATGAAGCAGTATCTTTTCTGAGGCTCTAAAATTGGACAATATTTTAAGGCAATGAAACTCATTGTGCAAATCTCAACATGATTAAGCAAGCATCCACATACTTCCACCATTCAGATCTTTTTTTGTTTTTTGGTAGGTGCCATTCAGATATTATTTAGTGCCATAGATATTCAGCACCAATGACTTTTTTTTTTTTTTTTTGGCTACATAGAAATTCAGCACCTATGATAATTCAGTGCCATAGATATTCAGCACCCATGATTTTATTTTTTTTTTTTTTTTATTTTTTTTTTTTTTGGTTTCAGGCACCTATTAATTATTGCCTCCATCAACTTGCCTTAATTTCAGTAGTATTTGTGCCAAGGAAATATATGTGGTAATAGTAAATAACATTAAAAGAATAATAGTAATTCTCTATGCAAGAAAACGCATCCTGAAGAATTAAAATAGAATTTCTCTCATCAAATAAAGCAAACACATTAATTAATCAAGGATAAGCAACTATAAAAACCAGAAAAAGGGCATCCGTAAGACTCCAGAATTTCAGACATCCAATTTAAATGTCCTAGTCTTTTAGAACTAATATTGTATTCACAGGAAACTGGATCTTTACAACACTTACCCATCCCATAAATGTAATAATTTAGAAGAAAATAATATACCTGCACAATGGGCAGGAGTGAATCAAGTCCATCCAATGCAGAAGCACGCACGGGGACACCAATAACAGGCACGGGAGTGAGTGACCTGCAAGTCACAACAAAGCTCAATTAATTTCAGTGAGACATTAAAAGCAACTGAGAAAACATATATGGAGCATAGATCAGATAAACTTGCCTGGCAAGTGGGCTGCACCAGCAATGATAATCTGAATGCCTCTCCAGGGCAGATGAGGCATAAGAAAACATCATTTCAGGGGTCCGGTGAGCTGAAACTATTTTCACCAGCATATTATAATTTGTTAAGGTAGAATTGAAATATACAAGAAAATAGAATTTAATGATCAATAACTCCTGAATTCCAAAACAGACCCTGTAGTTCATTAGAAGTCAACCTCATAAGGCACACCAAACATATTCAAAATCCTTGCAGCATCCTTCATAACAGGAAGACCTGAATCAGAACCCATAATGATCCCAACACGTGGTGTTACTGCATTCAGAATGGGAGCAACATAAACACAATTTGAGTGTAACGAACTTTCTAAATCAAAACTTAAGGCATGTAAACTTCAAACAAAAGGAAATCACTTGCAACTATCAACATAATAAGGGTATAGCTACATGAAAGATTGGGGATCCCTCACCCCACAAGAGAGTAAAAATCATAAATGAGAAGAGGCTGACAGCCTCAATATCTTGGTAAAAGGAGAATTAAATCAATTTTTTAAATGGAAATGATAAATTGTAATCTCCAAACGGTTGAGAATCCATGCCTCTTAAAAATAAAATCTTATGGTAATTTCCCTCCCTATACTGTCACTTTTCCATCCTAAGCCAAAGTAAAGACTTTTTTTTTTATGCAAAATATAATAACCCAAAGCTCATAGCCTGAAAATTTAAAGTAGCATTAGTGCTGATTATTCTGGAAACTACCCCACGTAGTGTGGGTGTAACGTGTAGGAATATTTTTATGTAAGAAAATGTAAAACATTGAATAAATAAATTCAATTGAGGCAATCACTGACTTAAGGAAAGTATGCTCCAAAAAGATGCACCAAAGTCAAATTTAATTGATAGCATAGATGCAAACATCTCACTGCACCTTCCAAAAACATTTGTGCCTCCTAGAGAAAACTTGCTTTAATTTTGGTTAACCAGCATCAGGACATTCAGTAAATATATATGAGAAGACCCTAGTGCAATTACCTGCAGAGTGCAGACTGACAATCAGAACCTTCTTCCCTCAGAATTGATTTTAATCGTTCTTCCACATCACCCATGGAAGGCCCAACAATTGTGACATGGCCCATCTTTCTCTGCTTTCACATTTCTGCCAAGTCATTAGGGCAATGCGGGAAATTGTCGAGTATGAGGTAAAGGTCAAGTAATGTGTGTGCGCACGTGTGTGTGTAAGAGAGAGAGAGAGAGGAAAATGAAATTCACATACCTGGCTTGTCATACCAATGAACAGTAGCCCCAGGAATACTCAATGCCCTAAAATAAACCAGGCTCACCCCTGAAATTTAATAAATAAATAGATACAAGAGAGAGACAGTTGACATGTGGGGGGAGGGGGTAGTGAAAGATAGTTATGCTGAATAAATACATTTCAAACATATTGTATATATCGATGTTCCAATTTACTTTTTTTACTAACATTAACAAGTTTTCCAAGATAAAATAATTTCAGAACTGAAAACCAGTTAATGAGGACCAGGACAGATGGAACGTTAGATTTGTATTAATTGTAATTTCTTAAAATTTTGTTATTCATAATGGTACACAAAGTCATCAAGCTCAAGCACAGACTTATACCTAATTCTAGTTGCAACTTCAACAAACTTCAAGCAGATTATTTTCAGTGAAAGTATGTTACAGAAATATGTTCTGAAAGAAACAAATGACTTTCAGCTTCATGCCATCATCTCTCTCACTCTCTCAAACAAAACAAGCCACATGGCTTAAACAGAAAAATACAGGTAACAAATTCATTTTAAAAAAGAAATTCTTCACCTCATCTTCACCCAGTATATTGTACATGACAGCAGCAGGAGTTTTCATTGATGGCTCACCAAGTGGAAGACCAATAACAGCCCACAAATGTTGTTCAAATTGTGACGTGTAGCAAGACTTAATTGTGTGATGACCACTATTATGGGGCCTATGAGCCGTTTCATTTAGAAGAATCTGTTAAGAGTTTGGAACATGAATTCATTAGTCAAAAGCAGATAATGCTGAAACAAAATTAGGAAAAAATATAGAGGATAACAAAAAAGGAAGCAATTGTAGCATCAAGAGCTATTAAAATATATGTGTATATATATATATATATATATATATATATGCATTTAACAGCCTCAAAGAAAGAAGCAAAAACACAACCTGACCTCCTCAGTCAAAAATAATTCAACTGCAAACACACCAGCACCTTCTAATGAGCTAACAGCTTTGTAGGCAACATCAGTAGCATGTTTCCCAATATCCCATGACACATTAGCTGGTGCCTTGACTATGTGACAAATGTTTTCCCTACAAGAGATCAAAGATCCTTAATGAGAAGTAAAGGGATGTAAAGTTAACATCTAAATACTAAAGGTGAATGCTTCTCACGTAATTCTGCATCATTTAAGATTAGACCATGAAGAGAAAATAGACAATGTAAACACGGATATGACCCAGTTGTGGTAGGTTGACAGCTTGCCTAAATTTAGTCACTCTATTATTACGAATGAACTTATTCATTTAAGTATAACAAGAGAGAGGAAAGAAATTCTAGCAGATAGCTAACTAATCTTAGGTTGAAAAGGGATTACTTAAAAGCATAGTCTAACTACAAAGAAACAGTCAAAATTAGCTCTAAAATGCCAGTTCCATTGTGTCCTTGTGTTACGAATGACAACAGGGGAATAAAGTAACCCCTGACATTTCTACACTTCCTATAACAGAAAAGTACTTGAACGAAAACCTAAGATTAAGGGAAGGTGGGCATCTAAAGTAGCACCAAAATCCACAAGGACCCACTTTTGTGATTTTATAAAACAGAATGCATTTCCTCAAAAGGAAAAAAAGCTTTGTGCATAAGGAAACGATTTCATTCAACTTCTTATTTTCTCATATTTTGCAAGACCGCGGTCAATAACCAAATGGCAAAGTCAAAGGAAAGCATACCTGAATTATTCAAATAGTTGAGGCTCTGGGTTGTGATTCCACTCCTTGTTGCTCAAGCATCTCCATGGTTGCAACATCAACATGCTCAACAGTCAATATATCTACCAAGAACATAGACATATTATTACCAAATTATAACAAAAGCATATACTTGCAAAAACTATTGACTATAAAAAAACAAAAAAAATATCATCAATCTCATAACAATAGAACCTTTTCGCAAATTCACGAACTGTATCACTATCATCAAAGCTTCAGAGCATATGATGATATGAAAGTGCACTTGCAGGGCAGTTCTCAAGCGGATCCAAAACCATTACTTTAATAGCCATTTGTGAAGCTGCTTGACATAGCATATGACCCAGTTGCCTCCTCCCAAAACACCAACAATCACCTCAGATGGTCCGTGTACAGGTACATCATCTTTGCCACAAGAACAAGTATTATGGCGGAAGGTTCCGTGTAAGATGAATTTTTAACTCCAAATTAAAATCCAATTAGTAATATTAACAAGTTCTTTCATATAAGTCCAAGCAGCAGCCAAGCAGTCATGTAAGAAAGAAATGATACTTTTTTTTGGATGGACAAATTTTTTATTAACAAAGGAACACAGTACAACAAGCAGTACACATATAACCAATCCAACACAAATCAACCCGCAATAAACTATCTGAAACAACAACCAAAATCACTGTCACATCCTACTGATAAGAAGGCTTAATAATTACAGTGAGGAAACACCCCTATACAACATATAGCCTTGCGAAGGATTGAGTTGCAGTAGCACCATTTGGCTTCCACCCTAGCTTGAACTTCCTACATATCCTACACTATGGTCTCCTCTGTTCTAACAGAGTACCACTATGAATTAGAGAATTCCTTTCGGTGCCAAATATGATGAACAAGGCCTCAAAAGCTAATTTACAAATATGATAAACTATTGAAAATATTGTACTCTCTCTCTCTCTTTCTAAATATAAGGAAAAAATAGAGTATTTGCAAACCAAAAGGATTATAGCAAAGCAAACTTGACGCAGCTTCTATAAATTCCTGGAGTGGTCCACGTCCACATTTAAAGTGTTCAAAGGAAAATTTGGTAAGAATATCTACAAAAATATGTGACAGATTAGCTAGTAACTCACTCATAAATTCTGTCTATCGTTTTATGGGTAAGCACATAAAATTGTCAAAACTCTACAGTCTAGAAAACCAAGTGTTGAATTTATAGACTTTCATGCCCTTCAACTTCCAATTCTCTTGAAGAATAGGATTTCCCTGGATTTTCTCTTTGCAAACCCCCTGACCACCATTGAAAATTTTTCTGAGTTCTCAGCAACAAAAAAAAAAAAAAGGCTTCTCCTTTAATCAAATGTATCTATTCATCCTCACCTCAGTTTCAATGATGTTTTTTGAGGATTTCGCAAGGTATGGCGAACTCATTACTTTAACAGCCACTACCCATTAGCAATCATTTATCAAATATTTATGCATATTTTCATTAAGATATCTCTATGCACTGTGAAAGTATGTATGCCTGTTTTCCGTTTCCACTGCTTAATATAATTCCAGTCCTGTTATTATTGCTATGATTTAATATCTGAATGTTATGCCTCCTTTTTTTGGATCTATAAAGCCATTGAAATGGAGGGATGGTAATGGTATCACTACAAAAGTTAGTTTCTGAACCTAATGTCATTGATCATAGTAAGGCTGCCCTTGACAGGTTTATTTTTTATGAACAATCTAGGTCGATAATGACAATAGGCACTTCTCTGAAAATTAATTACATCTATTGTTGACAAATTTTAACGTTTTCATTCTTGATTTCATCAAGTTTTATAACCTATAAATTCCCTGCGTTTATATTTTTATTAAGACTCAAGAACATGTGGCCTGGTTCTGCTGCTGTCCTTTGACCAAATTAGAATGACTTCTGTCATGGATCCATGCTAAGTGTTTTGAACCTTATCTCTTTGTGAATTTTACAAATAAACACAGGCTTTGGTTCTAAGTTCTAACTGCATTCGTCCAAATTTGAAGTGTGAAGCGAGAAGACATACGAAATCACATTGAATGAACCACTTTGGATGGTTCTAATTCTAATGTTTTTGCCAATGTCCACTAGTAAATGAAATTGTGTATTTACTATTTGTTGGATCATTTAAGCTGGTTTTTTCCTTATCAAAAAAGAAAAAAAAAAAAAAAAAAAAAAAAAGTAAGCTGGTTTCAGCGATAACTAAGAAAATAGGCAAGTTTTTTCTATGACCTTGAGTTCTTATTTGTGCCAGCCATTTTATGGGGCCTGTAGTGCTCATGAGTTGCACCAAGAATAGACCAACACAAGGCCTAACAATTTTGTTTCCTGTGGTCTTGAATCATCTTGTCACTATCCTAGTGCAAGCTACTATGAAATAATACTAGTGCAAGGCTATAATAATGTGTACAATTTATACAAAAAAGTCATGTCACAACACTCAAAACACAACAATCGCTCTATCACAATCTTAGATCAAGCAAGTGGTCCTTTTGGGATTGTCCAAGAGGTTAATTCTAATCATTTTATTACAATTTGTAAATACTCTTTCCCGCACCACTTATGCATAAGACACAAGCTGAATCCCCTTTTATGACCCATTGCAGTATCCTATCTCGAATTGCCAGCCTATTCTAATGGTTAGCCACACAAGACGAAAGCATGTCTAGGAATAAATAGCAACAAAAACCTTAGTAACTTCCACCAACCGACCTCACAAATCTTAAATCCAATAGCATCCCAGCAAGCCAAAATTCTTAATTTTGCATTGGTCATGAATTATTATTTTAAAAATCAGATACTATAAAAATCAAAACATGTTTCATAAGACCCATATCTTAAAAATAATAGAAAAGCACACTCATTATAAGAAAATCGTGCAGTGTGTCTCTTTGTGTGTACATAAACGCATTATATATATTACTATGTCAAAGTTTGCCTAGCGTTTTCTAACTAAATTTACTTTAGCTTCTAAGTAGCCAAATAAAAATATTATATTACAAAGCAGAAAAATATATATTACCCATCTCTATTTTTCCACCACATCCGAACCCAGAAATCGATTTTTCAAAAAAAAAAAAGAATTTCCCAAGAATTGCAAGCTTCTATTAACTATTTAACTTTTCTGGGTGAGGTCTTGTGAGTGTCACATGAGGCCCAAGAAGCGGAGACTGGAATTGAGCGCTTCAAAGAAGAAGAAGAAGAAGAAGGAGTTGAAGAGAGAAGAGGGTTTTGTTTAGTAGAGTGGTTCATGGAGAAGAAGATGCTGAGTGTGGCCGATGGTGGTTATTTATTTATTTATTTATATATATATATATATATAATTTTTTTAATAAGAGTTGCAAACCTTCATACATATACGATATCAAACATGCGGTATTTCAATACCATCATAACAAGAAAGAAAGTTCAAAAGAAAAATTAAAGACAGTGCAATGACAAAATATATAAGACCGTAATACATTACAGACATGGTAGATTTTCATAGATATGTATCTGCTGAAATAAAGAACTTCATGGACGGAAATCTCTGAAGAAAATCTTCGTTAATCAAATCCAGCTGCTGCATTCCTTCATTTTCCACCTTTCTTCTTTCACTTTTACTGCTTTCTTCCAAAATTCTTGAGAAACCTCTCCAACTTTCTTATGATCAGGCTATTCCCAATAACAAACCCAATTATTAACCCACTTCCATATCCCATCATTATTACTACCCAATCAAATTTACTTGGGAAATTTGACCCTTCACCTTGTTGGGAATTCGGTGGTGGCTGGGTCAATGTCTCAGAAATTTTGCATTTCTTAGTCAAAGGCATACCACACAAACCTGTGTTTCCCAAATATGAATCATTTTCAAAGGTAGAGAATTGTTTACCTTGTGGAATAGGCCCCGTAAGATGGTTATTTGAGGCATTGAAGAATGCAAGGAATGTGAGTTGCAATAATTGCGGAGGAATCTCTCCTGATAGCCTATTTTGAGAAAGGTCCAAAGATTCAAGCTCCCTTAAGTTCTCTAAGGAAGATGGGATAGGACCAGTGAGAATGTTGTTGGATATGTTGAGCAAATGAAGCCCCTTTAGATTTCCAATGACTTTTGAAATTTCTCCATCAAATTTATTGCTTGAGAGATCAATAGCTACAAGATGATCTTGGATCTTTTGATATAGTGTCTTGATGCCTTTGTTTGTCATTTCCAAGGTGTAACTAAAATCATTTTCAAAACCGAAATAAGGTGATGGGGTGTTTGCAGTTGCAACCATATAAGCATTATCCTTGTCAAATGTCAAGTTGGCAACTTTCATGGAGGTCCAACATTGGAAGTGCTCATATGGTAACTTACCTGTAAAGTTATTGAAAGAGACATCAATGATTTGCAACTTGGGGAAATCAAGACTACTTTCAGGTTTCCCAATTGCACTATGGAACCCATTAGATTGCAAACTTAGAACCCTTAACCTTGGAAGTTTCCCCAGCCAAGAGGGAAAAGTGTCAGAAAATTGATTGTTACCAAGAAGAAGAATCTCCAACATTGTGCAGTTGGACAATGATCTTGGTACTTGCCCTTCTAATTGATTATAACTTACATCAATAGCTCTCAATCTACTTTCTTCCATGTATATTCCAGGAAGTATTCCACGGAAATTGTTGTTTTGTAAATTCAATACCCCCAAGTTGCTCAATTTGCTCAAGCATTGTGGAAGCATGCCCCCAAAGTTGTTGTGTGAGAGATCTAGTGTTACAATTAAGCTAAGATTGCAAAATAATGGTGAGATTTCTCCAGTCAATTTATTGTTTGAGACCTCGTAGTGGGAGATGGAAGGTGGAGGAATTGGAAGTGATCCTTGCAGCTTGTTCGAAGAGAGATCCAAATGAAGTAAATTATCCCATGGAAGAATTGGCGGAGTGTGGTTGAAAGACTCAAAAGTTGTAAGGAAGTTGGAGGATAGAACCAACACTGAGAGAGTGTGTTTCCCTATGTTGAATATCCAGTTTGGTATTTGACCCTGAATTTTGTTGTTGAAGAGATACAAAATCACCAATTCACGTTGAGAACGCAAAAAAGTTGGGAATTCAGTCAAGTTACATGCATTTAATCCTAATAGCTCAAGCTTTGAAGTACTGGCGTTGAATGTTGAATTACTGAGGAATGATAGATCGATTCCTGAAAGCTGGAGTGAAGTTAGATTTTTGAGCTTTAGAAATGAGTCCATGTCCACTCTGCCACTAAGGTTATTTTCGGCAAGACTCAGATATTCAAGATTCGCAAGACTATAAATTGATTGTGGAATTGAACCATGGAATTTATTGGCCCCAAGTTCCAATAAAGTTAGCTGGGTAAGGTTTCCAAGCCAAGGTGGAATTTGACCAGTTAGTTGATTGCCACCAACTGAAAAGTCGGTAAGTTGGGTCAGGTTCTTAAGAGAAGAAGGAATGTCACCATATAAATTGGTTTCCGCTAAGCGCAAAATAGTGAGCTTTGTTTGCTTACCAAGCCAAAACAACGTCTGTGCACTAAAACTATTCGTGGAAAGTTTTAGTTGACTGAGTTGTGTGAGGTTGGCCAATGAGAAAGGGATTTGCCCCGAAAATTTATTAAACGAGAGAGACAAAACAATGAGATTGGTAAGGTTACCAAGAGAAGTCGGTACCAAACCAGAGAAATGGCAAGTATTTATATCCAATTCAATTAAGGACTTCAGGTTTCCAATTGAATCTGGTAACTTACCAGAGAATCCCGTGTTTGCAAGTCTAAGTATTTGAAGGGGATTGCTACTGTGGAATTCTGGTAGATATCCGGTAAGATTTTCATTGTCTTGCACATTGAGGATTTGAAGATTTCGTAACTTGAAAATCTCCATGGGAAATTCACCGTACAGTTCACAACCTCTTAGGCCAAGAGATTTTAAAGAAGACAAGTTGGCCAAGATGTGAGGTACGGGGGAAGATAAGTTCACCCTACTGAGATAAAGATGTTTGAGGCTGGTAAAGTTCTCAACAACACTTTTTAGGCCGGGTTTTTGGAGTTTCAATGGATTGAATGAGAGATCAAGGGAAACCAAGTTGGGGAGCTCAAAGATTTCTGGTGGAATTTGACCACTGAAGGCAGACATAGAGAGGTTGAGATATGTTAAGTTTGAGAGGTACCTGATACTTGGGGGAATTTGAGAATAATTGAAGTGATTATCAGCGAGATTGAGCTTTTGAAGGTACACAAGGTGGAAAAGGCTGCTGCTAGAGTTGAAGGAGCCATACAATTGACTGCTACTGAGGTCAAGGCCAATCACGTAACCTGTACCTCTATCACATAGGACACCATCCCATGAACAGCAATCATTCCTTTCTCCAGAGTTCCACGATGAAATCTTTGGATAAGCAAAAGGATCAGAAGAAGCACTCACATTAATTTTAAAGCTTTGCTTGAATTGCAACAAGGCAGAACTCTCAAAATCTTTACACGCTGGCTGAGTTGATAAAGAGGAACAACTATTTAGATAATGAAAAATCGACAAGAAGAAGAGCAAGCGCAAAGATATCAAGAGACACATGGATGACCCCATATTAGTATCTTCAAAAACTTCCTTAGCACTCTGATAATTTTGAAACTAGGAGTGAATTTCTTTTATAGACAAGATTCAGGGCTAGTGCAATTACATCGTTATGCATGGATATTTTTTTTACATGTAAGCATTCATAAGTGCAATGGACCACCTAGTTGCCGTGGTGGTGGTCTCACATAAAGAAAAAGTCAAAATTTCTGTAAGTCCCTCAAAAATTGGGAAGATGTAACATATTATCTAACTTGATGTAACATATAACTGCACTTGAAGATGCAACAAATTTCCTAAAGGTCGCTTTTATTTAAGGTGATAGTTGGAAATATGCGACCCAATCTTATCTCAAACTTGCGTTGTTCATATCTCCAGATGAAAATCAACTTCACTCTAAAATTATATATATATATATATATATCGAAGTTTTTTGCAATATTCTCAATCATCCCTAAGCCACCACACCAAACTCATGACCTACAATTTATTGTGGTAGATTTCTAGACTGCCAAAAAAAAAAAAAAAATACATGTATAATTGAAAGTTGACATATAATTTGGATGCTTAGGTTTCCCTCGTACTAAACCCTACTCTTCTTATTGCTTTCACCTAAAATTGAGAAAAAAAAATATTAATATGAGAATGGTTTTGGACAAATAATCAAAGTCCAACACTAACAATTAGGGGGGGGGGTGGGGGGCATCTTCTACCTAGACTACACAGCCCATAACATTGAATGCCTCCCTAGCCAAGATATGTGCTGCCCTGTTACTATGTCTACGCACATGAGATTGAATGCCTACCCTAATGTAATTGCAAATCAGATTCAATTGGATGTAAACGTAATGGACAGTTTGTCCTAAGTAATGAAAGTTATGTTTTCACTATCAAAAAAAAATACACTAACAAACCATAGTTTTTTTTTCTTTTTTTTTAAGAAGGAAACAAACCATAGATTTAGACATTCGTAATATCATATAAGTAATTGATGTAGGACAGAATTTACAATTTAATTTTTATAATTATTTAATTTTGGTATTTTTATGTAAAAAACTTTATTTTAGGTTTAGGTCATTTATTTCCTTTTTATAGGTTGGTTTAATGCATTTTAGGTCTAATTGGGTTCCTGTTATGGTTAGGTATTAATTATGAGTTATTTTAGAATATATTTTCTGGTTTGTCAAGTTTTATGTGGATTCCTTAAATAAGCCTCCAAGTATGTAAACGTCTTACAGTATTATTGATATTAATAAAATTTTAGATTTTTGTCTATTTTTTCTCTAGTGGATTCCAAAATTCTTTCTCCTTGTTGATTCAAGGAACCCTCGTGGATTTGAGGTTATTTTCAGAAGCAAATGTGTTTTTTTCTTGTTTTCTAGAAGTAAACATGTTTTGCTTCTTGACACTTCCGTATCCCGCGTCAGTTGGTATCAGAGCCTGGGCTTATTCTAGTTTGGTGGCTAATGTATGAGACGGTAGCAATTTCGATAACAGAAAACATAGCAAGTATTACGTGACGTACATCCAACACTCACATATATCTTTGCTAAGATGGCGCCGTTGAAGTATGGAAACAACAGGAATAACTAAAACGGAGACATAACTTACGGACAATCTATTGGTAAGAAAATTTCATATAGGCCTTATAAAGAATTTTAAGTTTTAATGGTTATTTTTATAAAGTAGATTTTCTTGATTGGTTACTTGATCTAGAAGATTTATTGGACTATGAGAATATTTGTGATGAGAAAAAAAGTTAAACTTGCTTTGTATAAACTTAGAAAGTATGCTTTACATTGGTGGGAACGAATACAAACTAATAGAATCCAATAAGGTAAAGAAAAAATTTGTTCATGGCCAAGGATGAAAAAGATGCTTGCTATCAAATATTATCCTTTGGATTTTGATGAACTTTTGTTGTATACAAAACAAGAATATTTTTGGCCAAGAAGTTCACACTTGAATTATTTTGAAGAACCATATATTCCACCATCAAGAGAAGAATTGTATGTTGAAAAACATATTTTTCTCAGAGAAAACATAGAGATTTTTGAGGAAATTAATGAAGACATTGTTATAGAAGAAGAATCTGAAATTAAAAATTGTGGAGGAGATTAATGAAGACCCTATTATAGAGAAAGATCTTGAAGTCGAGATGGCAGAGACAATTGAAGAGGACATTAAAGACAAAAGTTTCAAGGATCTCAATGAAATGAAATCATATGATTGTTAATCTCAAGATCCTTTTATTTTGGTGGTAAGCGATACACCGAAATTTTTGGATTTTATTAGGGTTAATATATTTGATTCAATTATCAATTTTTATTTGGTAAATCTCTATAATTACATGAGACCAAGGAAAAAGAAATTCATGTTGATTTGTTTATTCCATGGATGAGTTGCAAGTATGGAAAGAAGATCAAGGGGCACAAACATTCGAAGTATTTGTTAATTTGGAGTGGAGATTTCAAAGATGAACTTGAGGATGAGTTGGTTTTAAGTGGAGGGGTCTGATGTAAGATAGAATCTACAATTTAATTTTCTTAATTATTTAATTTTGGTATTTTTTTGTAAAAAAAGTTATTTTAGGTTTAGGGCATTTATTTCCTTGTTTTTAGGTGCTCTTAATGCTTTTTAGGTCTAATTTGGTTCTTGTTGGTTAAGTATTAATTATTAGTTATTTTAGAATATATTTTCTTGTTAGTCAAGTTTTATGGAGCCCTTAAATAGGCCTCCAAGTTTGTAAATGTTTTTCAGCATTATTGATATTAATAAAAATTTGGACTTTTTTCTATTGTTCCTTTGGTGGATTCCAAAACCCTTTCTCACGTATAGAACAAGTCAATTTTTCTATAAGTCCCCCGAAAATTGGGAAGATGTAACATATTACCTAACTCGATTTTGCAATCTTGTAAGTCCACAATGTCGCTTTTATTTGAGGTGATAGTTTTAAATATGCGACCCAATCTTATCTCAAACATGTGTTGTTTATATCTCCAAATGAAAATCAACTTCACTCTAAAATTATATATATATATATATATATATATATATATATATGTCGAAGTTTTTTGCAATATTCTCAATCATCCCTAAGCCACCACACCAAACTCATGACCTACAATTTATTGTGGTAGTTTTCTATACTGCCAAAAAAAAAAATACATGTATAATTGAAAGTTGACATATAATTTGGATGTTTAGGTCTCCCTCGTACTAAACCCTACTCTTCTTATTGATCTCACCTAAAATTGAGAAAAAAATATATTAATATGGGAATGGTTTTAGACAAATAATCCAAGTCCAACACTAACAAACCATAGTTCTTTTAAAAAAAAAAAAAAAAAGAAGGAAACAAACCATAGATTTAGACATTAGTAATATCATATAAGTAATTGATGTAGGACAGAATTTACAATTTAATTTTTATAATTATTTAATTTTGGTATTTTTATGTAAAAAACTTTATTTTAGGTTTTGGTCATTTATTTCCTTGTTTTTAGGTGCTTTTAATGCATTTTAGGTCTAATTTGGTTCTTGTTATGGTTAGGTATTAATTAGGAGTTATTTTAGAATATATTTTCTTGTTTTTCAAGTTTTATGGAATCCTTAAATAGGCCTCCAAGTATGTAAACGTTTTACAGTATTATTAATATTAATAAAAATTCAGATTTTTGTCTATTTTTTCTCTAGTGGATTCCAGAACCCTTTCTCCTTGTGGATTCAAAGAACCCTCGTGTATTTGAGGTTATTTTCAGAAGCAAATGTGTTTTTTTCTTGTTTTCTAGAAGTAGACGTGTTTTGCTTCTTGACACTTTCGCATCCCGCGTCAGTTGGTATCAGAGCCTTGGTTTATTCTAGTGGGTAACGTATGAGACAGTAGCAATTCTGATGACAGAAAACTTAGCAAGTATTATGTAACGTACAGCCAACAGTCACATATATCTTTGCTAAGATGGTGCCGTTGAAGTATGGAAACAACAGGAATAACTACAACGGAGACATAACTTACGGACAATCTATTGGTAAGCAAATTTCATATAGGCCTTATAAAGAATTTTAAGTTTTAATGGTTATTTTTATAAAGTAGATTTTCTTGATTAGTTACTTGATCTAGAAGATTTATTGGACTATGAGAATATTTGTGATGAGAAAAAAAGTTAAACTTGCTTTATATAAACTTAGAAAGTATGCTTTACGTTGGTGGGAACGAGTACAAACTGATAAATCCAATAAGGTAAAGAAAAAATTTGTTCATGGCCAAGGATGAAAAAGATGCTTGCTATCAAATATTATCCTTTGTATTGTGATAAACTTTTGTTGTATACAAAACAAGAATATTTTTGGCCAAGAAGTTCACACTTGAATTATTTTGAAGAACCATATATTCCACCATCAAGAGAAGAATTTTATGTTGAAAAACATATTTTTCTCGGAGAAAACATAGAGATTTTTGAGGAAATTAATGAAGACATTGTTATAGAAGAAGAATTTGAAATTAAAAATTGTGGAGGAGATTAATGAAGACCCTATTATAGAGAAAGATCTTGAAGTCGAGATGGCAGAGACAATTGAAGAGGACATTAAAGACAAAAGTTTCAAGGATCTCAATGAAATCAAATCATATGATTGTTAATCTCAAGATCATTTTATTTTGGTGGTAAGCGATACACCGAAATTTTTTGATTTTATTAGGGTTAATATATTTGATTCAATTGTCAATTTTTATTTGGTAAATCTCTTTGATTACATGAGACCAAGGAAAAAGAAATTCACGTTGATTTGTTTATTCCATGGATGAGTTGCAAGTATGGAAAGAAGATCAAGGGGCACAAACATTCGAAGTATTTGTTAAATTGGAGCGGAGATTTCAAAGATGAACTCGAGGATGAGTTTATTTTAAGTGGAGGGGTCTGATGTAAGACAAAATTTACAATTTAATTTTCTTAATTATTTAATTTTTGGTATTTTTGTGTAACAAAAAGGTTATTTTAGGTTTAGGGCATTTATTTCCTTGTTTTTAGGTGTTCTTAATGCTTTTTAGGTCTAATTTGGTTCCTGTTGGTTAAGTATTAATTATTAATTATTTTAGAATATATTTTCTTGTTTGTCAAGTTTTATGGAGCCCTTAAATAGGCCTCCAAGTTTGTAAACATTTTTCAGTATTATTGATATTAATAAAAATTTGGACTTTTTTCTATTGTTTCTTTGGTGGATTCCAAAACCCTTTCTCACATATAGAACAAGTCAATTTTTCTATAAGTCCCCCGAAAATTGGGAAGATGTTACATATTACCTAACTCGATTTCGCAATCTTGTAAGCCCACAATGTCGCTTTTATTTGAGGTGAAAGTTTTAAATATGCGACCCAATCTTATTTTGAAACTTGTCTTGTTCATATCTTGAAATGAAAATCAACTTCATTCAAAGCCAATTTTTCTCTGTCCAAAGCAAAAAATTCTCTTCTTGTAAAGCTAAGCGTTGAAAACTGGCGGAAGACTTGCAAAACACCACATAGCTTGGGTCCCATGCAAAACCATTTTAAACAGAGGTCTAGTAAGAAATGAATATAGTCTTAGAAATTGGATCAACTTCACCAGTGATAATTATACAACATTATCAGACAGAGAAAGGTCGAATATATCTTCAAGTTTCAATTGATTGATAACATGTACGGAAAGGAAATGCCCAGTTTTATACAACCTGAACCTCTTCATTCCGGTAAAACAAGGCACAGAAGAAAATTTAAAATTTCAGTCATCAAAAGGTCTAGTCCATATCCTTGTCACAGTCACCCCACTCCAAGAAATTTAATTTCAAGGAATCAAAATGTTTAAAATTAATTATGAGGAAAAATTGATGCATAAATTTAAAATATTTCTGCTCATATTTAATGAGCAATCCTGCATTTACGTGCATATTGCAAACCAATATACAATGACAACAAACGTCCTCAGGTAAACAAAGACTATATGAAGCAAAAGAAATTACATAAAATCAGAAAAACACCCTACTAGGCTCCACAAATATTTATAGCACCAGAATATCCTTCTTACTGCCCACATAATAAGAGCATCTTACTTTCTCACCAATATGTTCTTTCTTGAACAACCTACCAAAGAGAAGAGTGGCATTTCTCTGTTCTTATTGCACATCCAAGACCAGGTAGATATGGTTCATGTTTCCTGCACCAAGAAATGAGACAATTATTATTAAAACCACATTAATATGTTAAGTTAGTACAACCAAAGCATTCATAATCTGTGTTACGGAAATCAAAGATCTAGTACCATAAAAATTTAATCACAGATCAAAGAAAACCAAAAGATTTATTCTACTACACATATAACGTGCCATGTTAGAGATGGAGCAACCAAAAGCACCAGATATTAACAAATTTGGGTGTGTGATAAGGAAAAACTTTTTGATAAGTAAACTTCTGAATAAAATCTATCAAACTATTTTACTGTTATGTCAGTGAGGTGAACAAAAGATTTACAGTGCTTAATTTGTAACTTCATGAGAACTGAGAAGCTTAAATATTAAACATCAAATGACTTGTTGCAACTACTGAATAAAGCAATTACTGCAAGCCTTTCTTGAATTGAGACTATTACCGTAATTACCTAGTAAATCCAAAGAAAGTAAATTTAGGGCATTAATCTTAATTTGTTTTAAAGTAATTTATTTTTAATTTTTGACAGCATTAGATACCAAAAAACGATAAGTACAAATAAAAGAGAAATATGATATGAACACATAGAACTCCTCAAGATCAGTAAATATTCTTGAAATAGATCAACATTTAACTGAGAAAGCTGAATTTCAAAGCAACTATTTAAAGGACAAAATTTTCCTCCAAACTAGGTTGAAGAATCTTCTCTAACCCATTACATGGTAATTTAAAAGACCATCTACACATGTTAAATCACAAACTGGAATTTGTGTTGCTCATTCCTCCAAACGGAAATTATTGGCCTAACTCAAGTCAATCTTTCTCTCTCTTTTTCCAAAGCAATAACTTTTTTTTCTTAAATTTAAGTGTAAAAGACGGGCATAAGCTAATGGCTTCCAAGTATTATTAATTAAATACGGACACAAAGTTTAGAGTCCGTTTGGTTGAGTGCAGAAGAGAAATTATGGAAAATGAGAAGTTTTTCTTTATTTGGTAGTGGAAAAGGGAAATCATGGGAAGTGTAGTTTTCAGGTTAAATCTCTTATTTACAAGATTTATAGACTGTTTGGTTGAGTACAAAAAAGATAGAAAATGAGAAGTTTTTTTTTTGTTTAGTGTAGCGGAAAAGAAAAAGGATAGACAAAGGGGTAAAATAAGTTGATCCACATAGGCCAACCAAAAACTCCTCTCATACTAAGAGGAAAAGTGAATTGAAAATGTTTATTGCATCTAAACTATTAATTAACTTTAATTACAATTTTTTAATTATTTTTTGATATAACAAGGGTATAATAGTAAATTCATTTAATTATATTTTCTATCATTTCACTTTTACATTCTTCCTATTACACGAGGAAAAGCTCTCAACTAGACAACCCTAGTAAAAAATTAAAAATCTGGTCTTTTGGATATACCATTTTCATAAAAATAAGTACGCAAGTTGGTGAATATATATATAAAGTATATACATTGAATTGGATATATAGAACATTTTATATAATAATTACTCTCAGTTAAACCTTTGTTATATCACAATTTTTTTTTTTTATTATCCTTCAACTTGAGAGGTTTATTTAAATTAATTTATCATGCATAAAACATTAATGGTGCCAACCAGTAATACTCGTTTTTAAGGCTATATGTGAACATGTTAGGTTATATCTACATTGAGTGGAACATATAAATTCTTAGTATGAAATTCATCTGTCTAGTATTTTCGGTTCATAATCGTATAGATTGGGATTGAACATAAGAGATAACTTAATATTTTTCAAAAGGGTTTTATATATTAATTATACACATCTAAGAGAATTTTCAACGAGAAGTTTTTATATATTTATGTTAGATTCTAAAGATTTAGGATTAAATGTTTAGAATTCTATTTTGTATGTGTTGGCAAACCAAAAAAAAAAACATGTCTACTTTATGTGTTAGGCATTGCTCAAAGATGTGTGTTTCAAACTTCAAGTTCGAGCCAACTGCAGAAAAGAGAGTTGAGAATCTATCAAGCTCAACCGATCAAAAATTTTGCTCAATCGATCAAAAATTAGGCTCAACCAATCGAAAATCACAGAAAAACTGATTCTGCAGAATTTTAAAAGAGGCCTAAGCCTGCGAAAATATTTAGGGTTTCAATCCAACTTGTCCACATATAAAAGGGAAATCCTAGCTATGTTTTGGTGACCTTTGGAAGACTTGTGAATTGCTCCTTGTGAGATCTGAGAGGTGTTGTACCTTCTAACTACACAAGCATCTACCAGAGCAAGATCTACAATCAAGCATTGATAAAACCTAGTTACTACTACAAAGGTCAACAACTGAAGGTGAACTGAAACTTTTGAGTAGTATCTCAAAATCACAAACGTGAGTGCTTGTGTTGTAGCAAGTCCAAGAAGAGAAGGAGTTCATGGATTTGAAGCTTGCACGTGGTTGTGTTAGTAAGTTACTAAATGAGGTTGCAATAGATTTAGGATTAAATCTGATTGTAAAAATTTCGATTCTTTTATAATAGATTTGTTTTACCTTGAGGATTGCTAGGTCAAATCCTCCCCAAGTTTTTACCTTGAGACGGTTCATTTCATTGGTTTTCCTGGGTGATCATATTTGTGTGTTATTTACTTTTCCGCTGCTGTGCATGGTATGATTTTTATTGTTTAACCTAGATCTCATAATTAACTTAAGTAATCACTTGGCTAATTTAGTAGGTTAAACAACTTGGTTTAAGGAGTCTAAACAAACAAACAATTTATACAAATAGACAAATAAATATGCACTTATGAAAACAAAATGTTAGAAAATAACATAAGGTAGGGACTTAAATGGTAAATGTCATTATACTCATACTGGATTCACATAATAGGATTCTTTTGTATGGCGTTTTAGCCATAGCAAGGGCTTCCAAATTATTATACTCATACTGGTTCTTGAAATGTTACAAAATGATAACAAGTTACGGCTTAACAGATGTTTTTATTCAACCATGAGAATCACAAGAAAGATGAATTTGAGATTGCCCATTCCTGTTTTCCTCTTTTGGACCATTCCATACCCAAATATATTTCCGTCCATATGAACAGTGGAAGACCGGAAGAAGTAGGATGTGAAAGCCTACACCTTTCCTCCCCTCAGGCAATGGATAAGTCAATTTAGTGCTATTTTTTCTAATGACCCTCGCCTCTTTCGTCCAATTAGCATAAAACTGAGCTCTTTTAACTTGGGTTTCCATATTTGCTTACAATAAGTATAGAGGAAAAATTTGAAGGTAGGTTCTCCTGAAAAAAACCGAACAGTACCACGAAACTACAAAGCTCTTAACAAATTGAGGTTTTTTTTTTTTTTTTTTTTTTTTTTTTTTTTTTTTTTTTTTCCCCTTTAAGGTAATGGATTTGTGGAGACCATGAAAATTGAGAATTAGGTCCTCTAGATTTTTAAGTAAAATCCAACATTTTGGAATTTGTTTATTCCCGATCATTCATTTGAAAAAGCAATTTAATTCTAGAGAAACCTGCTAGTGGTACCTTAGTTCCATGTTCATTTATTGGCACCCAATGTTGGAAGGACAAATCAAACTCAATAATATAGGTCCTTTTGATACCCCTAAGCAGGATGATAGATCCAATATTCTTTTGAGGCAATTTGGAAGTCGAAGTTGTTGCCAATATATATTGTAGGTAAAACATTTTTAAATATGTACTGTATATTAAATCAGTACCAAGCCATGCTACCATGTCTTGGGAGGAGGAAGTTTGAAACCACATTAAACATTAAAAGAACATTTAAATCAAATCAACTAAGATCATTTGCTGCTTGGTATTAACTTTTGTATAACTTGTTCTTAATTTGGCTTGAAAATAAATTGGCAATGAATTTAAATCTTCTTGAACATGGTTACAAGCATAAAGCAGATCATTTCTGGTTACAAGTATAGTATAGTGCAAAACATTTCTCATACACACTACAATGAGCTATATAATATGAACATCTTGGAAAAAATGGTACAAAACCATGAAAAAGGGATAAGCAGCTGTAAACCCAATGCCTTAAATAATGAACCATGATCCCGAGTCATAATCATGAGAGGAACCAAAATCAGCCCTGGGTCTCCTAAGTTCCAGTTATCTCTTGTGAAGGACAGGCCATGGTCATGAGTGAGGTTTCATCTGTTGTTGATGATACCAAAGATGAAGTGTGACAGGTCATAGCAGGACATGGTTGAAGTTGCTATATTCTTTGATGTGCCAAAAAAGTGAGACTAATTTGAACCTGTGTAGTGATTTTTGGTTAGCATCTTCCATAATTAATTTCAAGGAATCAGACCAACTCATTCATAACAAACAGAGCTTAGCAAAGTGTAGAAATTCCAGAAAGCTTCTAAGAAGCCAACATACTAGTGAATATGGGTGTCTTGAAGGAACTTTGGCTCTTCTTTCTTCAAGGACTGCTGAATAAAGCTTTGAGGACTCCTTTTGCTTAAGCTGCTTCCTGCAGCATTAAGGAAAAAACATATAGTTCAGCAGTTTTTATTTAGCTATTTATTTTTTGGAAATCCAGTTAGGTATGAATGGGAAAACTTATGAGTAACAACAGCACAAAAAATTCCTTAATGTCATCTCTAGGATGCATGACAAAAGAAAGTAAAATCATATATAAGAACAACTACCCTTACGTATGCAATAAACAAAACACACACAACAACATGAATAACATCTTTATATCTTAGAATAACCATAAAAGAATAAGGGAATAGCTGGTTGATTGGACAATATGAAACCAGGAATCAACACTACACAGATAGACCACAAACACATTATGCGATGCAAGGGATGGACATGACAAGAACAAAACAATAAAGCAAGGCATTGATCCAAGGGGCATCTTAAAAAAGCAACGCCAGCAAGTTAATTGACAGAAGTTTCCTGTCTAAAAGAGGAAAGATACTATGAGAGTATAGATTTATGAGAGCTAACTATTAAATAACTGTGCTTCAAAAAAAAAAAAAAAAAAAAAACTATTAAATAACTGCAGAAAAACGCCAAGATTTCTTGTCCTTTTTCTTTTAAAAGACATATCCTCAGCTTCTCAACTAGAAAAGCAATTAATCAAATTAAGATGGGCAATCATCTTATACACATTTCCAAAAACAAACCCAAATTCTCCAATCTACCACAAGATCCTACATTGACCAAAATCCCAAATCACCAACTCCAAGAAATTAATTTTAAGGAATCAAAAAAAATTAAAATTGTTAAGGAAAAATAATGCAAGAATTTAAAATATCTCTGCTCATATTTAATGAGTAATCCCACATAACCAAAATATAATGTCAACAAATGCCCTCCCTGTAAACAAGGACTGTATGAGGAGAAAGATATATTACATAAAAATCATAAAAACACACACTTGGCTCCACAAACAATTATAGCAATTTCACCAATAAAATTTAAAAAAGAAGAACAAGGGACGCTGCCAAAAGTAGTCATCTTCCGATTATACAAAAGTTCAAGAATTTAGTTTGTATAGACTCGACTCCTTGAAAAGTCTGATTATTCCTCTCTCCCCTATTTAGTCCACAAGATGCAAAATGGAACAGCACTCCAAAAATCTCGTTCCACACAAAATGGAGCAATAGAATTACAAATGCAATACTGATCAACTACAGTAATGTTATCTTGATGAGGTTATCCACAATTGAGATCTTACCTAAGGCAGCATTCCTTGAAACTTTTGTCTGTCAAATGCTCTTCCACAGAAATAGCATGCCATTATATCCTCTTACTGCCCACATAATAAGACCATATTAATTTCTCACCATTATGTTCTTTCCTGAACAATCTACCAAAGAGAAGAGTGGGACTTCTCTGTTTTTGTTGCACATCCAAGCCCAGGTAAATAAGGTTAATGTTTGCTACACCAAAAAATGGGAGAAATTATTATAAATATATATTAAAATGTTAAGCTCAACCAAAGAATTCATTATCTCAGTTTGCACATTTGAAGATCAAATACCACAACAATTTGATCGCAGATCAAAGAAAAACAAAAGATTTATTCTACAGCACATGAAGCTGCAAGTTAGGGATGGAGCAATAGGCCTATATATTTGGTAAAAGCTTTTAGCTTTTAGTTTTGTTCCTTTTGTCTTAGCTTTAAAAAATAAAAATAAAAATTTAACAACAATTTGCTTTTTGAAAATCAGCTAGCTTTTAGCTTTTTGTCACACATTTAGCAAAAAGCTACCAAAAACTATATCTTTTGTATAACACTATTGCAAAAAGTAAAATAATCAAAAGAGGGGAAAGAAGGCTTAAACAGATTTAAACAGTAATTACAAAAAATTATATAGCCTAAATTCATAATGGTCAGAAGGGAGTCATTGTTACATGAACGCTATGTATTAGTATAGCAACAACTTTGATCAATTAAAAACTTATAAATTTATGACATCATAAACCAAAAGAAATCATGTACACATATTACAATATGATGTTTCAATTTCAAAAAAATAAATTAATTAATTAAATAGCATGATAGTTTCAAATTCATAGTTTCATTTCGTGATTTTATTAAAAGAAGATGAGCTAGGTCATCAGATCATAACCTAGGTATAAGAAACCCTAGTTTCATTTAATGTCTTTAGGTTAAAAGAGTCTCAACCACGTGTAGAACTATTTTTCATTATTATTATTATAATTTTTTTTTGTTTTTGGTAATAAGTAATAAGTTTGATTGAATATAAAACTGAAACATCAAGTATACAGGGGTATACTAAATGCATAACACATTTATTAGGTTCTAAGATTAAAATGATCCACAAATTATAAGGGATATGCTCCTATAGCCATCATCTAATCAACAAAGTTCGGAAAAATTGCAACTTCACTTCTAAGATAGACCACTCACATCACTCTAAAATTCTAGCATTTCTTTCATGCCAAATGCACCACATCACACAATGAGCAACACCTTCCAGATAGCGCTATTTCTATATGTCTTCCAGATTGCACAAGTATTTATGCTGTGATTGTAGTGTAATTCATCATGCATGTGTGTGCACATCTGCAACTATAGGTGAGTTAATATATATTTGCATTCTTGAATCTCATTCTACCTCAATTAATTTGATAATTGATCATTGATTCTTATATTTTTGTTTGCTATGTTTATGATCATTTTCATTTATACAACTTCCAAGACACTGCCATATGCTTATCCTTTTAAGATATCCTTAGTTGTTTAAAATGAAGTCCTTACCAATTTAATTCACACAGTACATTGCTAACACAAAAGTCTAGGGAGTAAAAAGAAACCCCCTTCTATATCACATAAGAAACATGTTTTTGGCATGTAAACTTCCAATTCACACAAGAAACATAAGTCATGGTATTAAAGTAACATACAACTTAATCATAAATTAGTCTTACTCCAAAAAGATTGCTGCCTTTGTTGGATTTCATTGTGGAATCTTCACTTCACGTTGAATACCTGGAATAACCTTCACACATAATTCTGAATTCTTTCACGAGAAGAAGGGTGTAGCCCATCAGCAGACAGCAAATCTACTAACATGCTTTTAGTGTAAGAATCTGCCGAAAATCCCCTCTCAGCCATCACATGAAGAAGTTCTATAGCCCTTGATGTATCATTTTTTCTTAGAAATCCTCTAATAATTGTATTATAAGTGCAATCATTCGGAAAGCATCGAGTCTCATCCATACTTTTAAGTAACTCACTTGCTTCATCCAATAACCCTTCATTACAAAGTCCATCTATCATTGTAGTATATGTCCTAACATTAGGTTGTAATCCTTTTTCAGGGAGACTAGAAAATATTTCCCTTGCAAGTTTGAGTTTCCCAGCTCTGCACATACCATCAATAATGATGCTGTAAATCACAATGTCAGTATCCATTCTATGAGTTTCCATTTCTTCAAAAATTTTCATCGCCTCATCAAAATTTTGGTTTTTGCATAGCGAATCCAACAACGTAGAGTAAGTAAAGATATCTGGAAGTTGTCCATGAGTTTGCATCTCATTAAGAACCTCTTGCGCAGCTTTAAGCCTCCCAAGGGAACACATGCCATCAATAAGAGTGTTGTAAGTAACAGTATCAGGAACCACCCTCTTATCATCCATTTCTTCAATAAGACTCACGGCCTCATCAATTCTTTTACACCTGCAATAACCTTTGATCAAGATGTTATAGCACCAAGCATCAGGATAACAAGCCCTCTCAAACATCAAATCAAATACCTTTCTTGCCTCGTCCATCTGTTCCCGCATACAGTACCCATCCATGAGTATACTGTAAGTAACTACATCAGGCTCCACACCTCTTTGAATCAGAAATTCAATCACACATTTTGGTTCAGTGATCAATCCTTCTGCACATAGCATATCAGTCAACATACAAACAGTTTGTAAATCATGTACAACTTCCCCATGATTCACTTCCTTCAAAAAACCTGATACTTCCTCCCACTGACATGAATTGAGTAGCCCATGAATCAAAGAATTATAAGAGACAACATCCATGGAAATGCCTTTACCAATCATTTCTGACAATAGACTCAAACCCTCAATCAGTAGCCCATCCTTGCACAGCTGGTCAACAATAACACTATACACAACTCTATCAGGCTTAAAGCCTCCTTCTTCCATCTTCCTAAGCATACCAATAGCCGCACTTGTATCCCCCACTTTGCACAACCCATTTATCATTGAGCCATAAGTAACCACATCAGGCCAATACCCTCTCTCCACCATTGCATTAAACAACTCCACTGCTCTCACTATTTTACCATCAATACAAAACCCATTAATCAAAACCGTGAAACTCCTACAACCCGGCTCGTACCCAAGTTTCAACATTTTACCCAACAACGAAAACCCGAAATCTGGCCTATTCAAATTGCAATAACAATTGGTCAAAATATTCAAAGTACAAACATCAGGCACAATTCCAAACATACCCATTTGCCTAAATAAACAAGTAACAGTCGAATAACGTTTCATTTGTGCAATTTTGCCTAAAATCTGATTGAAATCCACAATAGACGGCCGGGAACCCATTTGAAGCAACTGATTGAATATGCTAACGGCATCATCAAAATTAGTCAGCCAATTATACTTACATTGTTCCCTCACAAAATTCAAGAACTGGGTTTGAGCATACCTTCTCTTTTTTTTCTCTATCCTACTTTTCCAAATAGTATCAGTATAAGTACCAGTAGTAGAAGAAGAACAAGTCTGGGAGTGAAAGGAAGACATTGAAGCAAAAGCTAAAGCATAATTCTTGAACAAAGAAAAAAGGTTAATGGGTTTGCGAGTAATACCGCTTTGAAACACAGAAGCAGAAGCAAAAGCAGTTTTGTGTACCAACAAGAACATCATATTACATAAAACTACTTCTGCTGTTGTTGATGTTGTTGTTGTTGTTCTTATTCTTCTTCACTTTCAGTTTTCTCTTCTGGTCTCTCAAAAAAACCATGGCTTGGTGGCTTCTGGGTTATCAAATGACTATGTAATTTATTCTAAGACCATCTCCAACTCCAACCACAGACAATGCAAAAGGTTGTCCTTTTGTCCAAAATCGAGTTGGAAAGCTAGCATTTTGTGGCAGAGAACGGCGCCGTCTCGAGTTGGAGAGAGATATGGAGAAGAAGGAAGTGTTCTATAGACATGTTCATAAAGCTTTTATGGACTCTGAAAAATGGGTTAACCCAAGCCTGACCCGATAAACCGAGGGTTCAGACTTGAGACTTTTCTTTTAAAGGCAAAACAAAAAATTTCTCATTTGTGTTTTTCTTAATTTAATTTTTTTTAAAGGACTTCTAAAGTTATTTTCTAAGAATATTTAAGCAGAGCTACACAGCTTATTTGGATTTTTTTTTTTTTTTTGAAAATTACTTTATTTAATTATTAGTTACTAAAAAAAAATAGCATTATGGACCTTAACATAAAATTATTTGGTAAAATAATCTCTCTTTGAAAATCGTGTTTTTAGAAACATGATTTTAAACATTGAAATTAAATTTGTACTAAAATCATGTTTTGAGTTATCAGAGTTATTTCACGATTTCAATTATATTACATTTTGTACCGAAATCTTGTTTGAAAACACAACTTTAGTGTAATACATTTTACATTAAGATTATGTTTTGAAAAAAAACATGACTTCAGTACACAATTTGAAATTTTAATACTTAACACAATTTTTTTATTAAAAAAAAATCTATTCACCAAAATAAGTTTTCCCACGACACTATTTTTAATCATTATAAAAAAAAAAAAAAAATTTAACATAGCTTATTCCGTAACATTTTTTTTTATAGTTCCTTGAAATAGTAGATTGTGCTATCAAGAATATAGTAAAATGAGAGTGGTAAAAATAAAAGTGATATTAGTAGTGTATTGATGTAAAAATAATTGTCTAGACTTTAAAATTACCACCTCAATCAATTGAAAAAAAAAATTGTAAAATAAGGTGTGTCCATGACAACTAATTTTCTAACTTTGTTAACAAAATTAATTCTCTCAAAAAAGAAAAACAAAACAAAAGGAAAGACACATCTTTCCATAGATAATTGTAAAAAAAATAATAATAAATAAAAAACAAGAAACAAAAATCTCTTATATGGCGGAAGTGCCATTGATCATTAGATCAGGAAGAAAAAGTAGAATTTATTTTCCGAAATTAAAAGTATTAAATTTTAATATACATATTTTTTTTTTCAAAGACAATTTTAGTGTCTTAGTTGAAGGAACCAAAAAGGATTGATATGGTAAGTTGAATTCACTTTCCATGGATAGTGTATATTTATATTTTTCTTCATAGACTTATTACTAGGTTAAAAGAAAATTACTTATTATATATCTCTCAAAGAAAAGACAGGTGTATTGACTATTCTGATTTTTTTTATGGCACATACGTGAAAGAAAGGTAGTTGAAAATTTGAAGTTGAGAGATTTTGACTTTTTCTTGGTTGTGAATTTTTTTTTTTTTTTTTTTGCTAAATGAAAAAATGGGTAGAGGGGGGTGACCAATGTGGCAATCTTATCTGAGCGTGATCATAGTAGCACCTTACCCGCCAGGATCCAAGCCATACTAAGATGTAGGGGGACTGGTGAGCAATAGCTTCCCCAGCCCCACGAGAGGCACTAGCAATCCTAGGTTGCCAAGGAAGGCAACCCCATGGTTGTGATCTTAATTGGATCATTCAGTTTATGTTTCTTAAATATATAGACATAGTGTGTCATATCGTATGGCTTGTTGCTTACTAGGTTTAGAATGCTTTTAAGTTAAAGCCTATTATTTCATTTAGTTGGACTACTTAGCAAATCAAAAATAAAAATCTAAAACCAAATCAGATAAAATCCCCTTTACTTGTTCTAAGGTTTTATAAGATTGAAGATTATTATGTTGATAGCAAACGCAATGTCTTGACAAATTTAGGTCAAGTCTCCATCCTCTAGGGCACCAAGGATGGACATAGGTGTTGAGGTTGTTATGTCTAGTAGTTGTATTACTTCTTGTTCTTTGTATGAGAGAGAATACATCCCATTTGCTTCATTGTCTTGCCATGAAACATATCTATATAATTGAAACCAGACATGGTTCAAAAGGTTCAAGGCCAACTTGTACCAGTTTTGGCACATTGATAATACAAGGTCTTAGTAATGAGCAAGTACACATCTGGTCTTGTAACTTGTAATGATCTCTCTCAGAAAGTAAAATTTTAAAGCCATTGTATTACTGAAACAAGATATGAAGACGCAAGATTATAAAAATCAACCTACATAGGGCAATGAAGAAGATAGACATCTCTTCAAGCAAAGCTGTGAGTGACAGGACTGCAAAATGCTGGTCTACCTCTAGCACATTTGGCCTAGAATACCATAGAAGACCTAGCTGTTTGTTTTCACAAAAACAAGGAAAATCCGAAAATAATATTGTTCCCCCAAGTTGAAATAGAACCCAATCAAGGACATATCACAGGCCAGTGTCATGAGGAAGCAAATGACAACAAATCCAGGGAGCATGATGCCATCCCCCTTAAAAGCATTTTCTGTGATTTACATACCCATGAAAGTAATATTGAAATTTAATGTTTATGTAGCTAGAGAAAGCTGAGTGCAATCACCAAAGAAAGTTTGAATTTACTAATACAAATCATTACATTTGTTTGAAAGTACAAAGACATCATGTTGACTAATTGATACCAACATCTTCTTGATCAAAACAATCAAATTTACACACAAAAATCACCCCTTCTACTTTGCAATCACTCACACACTTAACAAAGTCAAAATCAAAAAAGAAATAAACAAAACAAACAAACTCACTCCAAGCTCAATTATAGGTTGAGGGGAAAAAAATAACCTCACCAACTCTACATAGGCTTTGGGTTAAATACCCAAAAAAAAAAAAAAGTAAGTCTAGCAGTAAGGTATAGCCCAAAAAGGCAGAGAATGAAGTAAAAAAGATTCACTCTATATCTTTGAATCCTATTGTTGTTCTACTTTTTTTCCTTATTATTATTATTTTTTTGGTGGGGTGGTGAAGAAAAACAAGCTAGTGATACTGTACACTTGAGAGCCAGTCCTCCATAATAGGTTTGCCAAAAGTATAGTTGAGTTGCACTTTCTGGAGCATCAACATGGCTTTTCCCACATGAACCTGAATTAATAATGTAAGCAGCAAGTGGAGCATTAAAGACAGAATTAATTAAGAATATGCAAAAACATTGAAATTGCAAATTCCATTGAACAAACTAATGACAGATTCATAAAAACACATTCACAAAAACAGCTCAAACAATAAAGATTGCATCCTATCACTAACGATACTGATTTCATGTTGCACAGTGATCATAAAAAGCAATTGAGAATCCTTTCAAACAACAGATGCAAGAAAACAAATGAATTTCCCTTACTCTGCTGTAAGGTTTTGATCAAATCATTTATTTGAGCAGGTTTCTATTTCTTTAAAAGATGTTGCTATCATTAGAAAATGGGAAGATATGCTTTAATGAGTCATTAGATATACCACTACGGAAAGAGTTAATAAGCACCAAATTTTGAAGAATCTCAGAACAAACTACTTAAATAATTTAGAATTTCTTCAATAACCTGTTCCCATAAACAGAACAGACAAGCCTTCTAACACAATTACAACAAATGGACCCAGCAAAAAGACATCAACAATTAGTTCAGAATAAGCCCTCAATAACAAATATGATTCAAGGTATCACCTGTATATTTCACCAAAAAAGAAAAATAAATTTCTCTAAATATACATGCTAAGCCTTGGCTTTTTAAATCATCTGCCTAACACAGGACAGTTACTTAAGGGGGAAACACTGAATGTCCATGGAAATCAGATAGCTTTATTGGTATTTTATATAACCCAATCCAGATTTTTTAGGGACAAAAAATCCTGAAATGCCAAGACATTAAAGTACTAGTGCTCTATATTTAAAAAAAAAAAATTACAAATGAAAGTGAATACAAAATCTGGGAAATCTCTCCAATGTTTAACAAAAAGAGAAAGAAAATGTAAAGAATTCAGATATTGTGACATGAGTAGGATTTAATTGAAGTACTCACCAGTCTGATAGTTTCACATGAAGCCTCAAGCAACAGTTCGATCTATTCTTCTTATACCAATCTTTCGTAATTCTCGCAAGTGAGAAGCTACTTCCCTAATTAATTGAAGCCCTTCCTCTCCATTCCCAAGTGATTTAATTGTGTGCTCTAGGAAAGTTCGGTCTGCCTCTAGTGCCTCCAACCTGCCATTCAAATCCAAAATCTCATTTCCCAGAGAAGCTAACACAGGAGACCGTTGCCCACTACTATCAAATTCATTATTTTCCTTGCAAACGAGCTGAGCTTTCTCAAATGAGGATTGAGAATGCAGATCACTGCAGGAAACAGACACATCATCTTGCATGGACAGACCATTCTCTTCTATTCCATCATTTTCTTTATTTCCCCCATTAGAATTAGACTCTTTGAACTCACTTTCCCCATCTCCTTCACTTCTAGCATATTCACCATTTGACAAGTATACTCCATTATTGGATAACAAATAAAGCTTTTTCTCCAACTTCTTCAAACTTTTCAAAATATCTAACCTTTCATCTTCGAATTGTAAATCTGTATTCTTCATGGTACCTGTATCCTTATTCCCCGATGGTATACTAGTTCCTTCAACTTTATCACAGGTAGTTGGTTTTCCACTAACTGAGTCTCTAAGACCACTTGCACTATCTTCAACACCAATTGATTCTGTTTGATCCATTTCAATATCTCTTGCCTTAGTATCATTAGTTTCCTCCTCCACATTCTCCCAAGTTGATTCACTTGGGAATTTATTCCTATAAAATTCAAGCTCTGATTCTAGATCTTTTATCTCTTTTTCCTTATCTGCAAGAAGGTCATTTGCCTTTTGCAGTGCTTCCATATCATACTCAGATTGCTCTTCCATCAGTCTTAGGTACTGCAAAGCTTCCATATGGATTGTAGCCTTCTCCTCCTGCAATTTAGTAATCATGGCCATAGACTGATTAACAGCAATTGCAGAAGCATTTCTTTCTTCCTCCAACTCCTTATATAATGCACTCACATGTTTCCTATCATGATCAATCTGTCGTTTTAATCTATCAACCAAACTTTCACCTTCAATTTCACTGAGAATGCTTCCATCCAGAGACAGTTCAGACTCATTTCTCTCAAGTGAGATCCGTTTTTGGAGTGTGCTTCCATCCAAAGACAAACCAGACTCGTTTCTCTCAATTGAATTTCTCTTCTGAAGTGCATTTCCATCCAGAGATAAACCAGGCTCGTTTTGCTCCAGTGAGATCCTCTTGTGAAGTATTTGCATTCCAATAGAGTTAAGAGCATCAGAAGTCTTCAGTTCATCACTATTTACAGAAAATCTAGGACTCTTCTCGTTTGTTGACTGCTCAAGCCCTCGAGTGGCAGATAATTGTGACAACAAGATCTTAAAATCTTCACTAATTCTTGAAGAATCTTTCCCCATCCTTTGTTCTACAAGCACACCAGAAAATTGTCTTCCTCTATTGCCGACAGCTATCTTATAAGCATCACCAAGATCCAATAAAGAGGGTAATTGTTGAGCTGCATCAGTTGAAACAGGCTTTGTTTCTAAAACAATTTCAGATGATGTAATTGGTGTAGTTCTTGCATCAAAGATTTTCCCACTCTCCACCACAGGTGTTTGCTCAACTTCATCAGTTCTCATAAGATCTACTGAGAGAAACCATTAAATACAAGAGAAGGACCAAGGAAGTTAATAAAATTACTAAAAGTGCAGAAAGCCTTGCATGAAGTAAAATAATTTGTTTTAAAAATCCCTCACATTCCTACACAAATTTGACATGTAACAAATAAACTAATATGACAAGTCAAAAATAAATATATAAAAGTTAGACTGTGTATTTCTTTTAAATAATAGTCTGACCAACTTTCTAGCATGGAAATGGGGCTAGGGAAGGAAGGGGGCATACAAACTGTAGATGCTTATGAAAAAATTTATCAACTCCAATGAAAAGATGATAAAATTGCTTTCACATATCATTTAGGGTCCAAAGTTCAAAAATTGTGATAGAATAAAAGAGAGAGAGATAGAGAAAAGGAGAGACCGAAGAAGTTTGTACTTACAGCTTTCTTTCGATACTTCAATAGTGGTTTCCACTGCATTTGATGATGGAGGGAAATCATCAAGGGATATAAGCACAGTTGGAGCAGGAGACTCGGCCTTGCTATCAGCTTGTTGCCAGTTGAGTTCCTCAAGATCATTCATAATAGAAACAGTAGGGGCTATAGATGTACTACCATGAGGTTCAATAGAATCTAATTGTACCTGTGACACTGAAGATGAAGCTTCAGGTGCAGAATCTGAAATTATCAGTTTCTCAGAGGCTGAATCATCAGCAAGAGTAATAATTGGTGGTTCCAAATGTACACCTTGAGCAGTGAGATCATCCTTGGAATCATCAGTTTCATGAAGCAATGCCTTCTTGTCGTCATCATCAGAATACAGGACTTCTGATTCAGTATCAGAAGTAACATTGAGTTCTGTGTATCCTACACGAGATAAAGGATCAAGCACATAATTTCTCATATGAGGAGCTGACACAGAAGGCTCTTCTCTTCTCATCTTCAGGTCATCCTGATTAAGTCCAACCACACCTGATAAGGGCACATCAAGCTCAGCAGCTTCAGACCCAACTAATTTAGTCTGATTCAACCTATGAGTATACCCTCCTAAAACCCATGGCTCATTGCAACAAGAACAATGCTTTGTGCTTGAACAACCTATTTTATGTCCCTCAAGTAATGGGTCCTGATCAAACCCGGAGTGACTATCCTCCCCCAATTTACCCACCAATAATCTGTATGTTTCAGAATTGGACTTATTGACTGTTGCAAATGAGAAGAGACAATTTTCACACATTCCGTGAACATCTACAAGCTTATCATGAGCATGACAAAGAACTAGGGAAGAAATCTCCAACTTATGATTGCGGCAGATCAAATCCCGATAGTATCCCAGCTTTTCATTGCCAAAAACATGATCGAGTCTCGAGCATAGCAGGCATGGTGTTTGCAATTTGCAGTAACGAGCAAACTTTGTAATTAAGTATGAAAATATGGCATTAGCAAACAACAAAAAAATCAGTAACCATTCCAGAACAGCAGAAGCCAGAGCTGTGGCTAAACCCCGGTAAGTTCTCTGTTGTTTAGCAGATGAAATCTTTAAGGCAGCCATGCCCCGGAAGATTCAGGTAACTTCAGACAAGAAGAAGTCGATTGCTCGATAGAGAAGAAATTCCAATTCTCCCAGTATGAAGTCAATAATCCAAGTTGAATCTCAACACTGCAGCCATTGATAGGGAAAACAGGAATTTTAATATAGATTGAGGGCCAAAATCATGAACACAATAAACATAGCATGACCCCTAGGACAAAAATAAAACTCATGTTTGATTGATGATCAATTCTTAAAGAGGATCAATACCCGTTTATTAAAAAAAAAAGGATCAATACCCAGAAAACATCCCATCATAAAAGGAGAAGAAACCCCACTTTATGATAAAGAAACCAAAATTCAATGCAAAAGACACAGACCCATTTTGTATGAGAGATCAATATCCTCCAAAACTTAGACCTTCAGTTAGCTAATACATCCCAGATTCCAAATTGCTTATCTAACTCTAAATTTAATAAACATATTCCAAAGCACAAAACACAAACAAAAACTCTCAGACAATCTATCAATATACATAGTAGACCAATCCAATCAACCTAAGAACAAAAAAACAAAACAAAACAAAACAATAACAACAAAATTAGAAACCTGACCTGTGCATGTGACTAGTGAGAAACCCAAGAAAGCAAATCAATACTCAGAGGTAGAAAGAATGTCAAAATCAGAGTGACCCCTCAATTTTCAAGCTCAGGACAGCAAAACAAAAGGAACCCAACTGAGACTGTAGTTTTGTGAAATCAATGTGAGAAGATTCAAATAGAAACAAAAGCTCAACCGAAAGTTTGGAGCTTTACAACCTATGTGCACGTAGCTATCACATTTCTTTATTGCCTAAAAGTCGGCTGCTGATAAAAAAAAAAGGGATCGCAATACCGAAAGTAACCCCAGAAAAAGCAAACAAGTTTTGGCTATGCCTATTCACAAATACAATGAACAGACCATTTAAAGATTCCTGGGACTTTTTGTTGTGACAATAATGCAATTCTCATGTGTTCATCTCTATTTACCTCTTTTCAAAAAAAGAAAACTCTGTTTTGATCATAGTATCACCTTTTGACATTGGATTTTGTCAAAATGAATGGTAGAAATAAGAGTTGGTCAGAATTGTGTGACAAATATATTTTAGAATAGCATTACAGCCATTACTCAAATTAGTAACAGTTTGTTATCATGTTGGTACTTGTACATTTTCTTTTTCTTTAATGGGTTAAATTGCATATTTAACTTCTTCTTTTTTAGGAACTTTTTCATATTTAACTTATGTTGTTAGTTGTAATTTTTTTTCTTTATGTTGGTAGTTGTACAAAAATTTTGAGTTAAATCCAATAATTTTAAGAATGTTTCAATTTAAACAATAAATTCCTTAGTTCTAAAGTGGTTAAATACTTCTTCTTCTTCTTTTTCTTCTTGAGAAGATGGTTAATTACTTTTAAGTTTAAGCAAAACAATGGACAACTTGTAACGAAAATTTTTCTTAACAACGTTACATGGGATCTAAAATGTAATTTTCCCTTTTTATATATATATATATATATATATATATATATAATATTTTATTGCTCAAAAAGAAAAGTAGATATTTTTTTTAAGAGTAATGTAAATTTTACAGTTTTTTCACTTTTTTTGTGAATGTTAATTAGCTATATTTATAGTATTTATATTCAATTTTTCCTTTCCACCAACATATTCTCTAAGGTTGAGTTTATAAGATACTTATCAATTATTCCAAAAAAAAAAAAAAAAAAAACACTCTATTCTTTTAGTGGATTAAACACATTACATGTACTCAGTTTGTATAAGAGTTAGATAAATTATCATTCCTATCATTAAATTATATACTGCTTTATATGTACTCAGTTTATTCATGGTATCATATCATTGAAAATCATCAATAGTATGATTTCTTACAATATCATATGTGACATAACACAATGATCAATTACAATTATATAGATAATTTATTTTAATTAAAACTCTATCACCAACAATTTTATGACATATAAAAATAATTTTTTGATTGAAAATAAATTATCAAAATCTACACAAACATATTCTTAATACTTTAAAATTTAATACGTTTTTTTTAAAAAACCAAGATGAGCTATATCTCTTCCAATGATCTTTGAATCAAATGTTAGATATATTTAAATTAACTTTTTCAAGAAAAAATATGGGGTTTGAATCCCATTATGATTTTACCTAAAAAAATGTAGTAGTAATTTTTCTATAAATTAGGAAAGAGAGGGAAAGAGTGATACAAACCCAACCATGATTCAGAACAACACCAAAATAGTTAGAAATAGTTTATATATTTCACTCATTTCTTACTTTATTTTTTATACCTTATTAATACGATAAACTATGAATGGTAAATGAAAAGATAATAAAAATGGTGAATATATACTTCTATCAATCAAAATTTACTACTTTAACAAATTATGATAAGATTATGAATGTATTGTATTTCTAACATTTCTCATGTAGCTTCACATAATATCCAAAAAGAAAAGAAATTTTTTCAATTTTTTATATAATAAATAGGTGGTGCTTTTTTACATGAAGAAGAAAAGTAAGAATATCTATTACCTGTCGGTGAAGCAGGTAGGTGACCGGCCAATGAAAGTACACAAGTCTGAACCCTGACATTGATTGCGTACCAATGCGGTAAATGAAGTGTGCCAATGAAATTGATCCATTTTACTTTAAGTGGGTGGTGGTTTTCTGTGATGTTCTCACCCCACTTTCTACTTCAAATTGGACATTGATCAAAGTTTACACCTTTTTGGTTTAAAGCATTTTTTGGAAAATATTTTCGATGATTTTTTTGTTTGGGACCACTAAATTGAAACATTTTCGATTGACCACGTAAAATAAAACGTATTTGGAGTGTAAAATATTTTATGTTCAAAATTTTCGAGAAACATTATTTGGAGGGAAAAGAATAGAGGGTGAGGGTAAATAACCTTAGTTTTAAAATTATGTAACAAAATATCATTCTTTCTAAATTATCTAGCAAAATGTTCCAGTTTTTGGAACTCGATTTTAACAAATTCGAGTTACAAGTGAAACTCGACATTACCAATATCAAATTCTATACATATTTTGTCACATAATTTTTTTTGAAAATTTAAGTGAAACTCAATATTACTAATATCAAGTTTTACTTTAAAAAATACACATAAAACTCGATTTTGAGGATATTAAGTTTTACATATAACTTGATTTTGTTAAAATTAAGTTCCAAAACAATGACATTTTGTTAAATACTTTATAAAGAAGGGTATTTTGCTACATAGTTTTAAAATTAAAAATATTGAGCTATTTTGCCCTTAGCAATTAGAAATAAAAGGCCTCAACTCCTCTTTTTTTCCCCTCAACTAATCTTAATTTCGTGATCCACTTAGGCGATCTTTATTTCACAAACCCTGTAAGAATCTAATACTATCAGGGAAGAACAAAAACAAAGAGCAAGAGAGCAAGAAAAATGAGGAATTTCTGATTGTATTAGCATAAAATGATTCTGTACATCAAGATTACATTTATACAAGAAAAATTAAGCTAACTGACTTGCTAAGCACTAAATAACTAAGCACATTATACGGAACTCGTGTGAGAGTTAGCAACAAATGGTTGTTGCACGTGTGAACACTAAGAAGATAAATAAAGAAACAAAACGACTTGTATCTTTGCTATATGTACAAAATGCTTTGTCTGTCGTATAGCCTGTGTTTACCTCCTCTCATCTGATGCTTGTAGCTAGTTCTTCTTCTTGCTTTTAGGTGTTGAACTTTGACAAACCCCTTTCCCTTGATAATCTTTTTGTGAAACATTCTCTAATGACTTTCATTTTGCGAACTCTCCTTGACAGGGACTTTTTTTTTTTTCCCCTTAGTAAACCCTTATTTTTTTTTTTCTTTACGTTTCTTCAGTAGCCCATATCTAAAAAAAATTGTCAATCTTGCTAATATGGGTTTGTTATAAATTTTGGACATCTACAATTTTTTATGCGTGTTTCTTTTTGTGCATTGTATTTTATAGGTAATACGTTCAATCCTTCATAGGTCCTATTTATAAATCTTTTAACCCTACCTGCATGTGTACTACCCAAAATATATTAATCAAATTTTTGTAAAAAATTTTGACTAAGGAATTACATTTTTTAACCCAACCTACACACTATTGAATTACATTTTTTCTATATTCTTAATATGCATGTCAAATTTCATGCTAATTTGATTTTATTTACTATTTGGTCCATAAACTCATTTTTAATGCATAATTTTAATATACAAATTAAGACTTAAATTTTGAACATTTAGTAGATTGAATAGCTGTTGATTTCTCATCATTTTGAAAATTTATAGATATAAAGGTTATAAGGAAAACATGTAATTCAACAATAAATTTAGTAAAATTCACATTCAATAAAAACATTTTTACTATCGTAACATTACTTAAAGCCATATACTAGGTGTAACTTGACAAATTATGCCAATAATAATAATATGAATAGATATTTTAAATTTATCTTTAATTAGTAGCATTTGGGCACTAGAGAAGTACAAAAAAATAAATAAATACTATATTAAGCATCTTTATTTAAATTATAGGTCACAAAGTGTGAGCTCCCCCCCCCCCCCCCCCCCCTAATGTGAGTATGTAATCCGACTAGAAATTCAACTCAAGACCTCGTGAATCTTAATGAGGCCTTGAGAATTGCTGGACCAAACCATTGGGTTCAATAAAGTATAAGAATTAAAACACTTAATGTTTTCATTTTATTGTTTAAGATAAGTGTGAGGATCATTCTACCTTTATTTTATCTTCTTGCACATTTTAAACGGGAGAGAGGAGATTGAAACCCTATATGGCTATATTGGAAACACCATACAATATCATTGAGCTACAAGGCTTTTAGCATTTATTACATAATTTGTGAATGTTCAATTAAGGATGAGTTTGGGATGAACTTATTTGCTTCAGCTTATTTAATTTTTAACTTCTTTTTTATACTATTCAGGAGTTTCATTGTACTTTTTGGTTCTATTCATGGGTCTTATTGTACTTTTCAACTAACTTATAATTTTTTTTTTACACTTTCAGCAAAAAGTTTTTAGTTTCAGCTAAATAAGTTATTCCCAAACGGATCCTAATTTAAATATTTGGTATATACTACTTATTACTTATGGGATTGTGGCCCTCTTTAAATGAACCAAAATAACTTTAAACTCTATAATAAAATTGATGTACTTTAAAAATATAGTTTTATATATAAAAATAAATTTATTCGATATCATAACAAAAACATATATTTATATATATAAACAAGAGTTTTGTTTTTAATTATTAATACTTATGTTTTGTTTTTAAAGAAAAATTACATGTACTTATTGTTTTTTAAGGAAAAGAAGGGTGTTTGGCCCCTAGCGGAAAATTTGTGGCTCGTCAGTGCAAATGACACAATATTCAATTTTTTCTTTAATATATATAGTTATAATAATATTTGAAAATTTGTGAGGTATAATCCATAATGACTATTTTTAATGTCAAGCCAAGACACAATTTGATTTTTTTTTTTTTTTTTTTTTTAGTCGTAATTCAAACTCAAGTCCCTTATTTAACAATATAAGACTTTATCAATGAAAATAACCAAAACATATTGTTTTATTTATTTTTTATTTTGATACTGCACTACCTCATATTGAGAATATCCAATAGACTGAAACCATGAGAAAAGTTTTCAAATAGCATAAACACATTTTCTTGATTTCAAAATTTTATTTATATAGTCAAAAGACTCATAACTAGGTCATGATAAATTACTAGGTTACCCAACTCACATTCAATTATAAGCTATTTGTTTGTTCATTTTTCCGTCATTGTATTTAACTTTTAGTAATTTAGCTATTGAAAGTCAAGAGAAAACCAAAGTTACCAATTCTTTTCTCATGATCATTTCAAATTTTTTATTGAAATGAAATATTGAGTTATCATCTTAATTGCAATATACTATTTTCGGATCACCGTTATTTTTTTTATTTTTTTATTTTTTATTTTGTAACTAGATGATCCCATCATTGTAGCATAAATTAGAGTGAAAATATAAATTCCAAAAAATGAACTTATCTCAATATTTTAAGCCACAATGCCTTTTTGCATAACAGATTCTAAAGGAGAGTAAATCACTTAAATAAATGCAACTTGAACTAACTTCATGCCAAAAATGACGTGCAATGGTTTAAATGCCAACTAGAATTTTATTGATGAAAAGAAAATTCTAAAAACAACACACTAGGAAACATTGTTCTCAATTAAACTCAAAAAAAGAAAAGATCACATTTTCCTACAATCACCAGCCAATGCACCATTAATATTGTAGTAACCAATGATGAGCTGGTCTAAATTCATAGGCATGATCAAATTCTTCTCGGTTTTGGTGCAACCTTAGAAGCATTGCGTGCACATGTACTCTTAAGCATTGGAGGGAACAATGGGTTGAGTGGGAACATCTTGGGCCAACACTTGTGACTAATAATAGTGATGGATTTGCAGCAAGCAGGACCAACCACACTAAATTTGCCTCTGGAAAGAGTTCCATAAATCTCATTAATACACTGATTAATGCTTGAAAGTGATGACCAGCATTTTGCAACGTCTTTTTCCCAATTCCCTTTTGATAGTCCTAGGAAAGGTAATTTCACTGGCAAATAGATCTTGCTCATAGTGATTTGATCTGCTCCCAGAGGTGAAGCTGCAGGTCCTCCAACTCCAGAGCCAGTTAAACAAATGTTTTTAAGTGTTGAATGAAAAGCCGGGTTAAAAGGAAACAATTTAGGCAAGCAATGGTCACTAACCAAAGTGATGGCTTTACAACAAGTAGTGCCAAAAAAGCTAACTCTGCCATTAAAGAGTGAATTCATAACATCTGTAAGACACCCTGGTACACCTGAAAGAGATGACCAGCATTCTTGTATGTCTTGATTCTCAGGTACAATCCCTGGTAAAGCGGCCTTACTCATGGTGAGTCCGGAGGCTTGTCCGTTTCCTTTAGATGGTTGACCACAAGAGGTATTGAGTAATGGAGCAAAGATGGGATTGGAGGGGAATAAATTAGACAAACAATTTCCCTCAATCTCTGAGATGGCTTTGCAACAAGAGGAACCTATAATGCCGAATTGGCCATTGACAAGTGAACCAAAAACTTGGGTAAGACATCCTGGTATGTCTACAAGAGATGACAAACACTGCCCATTTGCCCCTGAAAGTCCCCCAGCTCCAAGGTTAGGGAACAATTTAGTTATTTGTGGCAACAATCCAGATATTTCTGACAATCTGGGTATTTGTGACAATCCAGGTATTTGAGGCAATCCAGGCGTTTGTGGCAACTGAGCTAGCCCTGTAGGAATCAACACTGCCAAACATGCATATATCAGTATGAGAGCAGTCTTTTGTGATTTATTTGCCATGGTACTTATCAAAATGGATAAACTTGTAGCGTGTATGACTACTGGTTTATCAATGGTATTGGATGATGCTTGAGGTTAATGGAAGCGAGAGGATGAGGATTTATACTAGTTATAAAAGATATAAAAACTATAACCAACTAAAACCTTTTTAAGTGTCATTGATGCATTAGTTTAATACTTAAAAACCCGTTCTATTAATACCATCAATGCTAGAAATATATTCATTAAGATCATGGTAAGTTATACTTCATTGATGATAGTCATTTTTCCTAAAGATGTTCTTGGAAATAATGAATTTAATAATAATAAACCTAAAGGGGTCTTTTGGTATAAAGATTAAGGATTCCGAATAAAACTTCCTGGGTTGTTGCTACTTTTCCCATTAATTAAACGTAAGATAGTCATCAACTTGCCATGTACAATATCCATGCTTTTGTGTATATAGTATATATAACTCATAGGAGAATCTTATCACTAAAAAAAAAAACCCACAGCATATATACTCATCAAAAAGAGAAAAATAGAAACATTTTAATAAATGTTTTGATCCTTTTCTATTATTATAGTATATAAACTCCAAAAATTTTTCTCAAAAGAAAAAAAATCACCTAACATATTCAGTATTATTATTATATTTTTTTTTGAGTTTAACATTGTAGGATTCAAGCATTTGAAAATATTTTACAGAGTACATTCAAGGTCACAAACGGCAGAAAATTAATAGTAAAATATTTTTAACTAAATCTGTTTAGACAGAGAAAATGTTTTATACCAAAACAAATAAAGCCAACGTTTCAAACATCAAGCTCCTTCTAATTGTTTGCGGATCTCTCATTTAGGCATTATCCAAAGTATCAAAAACAAAAATGATTAACATATATTTTTCCTAAAATTTTAGTCCAGATTCAATATTTGTGTCTCAATTAATTTGTTTTTAAATTAGCTTCTACTGTTCTACAAAACCTAAAAAAAAATCAATTTGGTAATTTTGTCAGTTTTTGTTTTGTTAGAGAGAAGTCATTAAGTCATTATGTCAGTTTGATGTTAAAGAAATCGCATGCATGATTAAAAATATCAAAATTTTAATATTCTTAAATTTATGACAAAATTTACACATCATGAATGCTACTTGATCGGGGGCTCATGAATGATAAAAGAGGGAGTTCCCGTATAATAATTTTTAATGTTATTTTATAAATTAAAAAATTCATCATCCTAATAAATAGTTATAAATGAATCAAACTATTTCTGAATAACTCCAATTCAGGCTTTTTTATTTATTTATTTTATGTTTTTTATTATTATTTAGTAATTGAATGAAACTCAATCTTAAGTTTAGGTTTAAGTGCCAAGAGCTCAAGAGTTTTATAGTTCAATTGGCACTTTTAGTGTTTCCCACGAAGACGTCCCAGGTTCAAGTCTCCTCTTCCGCATTGTATATATTAAATTATCAAACAAACAAAAAAGAAGTTTAGGCTCAAGTATTGAACACGTTAAAATCAAATATAATACATTTGTAAACAAGCTTGTGAGTATAAGACTTGATTTTTTTTTTTGCTGATAAAATATAAGACTCGATATAAGTATAGACAACTGTAGGGATAAAGGCCCAAGATAATATGTTGGGCCTTGGGCTTTTGTTCGAGGACGTTGAATGGTCCAAGGAGGGGCAAATAGTCATTTAGGGTCCCAATTTAAAGTCTCATGAGTAAGGAACGAATAAAAGGTAATCCGAGGAGGAATTACTCCTCGGATGTGGCGTGTGCAGCTCAAATATGTATTCCAGCAAGTAGAATGATCCTCCAAGAAGCTGCAATGATAGGAACATGTTTCATGAACATACAAGAAGGTAGGAAGCCCAAAAATATCTAGGGGAAAGCTGCTGCCACTGCATTAAATGCATGACAACTACTTTTCTGGCCGCATTTATGTGGAGAAGACCTCTGAACAGTATTACCTTGGCTACCACAACTCACAGAAAGTCAAAGAGGCATTTGATGGGACAAGTACTTAAGTGGAAGCTCAGATGATCAACAAGTGTAGAATGAAGATGTTCTAGAGGGAGCTATATAATGTGAGAGACCCTCCTTGAGAATGGAGGAGGAAAAAGAGAGAAACAAGACTGTAGTAATCTAAATTGTCTTTGGATTCAATTGTGATCAATATATATACAAGTGTGACCTCTTCGGACTGAAAGTCTATTGATATCAGAATCTCTTATTTAGTGTTTGATTGCCATTTAATTCAGTACTAACCATTGTTCAACTCATTACGGCCTAGTTTTTCGACTCACTCTCTACAAATTTATTGTATTGAACTCATTGGACCAATATCCCATACGTTTTGGGTTTGGATTGTAAATCGAGACCTTACAACAACATTATAAATTTAGGTATAAATTTTTAGAAAAATGCTACATCCACAACACTATCACAACAAATCATATGTGATAAGTTGTTATTGGTTTTAATTTAAATTCACTATTTAAATTACTTTTTTGCCTACCTATAACAACCGATAACAACCTATAAATTAAGATTTATTACTAAAATTTTGTAGACATAGTATTTCTCAAATTTTTAAGATATAAGTATTTAGGCATTAAATTTGATTGTGTAAATTTGTAAATAAGTTCATAAGATATTAAATTATTATTTGTAATTTATTTATGATAATATAAATAGTCTATTTTGTAGTAAATTATATATAATTTTTAACAATAAAGGTTGGTGAATCTAATTTTTTATAAGTTGATAAATAAAAATCATTCTCTCTAATTAACTCAAATAATACTAATTATATAGTTATTAATTACCAACATCGGTTTGTGAGGGAATATAATCATATAAAACTTTAGTAGTAATGTATTTTATACAGAAAAATAAATAAGATAATTAAGTACCTCGTAAACAAGCTCAAGTTTATTCGAGAATAAAAGCTCAAGCTTGTTCGATAATAAAATAAACTAAGGTGATGAACTTTAATTCAACTTTTGTTTGAAATAAAATTAAATAAACATACTTGAATTTTTTATACCCAAAATACATTTAAACCTTCTATCTTTAGCAAGTTGGGCTAAACTCCACCACCGAGGGGTGTGGTCTAGTGGTTTTGGGTAATGCATAAGATGCGCTAAGTGTGAGGTTTAAGGTTCGAGTCCGAATATGGACTTACTTGGATTACTTTCCTTAGCAACTCAAGTGTCTTTCGTGAGACTGGGAAGCTATAACTCACCGAGATTCTCCTGCACCCTAATAGGAAAGGTACTACTATGGTTACGTTTAGGTAAGATTGCCACCTTAGTCGTCCCTGCCAATTTTTTGTTGATAAAAAAAAAAAAAGTTGGCCTAAACTCCTCCTAAGCCCAGTTTATAACCTTTCCAATTTTGATTTTTTGAGCCCCTAAAAAAAACCAAAATACAAGGACAAAACAGTAACACCCGAAAACCCAACAAAAGCACATTCCCAAAATGAATATAAAGAAATTACTAGATGTTCCCTAAAATACCCTCCTCTCATTCATTCCTAACCCTGAAACCTGTAATTTTCCCTTCTCAGCCCTCACATACTCTCTTCCTCTTCTGCCCCTCTCAATTTCCCAATCCCACCCTTCCAACCCTCACTCTCTTCTTGCCCTTTCCTCCCTCAATTTCCGATTTTCTCCTACACCCCATTACCCGCCAAATCCCACTCCACCCATATTTTTCAAATTTTCTCTCATTCCCTTTCAAAAAATATTTTCCTTTCCATTTTCTTTGCAAAACCCTAATTCCCAATTCAAGTATGGATCTTTGAATTGCAGCTTCCAGGCATTGATTCTCGGGGTTTTGAGCAAGACCCAGTTCCTCTTTTCCCGTTTTTAGTGCTTCTGAGGATGTAATCTTGGGTTTGGAGCAAGGGTTTTGACTTGTAAAGGTACTCTTTTTATGTTTATTTTGGGGGTTTGATTTTCAGATGTTTTGTGGTTTTGTTTGATGGGTTGGTTTTGTTTTTGGGGGGCTTTTTTGGTTTTTGAACTGGATTTGTGTTTTTGTGGTTGTTTTGAATGGTGGGTGTGATTTGTGTTTTTGTTCAAGTTTGTTCCTTTTTGGATTAGCTTAGGAGCTGGAGAGCTCAGTGAAAGAAATGGAATATGTACATTTTCAAGCTCAAGGTTTTCCCATTTTGTTTACTTCAGATTTTCTGTAAATGGATCCGCTTTTTTTGTGAGGTTCACAGTTTTGAAATTTGGATTTCGTTGTTCTTGTAACAGTCTCAAGTCATCACCTAACAGGAAATTGGAAAATTTATTTTGTGGTTTGAATTTCGGGGAGTGGGAAGCTGAGTTGAGTAATAGCTAGATAATTTGTGTTAAGATTAATCGATGGTGGTTCATGGTTTCTTGGATCGCAAAAGTTTGAAACGTTTTGGGGCTAAAAAACAATGTAATTATGTTTAAGGTTCCAAATTTCAAAATTTTCCCTTTTTCCTTGCCTGTTCTTTACTACCAAAAGATGCGATGATATTTTCTGTTAGGCAGTTTAGTTTACTGTATGCTGGATTTTTTTTCCTGTGCCTTGGTTTGTGCAGCCAGAGTTGTAGAGTTAATGTGTTAGTGGAAACTTTGGAGGCATTTTAGTGTGCCTTACTCAAGTTGTAGAATGAGGTCATCTACATAGCAGTCAAACTGGAGATGAAGTTCTTTGAAAATGTTGGTAATGCTCTTGTAGATTTTCAGATTTACAAAGGTGATAACAGCTGCAGAGGTTGGATTATTCACTTTGGTTTGTTGTTTTATATCTTAGAGAATAATGTGAGCACCTGTGCATGCACGCTTTAGTTTGGTATGTTGTGTGTATGCTTATGGATTTTGTGCTTCTTCTTGTCTTGTCTAATTATTATATTATTAAAAGTCGGTGGTAATGAAATGTAAGGATATGTTCTTTTGCGTGTTTTTAATATTGTTTGCAAATGCATTTTTGCTAGAGAGGCCTGGTTTGTTCTAGTTAGATAAAATTTCTTATGCAGTGAATTAATAATCTGTTTTAAGGATATAAGGATTTGAGAAGTGAAAGATACCTAGGAATTATGAAGGGTTGATTTCCAAGTTTGGTATGTTCAATTATATGTGGTATCTTTTATATGTGGTAATTTTTCTTGGCAGGCATTCTCCAATACAATTGGAAGGCGGTGTTTCCATTTCCAAATTGGTACTTTGATCTGGAGGGCAGGGAGTTGTGTAGTTGTTATTTTTGGTAAACTGTGATTGATTACATCAATGGCAAACCATGATTTAATACTTGGGCAAAGTCACAATTTGGCCCTCGGCCAGAATCAGCCGTTGGTGCTAGGCCACAATCATAATATGGGGCTTGGGCAGAACCATGATTTGGAATTGGGACAAGCCCATGACCATCATTTGGGTTTGGGACAGACCCATGATCATGAACTAGGTTTAGGACATGCCCATGACCATGAATTGGACTTGGGGCAAAGCCATGACCAAGAAGGGGATGCTGGCCACAGTTATGGACATGAGAATGAATTAGGTATGGATCAGAAACCTGATCATGATGACCACGAGTTGGATCTTGCTGGACAGAATCATGAGTTGGCTTTATCGGAGAACAATGAATTGGGTGTTTCAGAAAGCCAAGAACTTGATGAGAATCTGGAACTAGCTGTGGCCCAGAGCCAGGAAATGGGGATTGAACCTTCACATGATATGACTGTTGATCAGTCCCTATATGTAGTCAGTTCCAGTCCTGTAATCCAGGCTCGTGCAATTGTACCTAATCCTAATTATGAGCTGGCAGTGGGGCAAGAGTTCCCTGATGTCAAGAGCTGTAGGAGAGCACTGAGGGATACAGCTATTGCCCTACACTTTGAAATGCAGACCATAAAATCTGACAAGACTCGTTTTACTGCCAAATGTGCTACTGAGGGATGCCCTTGGCGCATTCACGCTGCAAAGCTCCCAGGAGTTCCAACTTTTACAATCAGGACAATCCATGAATCTCATACTTGTGGAGGAATTGCTCATCTTGGTCATCAGCAAGCCTCAGTTCAGTGGGTTGCAAACTCTGTGGAGCAACGACTTCGGGAGAACCCTAATTACAAGCCAAAGGAGATACTGGAAGAAATTCACCGAGTTCATGGTATAACCTTATCATACAAGCAAGCTTGGCGAGGAAAGGAGCGAATCATGGCAGCTATGCGTGGATCGTTTGAAGAAGGGTACCGCTTGCTTCCGCAATACTGTGAACAGGTTAAAAGGACAAATCCAGGGAGTATTGCATCTGTTTATGGAAACCCGACTGATAACTGCTTCCAGCGTCTCTTCATATCATTTCAGGCATCCATATATGGTTTTCTTAATGCTTGTCGGCCACTCCTTGGGCTTGATAGGACATATTTGAAAAGCAAGTATTTGGGTACTTTGCTATTTGCTACTGGTTTTGATGGTGATGGTGGTCTGTTTCCCCTGGCATTTGGTGTTGTTGATGAGGAGAATGATGATAATTGGATGTGGTTTCTTTCGGAACTTCACAACCTGCTTGAAATTAATACAGAAAACATGCCAAGGCTTACCATTTTGTCAGATAGGCAGAAGGGTATTGTGGATGGCGTGGAAGCAAATTTTCCAACTGCATTTCATGGATTTTGCATGCGCCACTTGAGTGAAAGCTTTCGTAAGGAGTTTAATAACACAATGCTTGTTAACCTTCTATGGGAAGCAGCTCATGCTCTCACTGTGATTGAATTTGAAGCGAAAATTTTAGAGATTGAAGAGATTTCACAAGATGCTGCTTATTGGATCCGAAGAATCCCCCCTCGACTGTGGGCTACAGCCTATTTTGAGGGAACACGCTTTGGGCATTTAACAGCTAACATTGTTGAATCGTTAAATACTTGGATTTTGGAGGCCTCTGGGCTTCCAATAATTCAGATGATGGAATGCATTAGAAGGCAGCTGATGACTTGGTTCAACGAACGCCGAGAGGTCAGTATGCAGTGGACATCAATACTTGTGCCTACTGCTGAAAGGCGTGTAGCAGATGCTCTTGAGCGTGCACGTACATATCAGGTGCTTCGTGCTAATGAAGCTGAATTTGAAGTCATATCTCATGAAGGAACAAATATTGTGGACATTCGGAATCGTTGCTGCCTATGTCGGGGCTGGCAGCTTTATGGTTTGCCCTGTGCTCATGCTGTGGCAGCGCTTCTCTCTTGTAGGCAGAATGTCCATCGATTTACTGAGAGCTGTTTCACTGTTGCAACCTATCGGAAGACATACTCGCAAACCATACATCCAATACCAGATAAATCTCTATGGAAAGAGTTATCTGAGGGAGATCCAAATGCCAGTAAAGCTGCTGAAGTTCTTATTAACCCGCCCAAATCACTTCGGCCTCCTGGACGGCCAAGAAAGAAGCGAGTTCGAGCAGAGGACCGTGGTCGTGTGAAGCGAGTTGTGCATTGTAGTCGATGTAACCAGACAGGTCATTTTAGAACAACGTGTGCAGCACCCATATAAGTTGCTGCTCTTGACACTTAGTATGTACCTTGTGCAAAAGAAATCTTGTTTTGTGATTATTTAAGTGGTAGTTATTAGTTAGATTGAGAAGTAAATGTTTGTATTTCTTTTTGTTATTAGCTGTCCTTAATGAACATTAAGCTCAATAATTCAACGTTTCATGCTTGTAGGCTATCCCTGCTTCTGTTTCCTAGTGTAGTAGTCTGGTACATATAAAATAAATTATAAAATGCAACATTGATATGTATGTAAAACTTAGTATAATTTTCATTATTTAAATGTAACATTGTTTTGCATCTGAAAATGGAAAAGCAACTTCACATATATCACAAATTATGTGATGGCAGTATATTGTATGAATTCAGTCTTGGTCTTTATTGCTAGAAAGAAGCGGTTTTTAGTAAAAAATTGTCTATCTCCTATCTCGAAAAAAGTAAAAATATGGATAAAAAGCGCTTTTGATAATAAATTAAGATATTATCACCCTTTATAGCTTTTTTAAAGGTACTTTTTGTTTGTTTATTTTTATTTATTTTTTATTATTATTATAAAAACTGCTGTGATGGTGGTGGTGGCCAAAAGATTATAAAATACACCTTGAAGCCAGCCAGGACGCACAGAAATAGCCATTAAAATAAGTATTGCATTTATCTTAAGTTAAAAAAAAGAGAGGAAAAAGGGGTCAGCAAGAAAGGTGACCATCAAAAAAGCTGTAACATGGATTAGAGTCTCTTTTGCTGAGTCTATCATGCATCGTATAACTCAAGGAGTCCATTGCGGTAAGTTCTTTCTCTGACACCAAAATTTTCTGAATGTAATTCTTATAGATAAACTGGTTCCATTACCATTTGTGAGTCTCCAGGAGTGATATCCTTGCTTTTAATTTGAAGAGTATTGATGGGATTTGTTAAACAAAAGAATGCAAAGAAAATTTTCATATTTACTAAAATTACCAATTTTAAATTAATATCATGAACAGATTTAGATAAACACACATGTTCCTAGCATGCATGTATATATGAATTATATCTAATGTTGTATCAACTGAAACACCAAGGATAAAAATAAAAATTTTATAAAATTAAAAATTTTATAAAATAAAATAGGATAAATTGTATTTTTGTTCCAGCAAATATGAGATTTTTTCGATATTAGTCCCTCAATTTAAAAATGCATGATTTTGGATCTTCAGATTTTTTTAAAAGAAATTTTAATCTCCTACAAAATTCCTTCCAAATTCTCTAGGTGAAATAGTACTCATACAATGAGTGATCTATTCTATCAATCATACCTCAACAAAAAGAACAAATAGTCCCAGTTTGCTAATCTATTAGAAACCTACTTTAATTGACTAATCATAACACCTATCAAAGAAAGAAAAAAAAAAAAGTCATAACACAAATCAGCATTTAGGAGTAGTTCCTTTAAAGCAGATAGCCCTCTATTAAATTAAAATAACACTTTAGAGAGTTAATTCCCCAAGTTAATTCATCATCTGAAGTCTCAGAACCTCAAGAAATGGAGCAAAGCATCAGAATTCTCAACTAAAGTCTAAAGTAAAGGAGAAAAGCTAAATTTATAAAATATATTATATTCCAAAGCACAAACAGAGAGGCTCCATTTGTGGCCCTTTCTGAAAATACGGCCCAGCTAAGCCTAAGTCCAATACCCAAACATAACTCAACGCAATAACCAGTTAATATCCAGCTTGGCCCGAACAGCTTCAAACACAGCCTAGAATCTAAATCAAGCCTAAACAGTTCAATACAAACCTCTTAACCTAATGGGCCAAAGCCCACCCTCTACTCTTGGTCTTTTGACATTTAGGACTTATCTTGACAAGCCATAAAATCCTGCGTGGTAACTTAATAATTTGACAAATGTTTAACAACAGTTTTGTGTTTTTAGTTTTTAACTACTGGAAATAATTTTAAAAAAGTGTAACCAAAAGGTTTTAACATTATGTTGAAGTTGAAAGTAGAAATATATTATTGAACTATACACTAAAATATATTGCGGAGAAGACTTCCATAATAGGTGGTTTCCAATTAGCTTTGTGGATTCTAGTTAATTTAATTAGTAAAGTTTTTTCTGATAAAAAAATTATGAAGTTTCTTTTCGAAAAAAATAAGAGATATGAGGTTCAAATTGGATTTAATCTTGTGTTTAATTAGGATTTTTTTTTTTGGGTTTGAGTTTGAATTGTGTGTGTGTGTGTGTGTGTGGGGTGGGGGGGGGAGGGGAGAGTGATTGAAGGAGGATTGAGGATTGGGTAGTTGGAAATTGGAGGAGTGAGGATAGGGGAGGAAAAAAAAATTTAAAAACAGTACCAGGCAGAGGAAAAAACAATATTAAAATAAATAAAGAGATAAGTATTGAGCATAATGTAAGTGTATGTGAACTTGAGTTTGCTAAAATAATAAAAGTGGGATATTTAGACAAATTAGTTAAGGAAAAATTTGGCTACAACCTTGTTTGTAGTCAATGGCTACAACTCCACTAAATATCATTTTATTGTATGTGAATTTTGACAAATCCACCATTGAATTACATTTTCTTCTTATATTCTTTATGCTTTCAAATTTTCAAAGATCAAAGATCAATAACTATGTCATTAATCAAATGTTTAAATTTCAAGTTTTTGTAGTTTAAAATTATGTATAAAAAAAGTTTATAGATTGAATAGTAAATAACATCAGATTGACAATTTAATATCCGTATTAAGAACATAGAGAACATATAATTTAACAGTTAGATTTTTAAAATATGTAGCTATATTCATTTTTTTTAGTAGAAGTTGTAGTTATTAGCTACAACCAAATTTGTTGCAAAACTTTATTACTGCATTGAAGTTGAATGCTCTTAGAGTATCAATATCCAGTATTTTCAAACTATTCTATTTTACCATCTTAAAAGCTATTTTATCTATTATATCATATCATTTTATAATACACCCAACATCCCAACTTTTATTTTATCATACAACACATTAAAATAATATATCTACACAATAAAATATAATATAACCTAAAACCCAAACCACCTCCACTACAACTACCTGCTACCACCACTATGAACAAACCCAAACCTAAATAAATTTTATATAATGATGAAATATCTCCAAAACTTAGCACCTAAACTAGTTTTTATCAGTTGAATTACCAAAGTCATCTTCAAACACAACCTGCCACCACTATCATCAACAACACCATTGCTACATCACTTGCCACCACCATCATCAACAACACAACCACCGCCCAAACCCAAAACTTTCCAATCACTTTTGTAGCACCACCTTGGCCACGACACTAATCTACCAAAACAACCCACCATTGATCTGCAAAAACCCATCAATCTGCCAAAACAACCATAGCCATAGCTGACCATGGCACCACCCCGATCTGCCAAACCCATAAACACAAATCAACAAAAATCAAATCAAACCAAACCTATAAACACAAATCAAATCAAACCAAACCCATAAACACAAATCAAACCATAAGCCAACATACCCATAAAACCAACACAAATCCACACGAAAGCCCTTGACCAAACCCACATGAAAGACACCACGACCCACCACGCCATTGCCACCCACCGGCCTAAAACCCAAACTCACAACCACACCAATCCATGTCGCCGCTGTCAACCAGAGAGAGAGAGAGAGTGAAACCCACGAACCCATGGCCTTCAACTAGAGAGAGAGAGAGAGAGAGGGAGGGAGGGAGGCTAAGATGAGAGAGAAGAGACTTGGACAAGAGAGAGAGAGAGAAATAAGTTAGGGAGAGAGAGAAAGAATGAGATGTTTGTAATATAAAAGAATATTATATTTTTGCAAGTGCGTTACAATACCATCATAAATTTATGATAATACTGTAGTACAATTGTAAAAATTTTTGGGATTGGAAGGGATAATGGGCTGTTTTTGTGCCTTGATTAGGGATGGAGCTAGGACTTGGAGTTAGGGAGGTAGAAGTATTAAAAAAAAAAAAAATTGAAACTCCAAATAAACATTCATTTAATAAACCATCAACAAAGAAAAATATACAAAATTATAGTTTCTTAAGATATTACAATGCAATTATTTTATGAAAATGGAACTTGCCATTTTTTTAAATCTTCGAAATCATCTATGATTGAATTTGTACTAATTGTTGCACTGATATCCCTTTCAATGAATAACATCATAACGTCTGACAAAAACTCATTTTCCATTTTGTTGCGAAGGTCAGTTTTGATGACATTCATAGTTGAAAGTGCTCACTTTGTAGTTGTAGTAGAAATAGGAAGAGTAAGCACAAGCTTGACCACTATATAAATAAGCGGATAGTATTATGATTTTCTAGTTCTCACCATCCATTGGCATAATTCAAAAATATTTTTCAAATTCTTGAACCCTGAATGTTGAACTATATCATACTTATAAAGATCAAGTTCCTTTTTCAAATCGTTCTTTTCATCATCTGTGAAGTCTATTGGATAAAAATTACATACTAATGAACAAATATCACCGACTTGAAAAGATTCATATGCCTCTTGTGGGTCTAGAGTTGAGCTAAGCATAAGTAACTCCATTGTGTGCTCATTAAATGGATGATTTAGTTCCTGCAATTAAGAATCTATTCTTGCATTAAAAATATCCACTTTATAATAATGCTCATTTCTAATGTCCTCTTGTTGATGACGAGCTCGACCAAATCTTGCAACACAATGAGCATTCATATTAGGGACATCTATACTATGTTCCTTACAAATGATATCATAGTAGCAAGTAAGTTGTCCCACTTCTCATCTCTAAATTGTTGGATAAGTTTTTTAGTTGATGAAACAAAATGCGTAGCATTTAAAATGTCTTGTGATTGGTTTTACAAAGCTTGACAAGATTTATCAGTGATCCCCATAGTTTCATTAACAAAATGCAAGATGAAGACAAATTCAAATGAAATTAGGCGTAAATACACTTTTAATCCCTACATTTTGCATTTTTTCCATTTTGGTCTCTACATTTTCATTTCACTACTTTTAGTCCCTAAATCAATTAATGCGTTCCATTTTGGTCCTTACCGTTACTCACTTAATAGAAATTGTTGATGTGGCAAACGGAGTCCACTGTTGGCACATTAAACGCTGATATGACCAATAAAATAATATTAAAAAATGCCATGTCAACATAAAATAATAATTAAAAAAAGACACATTACCATCCACATCAACCTTTGATTTTTAAAAATTAATTTATCAATTTTAACAAAATGTAAAATGAAAAAAAAAAAAAAAAAATTAGAACCCAAAATACACATGAATTCAGATCTAATTTCATCTTAAACATGAACAAGAAAGAACACAAACCCAGAAAATTCAATCACAAGAACACAAACCTAGGAAAAAATAAATTTACCAACAAGAACATGATACTAACATAAACTTTTCTTGCATGTTCTTATACTTAGAACCAAACACAAATTACCAGCAAAAACATCCAACCAAACACCACCAAAACTAGCCAAGGACGGAACCAGGATTCATACTTGAGGGGGGGGGGGGGGGGGGCAAAGCTTAAAACCAAAAAAAAAAAAAAATTATGAAAATAAAACTAACATCTATTTCATATTCAACAAAAGAATACATACAAAATAAGTATTTCTTAAAATTTTCATATTATAAAACACATCAACAAAGTATAACATACAAAAAAAGTGTTTCTTATTTTGTGCGTGATTTTTGTTTAGTCCATATTTATTTTTTTATTTTGTTTTTGTAGTTAAAGGGGTATGAATTTTATTTATTTATTTCTTTTCTTGTAGGTCAATATCTAAATATTTTAGAGGAGGAGAGATAAATATATATGGGCAAATCTTCTTAATTTTTTTATACTAGATTTTTTTTTTTTTTTTTTTTTTTTTTTTTTAAATTTGGGGGTGGGGGGGCAATGGCCCCCCTTTGCCCTAATGTAGGTCCATCCTTGAAACTAGCAAAAACATTCCCAATAACTCCACTGAAAAAAGGAAAAAAAAAAATTCTTGGTCCTTAAGATTTCCCCTCTCATGTCTCTACCTCTCTATAGAAAAACACTTAAATTTCCAGCCAAAAATATTCATGAAAAATCTATAGAAAAGCCACAAAAAAAACTCATTGGAAAAACCAGAAAAAAATCCTAGACGAATCTCCAAAAATATCTCTATAAACTCATCAAATATCCCAAAAAATCAAACCCAAAGCCTCAACAAAATATTCCCAAAATTTTGCTACAAATCCAGCAACAACAGAACAGCAAGCACATCCTAAATGAACGAGGGGTTGCTCGCCATGATTGATCTTCCACCACAAGGTCTGATCTGCCACCGCCACCACAAGGTCTGAAGACATCGCTGGGAAGAGCGAAAGGGCCAGGTTCACCGCCGATTTGCTTCAAATCACCGCCGATCTTAGCCCCTCTCTCTTTAAACCCAAATCCAAACCATCGCCGACCTCAACCCCTCTCTCTCTACCCAAATCCAAACCACCACATCTCAGCCTCTCTTTCTCTAAACCCAAATCAAAGCCATATCCCAAAATACTAAATAATTTTTTAATATTATTTTATTGGCCATGTCAGTATTTAATGTGCCAACTGTGGACTCCGTTTGCCACATCAGCAATTTCTGTTAAGTGAGTAATGGTAAGGACCAAAATAGAACGCGTTAATTGATTTAGGGACTAAAAGTGGTGAAATGAAAATGTAGAGACCAAAATGGAAAAGAAGCAAAATGTAGGGACTAAAGATGCATTTACGCCATAAAATTAATACCTCATAAGCGGACTGTGCTTCTACTTTTTGTGAAGAATTTCCTTCATCCATGATTTTCAGTAGAACTTCACATGTTAGACTAAACAGCTTTATCAAGTTAGAAACTGATTTATAATGCGAACCCCAACGAGTATCTTCAGGTCGTTGTAAAGTGACCATCTGATTACATCCTTTCCCAGTCTCAAGCTCTTTAATATCAATCAAATATGCAATGCTAGAAGCTCTAGCAATTTTTAATTGCTCAATACGTTTGCATGAAGTACGAATATTATTGATAACCAAAATCAATTTACTGAAAAATCTTTTAAAGGGGACAACTACTTTTGATGCTCCTACTAATGCCAATTATAAGTGATGTTCAAAACAATGAATGTAATAAGCATATGGACAATCATTCAAAATCAAAGCTTGTAATCCATTTCACTCACCCGCATGTTGCTTGCACCATCATTTCCTTGCCCTTGAATGTTTTGAATATCTAAGCAATGATTAGAGAACAAATAATATATATCCTTTTTAAGGGTCAATGGTGCAGTGTCAACACCATGAACAATCCCATAAAATTATTCTTGCATAAAGCCATCATCATGAGCTTAATCAAGCAATATGCAAAACTTTGCATCACCAATTTCACTTTGGTTGAAATAACATGTAGAATTTCTTTTTGAATATGAGGTGATGTGTAGGTGGCATTTTTTTTTGGAGCTTTTGTCATTATTTCAACAACATTATTATTATAGCCCAATATCAAATCCAATGTCATAAGAAAGTTTTCCCGATTGGTTGAAGTAGAGCTTTCATCTCAACCTCTAAAAGAAATAGCTTGCAAGGGAAGATGTTGGTCAACATCAATTGACACCTTCAATCATAGTCGATTATTTGCAATTTGTTCTGAAGTGAAATTGCTCACTACCCTGTCTATATGTTGAGACTGGTTCATCAAATCTTGACATGCTTTATGGGCAAATCTATGAGTGGAGTTAATATCTTTCCCCATATGAAGACTAAAAGAACAAATTTTGCCATTTCAAACTTTCTTCCAACTCTTAAATTCGTTAACTGTGAATGCATTTTGTCTGTCATGCCCAGTTGGCTTATGAAAGAGAAAGCACGGTAGACAAAAAGTGGCATCGTATTTAGGAGAATATTCAAGCCATGACTTAAAGCGATCATCTTATACCAAGAACCTTGAAGACTCTTTCAGATTTTTTAAATTTTTTAAAAAGAGGTCGGTATGGACTCAACTTAATATAACGTCCAGATCTCATCTTGTTGATCAACATGATAAGTATATGTTTGCCTACGCGATCCAGGATCACGTTGTAATTGCAACAAACTCATATCAACCTTTTGAAATTTTGTTTGAGAATTTTCCTCAATAGGGATGTCAAGATTTTCCTCAATTGGAACATTGAGATTTTCCTCAACTAGTTCATTAGGATTTTCCTCAATTGTGATGTTGAGATTTTCCTCAATTGGGACATTAGGATTTTCCTCAACATTAGTGGTTGGCAATGTTACACCACTAGTATTAGCTTCTAAATCATTTGAAGCTTTTCTTTTGAAAAAATCAAATATGGTAGTTGACTTTTTCATAATCTACAAATAAAATATAATTTGAAATTATCATGTCATTATATGGTCAATAATCTACAATCATTACACGGAATAGACAAGCATTTTGCACACAAGCTGTCAACAACTAACCAATAAATTTTAAAGTTGCAAATGATCTCTTTAATTATTTATCCAAAACAAAATATCTCTTTAATTTTTAGAAGACACTAGTAGACAAAAACACTAACAAACAAAACTACAAATCTACAATGAAATGCATAGAATTGTAAGAACATCACATGGCATGGGTGTTGTGTTATACAGTTCACATTTGTTAGTCACTAGAGACGACAAGACACCACTTGACCACCATTATTTATAAAAAAAAATCACTTTTAGGCCTTATTAAAGATTGAAAGAGAAAGATGGAGTTGAGTGTACCTCTCTCTTTGAGTCTTTCTCTTTAGTCTCTTCTTCTATTTTTGGATGTGGTGGAGTTTCTCATCTCTGCCTTTCTTTCAATTTTCTTCACAACACTATCAACACATATGATTAAATCTAAGTTAATCAACCAAGCATTAGAGATTCAGATATGAGAGATGGATAAAATATTATTAGGTTTGGGCGGTGCTGATTGCTGCAATGGACTGGTGGTGCACTGGTGACTAGTTTGCATTTGTTTTTGCTACACTGCTTTTGTCTTTGCTTTTGCTATACTGGTGATTGGTGGTGCACTATTATTAGGGTTTTTTTTTTTTTTTTTTGGTTTTTGAGTGGCTTAGAAATCCTCTTCTTTTTACTTTTTATTATATGTGTGTCTTGTCGTAAGCTAGGTGTTCTCCTACTCCTAGGCTAGTTAGATCTCTAGTTAGAATCATCATTGAATTTATTTATTTATTTTTTGCTTGTGTTTGTTTTGGGGTGCTCTTTGGGCTTAATTTTTGTTGTTGGGCTAATATTTTTTTATAACTTTTAAATATATCAACTTGAGGGGGGCAAAGTGCAATTTTATTGAAACAAATTGCTAAAAATAATATATTATATATATACTAATTTTTTTTAAACAAAAAAATCTTGGGGGGGGGGGGGTGGGTGCATTGCCCCCACTCCAACAATAGCTCTGCCCTGCCTTTGATGTTAAAATATACCAACATATGGCATACAGAAGACTGGGTGCTAATGCTCTTAGTAATGATCCACTTCCACATTTTTTACACTCCACCAAACACAATATTCAATAGAAAATTATTGAGACGAGAAATTTGAAACTCGCGAGGGAAAAGACAATCCAACATGGTTTTGAAATCCGGACCAAACCGGCCGGTCGGACCGCAGTAACCAGAAACCGTCTATCATTTTGGTTTTTTAAACTACCAAAACCGGAAATTTTAATTTTTTAGTGAACCTTTTGAACTGCGGTCAAACCGCCTAGTTTTCAAAACCGGACACAGGTCTGATGGTTCCTAAAAAATCAAAAAACATTGCTCAAAATAATCTCCAACATCAGATCTTTCCAAAAAAAAAAAAGAAAAAAAAGAAAAGAAAAAGAAAACAAGTAAAAAAAAAAAAAAAAAATAGAAGACTATGGAAGAAAGGCTACAAATCTACTTCTGTCTTCTGCATATGCATTTGCATTTGCTTCTTCTTTGTTTGTTGAAAAATTGTGGAAGGAGACTACTGTTTGTTTGAAAATAGTGGAAGAAATAACAGAGGGAGAGAGAGTCAGAGGCTATAGGGGAAAGCTAAAAGAATAGAAGACAAGAGTCCGTAGGGTATGAAGTTTGATCATGTGGCTTGAGGAAACGTGTGAACTTTGATCATGATGCTTGAGAAATGCATGAATGGGGTTGGGTTTCTCACGAGATCTTATGAGTCATAAGTTTTTTTTCTTCTCTTTTCATCTAGCATAGCCAACTTATTAAATTTTAATTTTATTATTTTTTAGTTATATTTTTTTAAAGCTTTTTTTGTTATATTTATTTATTATTTTTTAGATATAATGTTTTAAAATCTTTTAAATAACAAGAGAAAATCTAACAAATATCATATTTATCTTAAATTAAGATATATTTGAATCTCCTTAAGTACTAATTTAGTCAATATTACATAATTTTAAGCATTTATTTTAATTATTTTGTAATAAATATTATTAATTTAATTATTATATTATTACGGTTTGACCTCGGTTTGACTTTGGTTCAACCTACCTTTGAACTTTTGTCTTTTTCAGTTTTTTGAATGGTTCGGATTTCAAAACCATGCAATGCAAAAGGGCATCAATTATTGATTATTTTTGGCCCCATTTGTGTGGTTTTTTTTTTGGGGGGGGGGGGGGGGGGGGGGTTGCAGAAATGTGAAAATAATTTAAATGAGATTTAACTTTGTGTCAAGTAGGACACTTTGCCTTGTCCCAAAACTGCCTTTGTGGAGCCTTAGTTGGAAAGTAGTTAGTGTCAAATTGTCAATCGACTAACTTTTTGTAAACCCCATATTTTACCATTTTTCTTAATTTTGTTTTCTAACTATGAAAAGCACATTTTAAAAATAAAAAATAAAAAATATATATAGATCAATGAGACAAGGACCGTTAGTATATATGTGGATTCGTATAGTACACACTGTTTTTTTTAGTAATGTTACCACCATAAATTATTTTATAACATTTTTACTAGTTTTTATTTAAACCTATTACAAATATTACTTTTTTAATTACCAATAATCACTCACCATATCAGTATTTTGTTATATATTTTGTAAAAAGATTTGTATCTCTAACTTTTTCCTTGTTTTTTATATGTGAAGCAGTAAAAGAATAGTTCTAAATATGGAAACGACATGGTAAGTGGTAACTCAACATTTATTTTAAGATTTGTTTAATAATTGGCTTTGCTAATGAATTCCCTATGAGCAATGGTTAAGGTGCATATAAAATTTTATTAAATAAAATTTTATATATTTTTATAAAAATAAAGTTAAACTGTACACTTAATCAAGCATTATAGCTCATAATTTTGTGCACAATTAAGTCAATGAATTATTAACAAATGTGTTATTTTTCTTTAAAAATTGTGCATTATAACTCATAATATTGAACATTTATTAATTATTAACTTTGTCTGTCCTTAGGGCACTTGTTAATTATACATTTAATAATTTATACATAAAACAATACCAAAACACATTAAGTGTTATATTTAATTAAGCTTTAAGGATTTGGTGTTTTAAAGATAAATCACGTGGAAATTGTATGCATAAAAAAGAAGAAAACCTAAGAAATAATAGTTTCTATATACTATTACTAATTGAAATATATATATATAGCATGAAATAATTTTTTATCATTAGAATTGGGCAATGCCGTCAGACAGAGTTTGCTTTATTAGTTTTTGTTTGAATTAGAATTGGGAAAAAAATCATATTCCTTTAACTTACTACTTGGCAGTTAAAAGAAACATCTGTTTGCATGTAATTTTAGTTATATGAGTTTTTAAATAAATTATGGGATTTGTTTAAATCACACATATGGATAAGTTTTATAAATTGACATGTATTGAATTGAAGGATATTCTTTCAAACTAATTTAGAGGAAAACTTTATTCATAAAAATTTAGTGAGAATTATTAAGACAATTTGAGAGCTCTAAAGCAGAGACGCTTGTTTTAACAAGTTCAAAGTTCAAGTCCTTCAAATGGAAAATAATTTGAATTCAAAGATGCATGGTTGCTATTAACAACTGGCTTTTTCAACGTATTTGCATCCGCGAAATTAGAATTTATACTCTTCATCTCTTTATACTACCTCAAAAAACAAATACACTAAATCCTTTCCAACTTTTCATGGTTAAAATCTTCTTTTTTGAAAGGTTTGATGAAAATATATACATACAAAAGAATCGGTTTTTGGGAGTAAAACCTCCTGATTAACCTTTTTTTTTTATTTTTTATTTTTTATTTTTTATCTTACTGAAATGAGATCTTAACTTTTGGGGCTGGGGTTTCTCAAAAAAAAAAAAAAAAAAAAAAAAAAAAAAAAACTTTTGGGGCTGGGAAACTGAGCTTGTTTGCGGACAAGCTTTATTCGAAAGATTAAAGTAGGACCCTTGGTTATGTCTACTAGCTAGGACGTGTGACTACTTTTGAAATTGTAAGGTTGAATTTAATCAACCATCTTGTTGGCTTTATTCCGTGCCAAATTTGCTTGTATTTCAGCATTTAGTAACCCTGTATTTAGGTGGGATTGTTGTAATGGTAGTGAGTAAGATAGAGTGTTGAAATGCTCAAGAGTGTGCAAGAAAACAGAGACTCGCGACTGGATCTCGCGGGTGACTCGCGACTTCAAACCGCCAGAAGCAGCACACGTGCCAAGCATGCCAGAAGTTGAAGCGTCGTGCTAGCTGGAGCACTACAGGACAATAGGACAACTGGCCATTCTGTTATCTCGCGGCTGGATCTCGCGACTCAGTCAAGCCGTGAGTCAGCCCTGTTTTGAAAAATCTGACTCTTCACATTCCATTCTCACCCCAGTATAAATACCCCTTATACCCACAAAAGAATGAGAGCTTCCAGAGAGAATTTTAAGAGAGAAACCCTAGTGTTATACAAGATTGATCCATCCACAATCTTTACATAAGAGACTCTTCAAATTCCTCAACTCTCTTCCTCTCCATTGTTAAACTCTTGAGATGTCTTTTTACCAAAACATTTTCTCACCATATCCATTACTGTGAGAGGGCTATTTGGTGTTCTGGGAAGTAGTTAGGAAGGAACCAATCTACATTGGTTGATGCTATGGTCAAGTAGCGGAATCCGGGAAGCTAGAAAAGAAATAGGTTCGGCGCAATCTCGTTGGAGCAAGAAGCTTGGAGGGCTTAGGTACACTGGGTAGATTAGGCTTGAAGGGTCTATTGCTGTTCATGTATCCCAACTATATTTTCTAGTAGATTACTTACCGCTTGGAGGGCGGCGGAAAGGTTTTACGCCGAGGGTTTCGGTTTCCTCTTCGATAACATATCGTGTGTTGTCCTTGTGTTTGCATCTTCATTCCCTTTATCTTTGTCTTTTATTTTCTGCTGTGGATGTGATTTTTAATTGGCTTAGATTGATTTCCAATTCTGTTTATAGTTTATGTTCATTTTCCGCACACTAGTTGTTTGTCATAAAGCTTGGATTGGTTATTTTGTATTTGGGGGTCTAAACGTTCAAGGGTGTTTTATACACTATTTGAACTTTCAATTGGTATCAGAGTGGGTGCACTTGTTGTGGTTTAATTACCTTAGTGTGATCCTAGACCCCTTTGTTTTGGATGTTATTATGGAAAAGGCCATGCTGAATTGTAGTTTAAGTGTTTGTGATAATGACTCTATGAGTATGTTTGAAGGGTGTCCTAACAATGAACTCTTAGAGTTGTTAAAAACAAAGAAACATACTAGGATATTTGTTCACATGCTGAAATATTTTGAAAATAAGAATCACATCTTACACAATAGCATATCTGAATCTAAATCTTTGATTAAGAAGTACAAAAGAAAAAATAGAATGTTATGTGAGATGATTGATAATTTGAAAATGAAATGTCAGTCTAACAGAAGCATGAAAACTGAAGATAAAATTATGTTTGAAGGTCAAGAATGTTTGTCTCATGTGAACTTATTTGTGCATACCTCATTGAAGGTATTTAATTCATGCTTGTGGTATCTTGACAGCGGGTGTTCTCGTTATATGACAGGAGATAAATCACTATTTAAGACACTCAAAGGGAAGGTTGGTGACTATGTGACTTTTGGTGATGGAAGTCATACTCAAGTTCTCGATAAAGGGACTATCGAGATACCTGGATTACCTCTGTTGAAAGATGTATTATACATCAAAGGGCTGAAGGCAAATCTTTTGAGCATCACTCAAATATGTGATGAGGATTTCCTTGTCCAATTCTCTAAGAAGGGATGCTTAATCATCGAAGAAGGGATTCAAGTCTTGGAGGGAAATCAAACTATAGACAACTGCTATGGAGTAGTTCCTACGGCGCCCATTTCGTGTAGAAGTGCTCGTCTTGACATGTTGGAACTTTGGCATCACAGATTTGGGCATGCAAATTTCAAACAAGTAGCTAAAGTGTCTAAACTTGAAGCAGTTGAGGGACTTCCAAAGTTTGGAAAGGTGAAGAAGACTATTTGTGGTGCATGCCAAATGGGAAAACAAACAAAGGCAAGTCATCACAAGGTGAATGTGATTGCTACTTCACGGTGTTTAAAGTTACTTCATGTTGATCTAATGGGGCCTACAAGAACTGAAAGTCTAGGAGGAAAGAGGTACATTATGGTCATTGTGGATGATTACTCAAGATACACTTGGGTTGAATTTCTTAGAGAAAAATTAGAAGCATGTGAAAGGTTGGAAATTCTTTGCAAGAAACTACAAAACGGGAAAGGGGTTCTCATTGCCAAGATAAGAAGTGATCATGGGAAGGAATTTGAGAATGCAAGATTTGAGTATTTCTGTGAAAAGAATGGAATCAAAGGGGAATTTTTAGCCCCCCCAAAACTCCTCAACAAAATGGAGTGGTAGAGAGAAAGAATCGAGTGATTCAGGAAATGACAAGAGTCATGTTACTTAACAAGCAAATACCTCAAAAGTTTCGGGGAGAAGCCGTGAACACCTCGTGTCACATTAGCAATAGAATATTCTTCCGAGTAGGAACAAAGAAGACCGCCTATGAGATTTGGAATGGAAAGAAGCTCAGAGTAAAGTATTTCCGAGTGTTTGGAAGCAAGTGTTATATCCTAAATGATCGGGAGAATCTTGGGAAATTTGATGCAAAAAGCGATGAAGGTATTTTCCTTGGGTACTCTACTACTAGCTGGGCGTATAGAGTTTTTAACAAGAGAACTAAGACAGTGATGGAGTCCATCAATGTCAAGATTGATGATGCCTTAACAAAGGTAGAGATGATTGATGATGGAGAAGGGCCGAGCACCAAAGAACCCGATGTTGATGTCGAAGCTCTTGATATAGAAGTTGAAGGATCTACACCGGAAGAAGAATCAACTCCCATGAACCCAAGAATGGAAACAAGATCGATATCTAGAACATCAAGTCCTTTCACTCCTCCGGAAGTTCATCCTTCCATCTCACGGAGTGATGAAGTCTCCACATCAAAGAAGCCATCATCAAGAATGATTAAGAACCATCCGGAAAGCAACATTATAAGGTCTCTAGATGAAGGTCTTCGCCTTAGAAAAGGAAACATCCTTTTGGCCAATCATGTAACATACCATTGCTACCTTGCTCAATTTGAGCCAAAAAGGGTAGAAGAAGCTCTTCAAGATGAGAATTGGATTGAGTCAATGCATGAAGAGCTGAATCATTTTGTGAGGAATGATGTGTGAGACCTTGCTCCAAGGCCTGAAAATGTTCATGTCATAGGCATAAAATGGATATTCAAAAACAAAACCGATGAAGATGGAGAGATAATACGGAATAAATCTCGGTTAGTAGCTCAATGATACACTCAAGTAGAAGGAGTAGACTTTGATGAATCCTTCGCTCCTATGGCAAGACTTGAGTCTATTCGAATTCTCATATCCATTGCATGCACGATGAACTTCAAACTCTATCAAATGGATGTAAAATGTGCATTTCTAAATGGATACCTGAATGAAGAAGTGTTTGTTGAGCAACCAAAAGGATTTGAGGATCCTCACTTTCCTGATCATGTCTTGAGATTGAAGAAAGCCCTTTATGGCTTAAAACAAGCTCTTAGAGCTTGGTATGATCGGCTTAGACATTACCTCCTGGATAGAGGATTCAAAAGGGGATATGCCGACCGGACTTTGTTTGTCAAAAATGATGAAGATTATTTCCTTGTGGCACAAGTATATGTTGATGACATAATGTTTGGAGCTACCATTGAAGATCGGGTTATTGAATTCTCTAAGGAGATGAAGAAAGAATTTGAGATGAGTATGGTGGGGGAACTCACATTTTTCTTGGGCCTTCAAGTCAAACAACAGAAGGAAGGTCTATTCATTTCACAGGAAAAGTATGCTAGAAACATTGTTAAGAAGCTTGGACTAGACTCCAAAAAACATGCCTCCACTCCCATGAGCTCGTCTACTAAACTGAATGTTGATTCTTCCGGAGTGGAAATGAGTCCTACCTTGTATAGGAGTATCATTGGGAGTTTACTCTATATTACAGCTAGTAGACCGGACATTGCATTCAGCATTGGTGTTTGTGCTGGATATCAAGCTGCTCCAAAGGAATCATACCTGACTACGGTTAAGCGAATTATTCGATATATCAATGGAACTTCAGACTATGGTCTGTGGTATTCAAAAGACTCAAATACTTGCCTTGCCGGGTATTTAGATGCTGACTGGGCTAGTAGTGTGGACGATCGGAAAAGTACTTCAGGAGGCTGCTTCTACCTTGGTAACAATCTTGTCTCGTGGATGAGCAAGAAACAAAATTCCGTGTCTCTCTCTACTGCTGAAGCAGAGTACATAGCTGTTGGAAGTTGCTGTACCCAGCTGCTTTGGATGAAGAAATTACTCCATGACTATGGAATTCCTCAAGAGACGATGTGTGTCTTTTGTGACAACACCAGTGCCATTAATCTTTCTAAGAACCCTGTCCAGCATTCAAAATCTAAACACATAGAAATACGTTACCATTTCATTTGAGATTTGGTAGAGGAAAGATTTGTGTGTCTTGAATTCATACACACCGACAATCAAAAGGCGGACATCTTCACCAAGCCTCTCAATGGTCCACGGTTTGAATCCCTCCGTAAGACCATTGGTGTTGGTACAATTCCTTGAATCTCTTGTGTGATGTGTGCTTCACATATTTACAATGTGTTATTTTGTTTGTTGGGGCACGCACTACTTTGTTGGCTATTTGTATAGCATGATTCTGTTGGCTATTAATTGCTTTGTTTGTTTTTGTTGTTTTTACATTGTTGCTTTTGATCAATCTTTTCCTTCTTATGTGTCAAAAATCCAAAAACCACATAAAAAGTAGAAAATCAAAAGGTTTGATCGACATTGTTGGGTTCTGTCTCAAAAACTTGTTTTGCCTTGTACCTTTGTGCCAATGGATTTGTGCATTTACGAGCATAGCTTGTTTCTTTGCACTTTTATCACTGTGGAAGAAATCTTGGAATCTGTGTGATTGTTGTAAATAGTTCTTCAAACTTGTCATGAATGATTAGTGAATGGTTATGTTGATCTTAAGACATGCATAGACTTGTGCCTATATATCTTCCCACTCTTTATTTTTGTTTTTGCTAAAAAGAGCTCACCAAATGTAAATCTCCAAATGAAAAGAGATATTGAGCTACAAAAGCCTGTCGCACATACTAGTATTTGACTAGGAAAAAGGGAAAGCGATCAAAAATTAAAGTGAATGATTATTCAAAAAGCCAAAGGCTATCTCATCAAGGTGAAATATCAAATATCACTCTCACAATGAGAGGTGATTGTCTCAAAAGGATAAAAAAGATCAAATATTTTAATTGAAAGTGGAGTCAAATATAAAGCTCCAAAGTATGTAATAAAGTCTTGTGGGAGGTCATATATGCATACTTCTGTAATTGAGATGAGTCACATGATCTAGTGCTAATTGTGTATGCCTTGGTTGAATTGATCATTGAAACTTCACATTAGACTAAAGACTATCTCATTGTTGATACCCACACACAACACACAAGATTATGTTCAATGAATGCCATATTCATTTGTGTGATTGTACTTGATAAAATATGTTTTCAAATACTCAATCTTTGTTGATTCAAACACAAAAACATTTTTGAGTGTTTTAGTTGTTTTTGGAAAGTATTTTGTTCTTCAAAAACAGAAAAATTTCAAAAAACAGTGTTGCCTTGTTTTGGTGACTTAGTCGCGGGTAAGTCAAGTCACATTCCACAGTCGCGAGCTCGCGGGTCAGTTTTGGCGACTTGTTCGCGAGTGGAAGGTCCAGTCGCGAAGGGTACACAGAGATTTTCGCGGCTCAGCTCGCGACTCCCTTGCGAGTGAGACTTCCAGTCGCGAAAAATACTTAGAAATTTTTCAAAACTTTTGGCTTAACATGTTTTGGCGGGTTAAATTGGCGACTTACCTCAGTCGCGAAAATCGCATGGTTTGCAAAAGGTAGATCATTTTCAAACACTTTTCTCAAAAAGGGTCTTAATTTGCTTTTCTTGCATCCTGTGGCTGTTCATTTTCTGGTCTCACTTTCAATATTTCAACACCACCGTGGTAAACTCCAAATTCTTCCACTATTTTGTCAACTTTTTCTCAATCTTCAAGGAAAGGTATGGGTTTTGTTCTCTACTCTTCCTTTTTCACAGTTATAGCCTTTTCCTCATGGATTTTGTGCTTTCTATGATATTTGTATATCTCTTGACTGTATTTGGATATTTGATTGTCTGGTGTCCTCATTGTGTGTTTTTCGGATATTATTCTCTGATCTACTCTATATTGTGACAACATTGGGTAATTATTGTCTCTCATTGTCTTTTTCTGGACATTTCCATCTAGTTCTTAGGGTTTTCTTCATTATCCATACTTTTAAACTAACCTAATGCTAATAATGTCTCTTGGATTGTGTTCTTTCTTCCTATATATGATGCAGATTGGAAATGTCTCCATTCAAGAAAGAAGCTATGAAAGGAGGTAGTTCCAACGGAAAAGAGCATGTCATTGATGTCGATGACTACTCACCTCAAACAAAAAGGACTCGTTCTTTATTAGGAGTGTTCGATCCCAACAAGTTCAGATCCTATGCTGCCTTTCAGACTCATGAGAATTATTTACGAAATGCTACACCATTACTAGAAAGACCTGTTGACCAATCGTCACTTCATGACACTGACATTCCAAAATGGTTTGCTCACAAGGATTGGAATTACCTTCTCTCCGATCTGGATGAAGCTTATGAGAATTTGGTAAAGGAATTTTATGCCAATGCAATTGTGGAAGGAGAAGAACTCAAGTGCTGGGTTAGGAGAAAGAGTTTTTCAGTCTCTCCTGCATATTTGGCAGAGATCCTTCACATCAACCGGCCAATGCTTAAACACTCACTGGTGTATGATGATCTTTGTCTTGATGAGGAACTCCTTAAGGATGGTATTGGACAAGACTTGGAATTCTCATCCAATGGAAACTCAGTTAGCGTTTCCTCTCTTCCTCCGAAACTGAGAGTGCTTACAATTGTGATGTTTCATAATTTGTACCCCTATCCAGCACTGGGTATATGAACCTCGGACGTGCCTTGTTTCTTCATGACCTAATCTCTGATGTAGAGATTGACATCTGTGCTCATATCTTTCATGTTTTGTGCAAAACAGTTCTACGAACTGAGTCCCGAATATGTGTTCCTTTTTGCTGTCTCATTTCACGGATCTTGAAACTCAAAGGAATTTATCCAACAGCAGATGAATCTCCTTGCCCAAAACCGAGTCCAATCAACATGCGTACATTCAACGCAAGCATTGGTCATAGTCGGAAGAGAGTCAAACCGGAAACTTCCACATCTCACAATGGTTCGTATTTCAGAACTTTCTCCCTTGACGAAAAACTCGACCACATTGTGACATCTGTCCACGAGTTGAGTACCAAGATGTCCGGACTCACATCTACTCTACACCATCACAGCACTCGATGGGATATGAAGTTTACCTCCCTACAAACTTAATTAGATCAGATTTAGAGTCTACACCATCACAGCACTCGATGGGATATGAAGTTTACCTCCCTACAAACTTAATTAGATCAGATTTAGAGGAAGCTAGAAGAGGATATGTAGCTATTCCATGACAAAAAGGGGGAGGTGATATCATAAGGGGAATACAATGAAAGGGGGAGTGATAGCTTGATCAGAGGGGGAGAAAATTACCTAAAGGGGAGTGTTTCTGCAAGCAATTTCAATACTTTACTTTAAGTTGTTTTTCAGTTTATAATGTGTTTGTACCCATGTTGCTTCTGTAAGTTTTTAGGGTTTGTTTTCTTTATCTATAGGCTTTATGGTTTGTACCATGCTTTATGCAGCCTTTTATACTTTGTTAAATCATTACTTTTAACTAAATGTCATGCATTTTCTTGTTAAGTACTGTCACTCTTGTGCCCTTGTAGGATTGTTCGTAGATGCATATACTTAGTGTAATGTGTGCATTGGTTGAGTGTTGGGCATGCAAGTGACTTGCATTGAGCTTGTTAGCTTGTTTGTTCAAGTGTTCATTCCAAGTGTGAATGGGCATTGTGGTCACTACCTTGTAGTGATTGCTTGGTTGATCAAGCTATGGTTTGTTTCTTAACTCCATCTTTGCTTGATCACAATTTGCTTGCTTCATATGCATTTCATGCTTTTCTGCATACAATGATCATGGTGTATTGTTGTGTTTCAGGAGTTTCATGTTCATATGATTTAAGAGCTTCACAGTTTTTAGGTTTAGATGTGAGTGAGTTTTACTTAACTGTTCCCAACTCACATATTAAGTCCAGAGTCTGTTTTAGGATTTTGTCACGGAATAGCCAAAGGGGGAGATTGTAAGGTTGAATTTAATTAACCATCTTGTTGGCTTTATTCTGTGCCAAATTTTCTTGTATTTCAACATTTAGTAACCCTATATTTAGGTGGGATTGTTGTAAGGGTAGTGAGTGAGATAGAGTGTTGAAATGCTCAAGAGTGTGCAAGAAAACAGAGACTCGCGACTGGATCTTGCGGGTGACTCGCGGTTTCAAGTCGCCAAAAGCAGCACACGTGCCAAGCATGCCAGAAGTTGAAGCATCATGCTAGCTGGAGTATTACAGGACAAAATAGGACAACTGGCCGTTTTGTTATCTCGCGGTTGGATCTTGCGACTCAGTCAAGCCGCGAGGCCAAGCCGCGAGCCAGCCTTGTTTTGAAAAACCTGACTCTTCACATTCCATTCTCACCCTAGTATAAATATCCCTTATACCCACAAAAGAATGAGAGCTTCCAGAGAAAATTTTGAGAGAGAAACCCTAGTGTTATACAAGATTGATCCATCCACAATCTTTACATAAGAGACTCTTCAAATTCCTCAACTCTCTTCCTCTCCATTGTTAAACCCTTGAGAGGTCTTTTTACTAAAACCTTTTCTCACCATATCTATTACTGTGAGAGGGTTGTTTGGTGTTTTGGGAAGCAATTAGGAAGGAACCAATTTACATTGGTTAATGCTATGGTCAAGTAGCGGAATCTGGGAAACTAGAAAAGAAATAGGTTCGGCGCAACCTCGTTGGAGCAAGAAGCTTGGAGGGCTTAGGTACACTGGGTAGATTAGGCTTGGAGGGTCTATTGCTGTTCATGTATCCTAACTACATTTTCTAGTAGATTTCTTACCGCTTGGAGGGCGGAGGAGAGGTTTTACGCCGTGAGCTTCAGTTTCCTCTTCGATAACACATCGTGTGTTGTCCTTGTGTTTGCATCTTCCTTCCCTTTATCTTTGTCTTTTATTTTCTGCTGTGGATGTGATTTTTAATTGGCTTAGATTGATTTCCAATTTTGTTTATAGCTTATGTTCATTTTCCGCACACTAGTTGTTTGTCATAAAACTTGAATCGGTTATTTTGTATTTAGAGGTCTAAACGTTCAAGGGTGTTTTATACACTATTTGAACTTTTAGAAATGACATCTAAATTTTCTTTGAATGAGGATAGGAAACTTTAGAGATCTTATCCAATAGTCTTGAAATGGGAGGCTTGAAATGCATACAACGATGAACTCTACTTGCTATGTATAATGATTTCTTACTTTCTCATTCAGGTATACATGCATTTCCAATATATTTCCAGCTAGTTTTGCTTTCTACCATTGGAATCCTCCTCTTCCAAAATGAATCATGGTTCAAAAAGTAACGAGGCAGAAGAGTACAAGTCTGATCCAAAAACCAGTAACAAATTAGAAGAAATCATGTCAACCGTCCCAAAAAGAAAAGGTGCTTGGCTCATGTTTAATGATCTTTATCTGTACGAAAGTTTTTGGTGCAGTTCATTCCAGTTGGAAGGAATCTTGCGTGCTCAAGACCATTTCAAGCCTCAACCCAACGACGTGATCTTGAGTAGCACTTCGAAATCTGGCACAATTTGGCTTAAAGCTTTGGCTTTTGCCATCACGACACGATCTCGTGTTGATGAGTCTACAAACCCTTTACTCACAAGATTGGCACATGATTGTGTACCCTTCTTGGAGTTTAAACTTCACTCAAGCCCACAAAAATTGAATCTAGATGTTCCCGTTGTGGCCACCCACATCCCTTACACCTCCTTACCAAAATCCATTATAAATTCTGGTTGTAAAATTGTTTACATATGCAGGGATCCAAAGGATGCATTTGTGTCTCTATGGCAATTTCATCACAGGGTGCGTCCTAAGGGTGAGGAAGTCTCGGCTTGGGAAGATCTTCCTTTGGAGGATGCATTTGAGTTCTTTTGTGAAGGATTCACTCCTGGCGGACCATATTGGGACCATTTATTAGGGTATTGGAGAGCAAGTTTGGAATCGCCAGAGAAAATACTGTTTTTAAAGTATGAAAATTTGAAGAAAAAAACTGAATATTGGATAAAGAAAATGGCTCAATTTATCCTTCCTCCTTGGAGGAAGAAGATAAAGGTGTGGTGCAAAAGATTATAGACCTATGTAGTTTTGAGAACTTGTCCAATTTGGAGGTGAATAAAAGTGGAAAGGCAAGATTGGATGTTGGAATTGGAGTCAACACATTTGAGTTCAAAAACAACACGTACTTTAGAAAAGGTAAAGTTGGAGATTGGAAGAATTATCTTACACCTGAAATGGCAACGCGACTAGATCAAATAACTGAGCAAAAGCTAAATGGTTCTGGTTTGACATTACACGTTTTACCTAATGCATAAGTGGTGTGTCTATTCTACTTTCATGGCTTCCATAAAAATGGTTTAGTTTTTTTTTATTTTTTTTATTTTTTTTTTTTTTTTTTTGAGAATCTATGGTTAAATATGGAAACAAAATAATATGCGGCACCAAGGCATGTTGTAGTATTTCAAATGGCTTCTATTTTAGGGTTTCAATATGCTAGTTAAAATTATATTTCACTCGTATGTTACTTAATAAAATTTCTAGTTAATAAGGGTCTGTTTGGTAAGAGATTTTTGATAACGTTGTTTAAATTTTGTGAAGATATGTGTGGGTGAAAAAGTGTGTGGAAATACGTGTTGTGGTGTTTAAATAATAATTTTCGTTATTTAAACACTATTACCAAATGGGGCCTAAATATTCTAGAACCTCAATGTTATTAATTTTTCCTCTTTTTTTTTATTTGATTTTTTTTTTTTGAATATTATTATGGATTGGCTGACTAACGTCATAAACTTTTCTTAAATAAAGTGACTGTCCAAAGAAATCTGCAAGAAATTTGGAAAAAAGAAAAAAAAAAGTACTAATAAAAATTATTGGCGGAAACCATGAAATCTCGTGAAACTTTTTTTTTTTTTTTTGAGCAAAAAAACTGCGTGAAACGTTCTTTTTTTTGAGAAACGAATCGCGTGAAACTTGGCTTGACATTCAAGCAATTTCATGTCAAATTAAGTCCAATGTCAAGCAATTTCAATCTTTTTAAAATATCTACCCCAATTTTTAACTCCAATTTCAGTCTGCCGTAAGCAATCATTTAACAGAAGATTTAAATATTTATGTGATGCGTTGAGATTCATTTTGATTAGATAGTTGGATTTTCATGTCAAACTCTAATCAAACTTGATCAACTTTGCTATTTCGCTAGCTATAAAATTTTGGGATTTGCCAAGTTTAGCTTTAAAAATTGAAGTAAAGGATGCTGGTAAACTTTAGTCAACCTCGGTGAAAGTTTCCACTTTAAGGTTTGGCCAATTTCACACCAAATTGAAGCAATTGATCCCGTTCAACAACTTTATTGACCTTTTGACTTCACCACAAAACTTTCTTTGCTTTGGTTCTCGAGAAATTTTTTGATAATTGTGTGGAAGAAAAATTGGGTTAGCAAAAATCATTTGGCTTAGGAGCAGTATAACCTATAACCAGTCTTGATGTGGATGCCTAGAATTGAAATGAAAAAGATTTCAATACATAGATTGTATGAATTTGGATTACAAAGATGCTAGGTAGGTGTGTGCTCAGTCCCATATTGAACATGTACCAGGTAGATTAGACCATATAGATAAATAGAGTAATAGACTAATATAATGAATCCTAATTATGTATAACTTTTTTAGGGTGTACTTCATATTTGATTAGCATTTCCAATGAGAGCACTATCCTGATAACAAAGAATCCCAATTATGATCAGTTTGTTGAGAGTATAGATAGATGTGCTTAGTGATTTCTATGGGTTGTGCAACGTTTGTTTACATATACAACAATTTTTCTAATCCCTTTCACTACAAGAAATTATTCTAATTTCAACGGTTGAAATCATTGAAAAAAATACATTTGACGGTTGAAATGACTGTCGAGAACTACCACTAAAAATTATGTCGAGAATTTTTCCAACTAAATCTTATTGCCCGTTGAAAAATGTTTTCCACCTTTATAAATAGTTACTAAATGTCGTACTATTATTAAAAATCATTGAAACATATTGTCTTAAGATAAGTTTCAATAGTTTGTAATCGTTGAAATAAGTATTTACTTTTTAAAAATAAATAAATAAATTTAGAAGCACTTTTTTACATTAGTCAAAATTTAATAACCTGATTCAAAATAGAAACATAAATACAAATTGTGCAATTCCAAATTGAACTCCATTCTCATATAAAATCTAAAAAACTAGTCTAATTCTCAAGTATTCAAATAGTTCCAAGTTTTAAAAATGACTAATTAAAAAAAAACCAAAAAAAAAAAAAAAAAAAACTAAAACACTAGTCTAATTCTCACACTCTTCCAAGTTTTCTAGCACTTCTACCAATTCTTCTCTTGCAATTACTCCATTGTTTCTGTAAAGTTGTTATTTACAACTATTTTGTGTTGACTTTAATTCTGTGCCAACGTTGATTGTAATTCTGTTCAATTATTTTTCCCTGTATTTTATGTGGGATTTTATTATAAGGGTTGTGTATGAGAGAAAGTGTGAAGACTCAAGCTCTTATTAAAGACCAAGTGGATTTCACGAGAAGATTCGCGAGAAGTTATCTCGCGAAGTAAGCCACATGTAGAGCACATGACTGGAATGCGAAGAGTCATGACAGCTTGGTTTTCGCGAGTGTTTCACGAGTAAGGCATTCCCACGAAATACTTGTGAAACATTCTGTTTTGCTATTTTGTCATTTCTGCTCTACCAAGTTTTCACCCACACTATATATATCCTCATTATCCACATATTGTAAAGAGTTCTTTTCAGAGAGAAAACCCTATAAATTACCCTTGAGAGTTAGAGATTGTCATACCTACAATCATTTACACAATCCTTTGTGGTTTCCCTCTACCCCTACCTCTCCATATCTAAATCCTTGAGAGGTTGATAGCCTAAACACTTGCCACACCTAATTTGAGTGTAAAGTGAGGTTTTGGTGCTACTAGAAAGTATTGGAAGAAGCCAATCATTGGAGGATGCAATCGGGCTAAATTGTGTGATTCGGAAAAGTTAGTAAAGACAAGGCTTCGTCAAGTTAGTTGGTAGCAAGAGCTTGGAGGGCTCAAGTATATGGGATAGACTAGGCTTGGAGGGTCTTTTGTTTTTCGTGTACTTCAACTTATTCTTTAGTGGAATGATTTTCCATCACTTGGAGGGCGGCGGAGAGGTTTTTCGCCTAGTTCTTCGGTTTTCTCTTCGATAACACGACTCGGTGTTATCTTGTGTTTGCATTTTTCTTCCCTACTCTTTTAGCGTTCATTTTATTATTGATATTTGATGAATATGGCTTAGAGTAGTTTTATTGTTTGTTCGCTCGTATTTACTCTTATTTTGCACTTAGTTTAAATTAGAGTAAAAACAATCGAGTCGTAACTTTTAATTGGAGGTCTAAACAAGCTCTTGTGTTTATACACAAATTCGAGCTTTTAGTTTCTAATACTTCTAGCCATAGGTTGAATCCTTCAAATTTTCTTAAACACAAATATAAAGAGCAGGAACAAAGACACTTTCTCATAAAGCACATGTAATGTGTGTTATGAAAAATTGATGAAAACTGTTTTCATTGATTAATTCAGTAATTATACAACTAGGGGCGTAGCCAGGAATAATTACTTGGGGGGGCCGAGTTGTAATAGAGATATACTACGGTGATGATTTTTCGGTCCTTTGTATGGATACTTTATCTCTAGGTTGATATGGACTGGCTATGAGATAAGAACGTCGAATTTCATCTTATTCGTTGACAGTGAATTCATATATTTGTTTATGTGATCTTGGATCACGGTTTATCCATTTAGATTCAATTCTTGAACATTTAGAGGGATGCTTATTAGGCATTGAAGTATCAACATTTGTTGCTATAGAAGTCCTAAGTTTTGAATGACTAATATCTTTTTTCTTAAAGAATGTATCAATTGTTTGTCGTTTGCTCATTATTTGACACCTAATTTCAATCTCCCCCCCCCCCCCAAAAAAAGAAAATCAATTCAACAAATGATAAACTAACTTGGGAGAGAGAGATAATAAATTATCATATAAAATTCATTCTTACATGAATTATAATATAAATACACATGTAGTTAAGTAATGACCATCTAGGATAAAATAACTAAATAAACAAATCAATAAAAAGTATAAGCAAACAACATAAACCAAATAAATTTACAACACCCTACTACCATGTATAATGTAATGACTGAAAACCAAATACCTAGACTCTATGACAAACTCACGGCCCTCACCCCAATTTCCTTCCATAGATTAATTTTTATATATATATATATATATATATATATAATTTACTTACACAATGCAAGCCCCACCTAGCCCCCACTCAAGGGACAAGACAAACAACACAAAAGCCAAAAGGGAAAAGGCTGGTCTGAGTCTTAGAATCAATGGATCAAATAATAAAGAATACAATGACAACAAACACAAGAAGACAAAAGACAAAGTAATAAGTATAAATTGCTTTGCTGGCAAAGGGAAATCGCATACACATACACATATTTCATATTTGATATTTCTATTCAAGTATTAGTATTTAGTTCAGTACTTCAGTTGTAGAGAAAAAGAGAGAGAAGTCAATTAAAGAATGAATGAGATACCTTGAGGAATTGAGGTTAGGGCTTGAGTTGAGGTTGAGTCGTTGAGGCAATGAAGGCTAGTTTAGCAGGCTAGTAGAGGTAGCGGCGTCACGGTGAGCCGAAGGGGTTTCTGAGGCAGTCAAGCAGAGGCGTGAGCTGGTGAGCGTGACATTATTGGAGTGGGAGGCATGAACTAAGAAGGTAAAAAACTAAGGCAGAGGTGTGAAGCATGAAGATTGTTCATTTGTTCTCTCTTTTAGATTGTTCAGACGGTGAGGATTTCTTTTTTTCAGACTGTGAGGATTGAATGCTTTTTGTTTGTGTTTAATTAGGTATTTTAGATTTTGGATTCGGGCTAGGCTGGAAGTTTTATAGTTTAGAAAAGAATAATTTTGTTTGCTTAGGGAATTGGGGCTGGCTGGTGGGCTGGATGTGGGCCAAGCTTTTTTCTTAGCTTGAAGTTGTGTTGGACTAAAAGTCTAAAACTCTAGAAAACTGGTTGAAAATAATATGGTGGGGGGGGGGGGGGGGCCGGATCTTAACTTTTGGGGGGACCCATGTAATTTTTTTACATACTTGAATGGAAATTTGAAAATTTTTGGGGAGCCAAGTGGCTCCGCCCCTGTGTACAACTGTATATATACATTCTAACTTAACCGCTACAAGAACGTGTGAACGCAACGCAACAAACATAACAAACTCACACACGTGTCTGACTCAAACTAACTAAACTAACTAACAAAACTACAGGTCGTTTTTGTACACTCATCAAGCAGACCAAGTAAACCACACTATCGTTTATAAGAGTAATTACATCTATTCAATTTCTTCAACTCTGGATTTTTACTTGAATCTTCAATCTGAACTTCACTTGTCTTTGATCTTGAATTTATGCATGAGCTGCTGCACTGGGTAGCATGCTGTGCTGCACTGAGTGTTGCAGCTGAGTTTGCATCACCTGGTGCACTGGTGGCAGCTGGTGCATCCCTTTGCTTTTCATATGTGTAGCAAGAAAATATTGTTTCACAAGTAAGGGTCACAGAGAATAGAATTCTGGTTATCTATAATATTATAGTATTAATACCTGACCTGCAATACATGCAAAACATGAATTCTTAGTTGAACTATTAAAGGCAAGCAAGAGTAATAGTTCTATGCTATTAAAAGCAAGCAAGAGTGGCAATGTGGCATAAATAGCAAGGAGATGCGTGGGCAGCCCCAAGTTATATAATTTTATTATGGGCTGGAATGCATTAGTTGTTTTACCTTGGATTGAATCCATATTCTTTTGCCCAGCTTTTAAAGGTACCAATTCAAGATCCGGAATGTAGAGAGTGTATAGAGAGGTAAGAAAGAATAAAATAAAGAAACTAGAGATAGCAGTTCAGTTCTTACTTCTAAATAATCAATACAAACTATCAAGACAAGCACACACTGAATTGGACTTCGATTTGGAAGTTTTGGAAACAACTGCTAGACAATGGGCTGTTTGACTTTACCAAACCCAACATTTTACTTGTCAATAGGAGTAGAAAAAAGACAACCTGAAAAAAAAAATCCAAAATCAAAATAAAACACCAATAGGAATGTTTATGCTATCAATGGCCATCTTTTCAACTATTCCAAAATTAAAAATTCAGTAATTAAGATTCACGAAAAGAAACAATCGAATTTAAGACTTGAAAAACAAAGAAATATAAAGATTGAAGGTTAGGTTTTAAAGGAGAATTAGAAATTTGGTTCATCAATGAACATATAGAAGATACCTGATCGGCGGGCTTGGATAGGGAAAAGTATAAATATATACAAGATCTAGATGTAACGATACCAGCACGGTGAATTTGAAGCAAAGCCAAATCAATCGAAGTCAAGAACTATGTTTGATTGCCAAGAAAATAGCGTAGAGAGAGAGAGAGAGAGAGAGAGAGAGAGAGAGAGAGAGAGAGAGAACCTAGCCAAAAGAGATTGGATTTCTGACTTTTGTTGTGATTAGGCTAACAGAGGGAGAGAGAAAGCCTGCATAATATATATATATAAAAAGGTGCATGGTGGTAGACATGGCAAAACGGGTCAGACCCGTTTTGACCCGACCCGTTTGACCCGCGACCCGATTAACCCGACCCGAACCCGAACCCGAACCCGACCCGCACGTTTTGCCACATTTACCAATGTTGAGTAGATTTAGATTGAGGTGTAATTTTTATAAAATATTTACTTATTCTTTTTTACTTAATATGTTATGTACTCCATTATAGTTTGTTATTTTTTACTTGCCACCTTTATTTTCTCTTCCTACTTTAAATAGATTAAAGATTATACCAAGATTAGTTTCTAGAAAGCTGGAACAGGAGTTGCACCAAATTTGGGTATCAATTCAAGTGTTTAGTGGTAATTGGTAACAATATCACTAGTGAGAATCTAATCACAATTAAGGAACTCATAAACAATTGACAGATTGCATCTATTTCCAAAAAAAAAAAAAAAAAAATTGTTTGAAAAATACGGGTCAACTCGACCCGACTCACGACCCGACTCAACCCGCGACCCGTTTGACCCGCAACTCGATTGACCTGTTTTAAAAATGACCCGTTTTGACCCGTGACCCGTTTAACCCGCAAACCCGATTGACCCGACCCGAACCCGACCCGACCCGCCCGTTTTGCCACGTCTACATGGTGGTCTTTCTCCTCACAAAATCTTTTTTTTTTTAATAAATAAATTATATGTATATATTATTTTTTCTTTGGTTTATATTTTTTTTCTTAGTGTGTGTTTGGATTCCAAGTCTGCGTTTCCAAGTTGCGTTTTGTTCCTTTTTTTGTTTTCACGCGTTTTGGAGTATTGCGGTTACTGTTCAATGAACAGTAACCGCAAATGTTGACTTTCTGTAGTGAACAGTGCACATATGCACTGCTCACAGACCCACAAATTTCATTTTTTATCAATTTTTTCATTAAAAATGGGTCCCACAGCACTATTCACACATTTAAAAATTATTTTGCTACAGTGTTTTCAATTTTCAGTTTCAGCAAAATAAGTTCTATCCAAACACACCCTTAATCATTCGATAGTTGTAACATTGAATGAGGAAAGATTCAAACTATAATTCTTGTCATGATAAGGAACTGACTATTTCATTGAACTACAAGTTTCTTGGCATTTTATTTTTTCTAATTCAAATTGTGTAGATTTGATTGGAATAGATTGTTTGAGTTTATTTGTGTTGTGTAGATGTGCGTTGAGTCCCATATCAAATGTTTACTTGGTAGATCTTGGATTGTTGGGAAATTTAGACCGTGGATGTTAAATTTTAACCAATTTTATGTCTAAAAGTTTAATTAACCAATTTTGATTGTCACTTTTAATTTTGGTCAATCAAACCACAAACCAATTTTGCTAAATAAATAAGTGTTGAAAGTAAAGAACTCAAAAAATATGGTTAAGAAGTGAAAACCCTAATGGAAAAAACACTCAGGGGTTTACTGTCAACCCTTAAGGAGACAAATCTACCAGTAGAATTGAAGTGCTTACAATGAATTAAACCTATTTCTAATGCTACCTCTAGTAAATACTTACTAATATGACCATGCACAACTTCAATCCCATTATACTCTTTTACTCTAGACTTTATTCTCTCAAGTATTTATTCTTTTTTATAATAGAAATAAATTCAACCAAACAGGTCGTAGTAGACATACATAAAAACAATATTTTCTTTCCTAGAAGTTTTGACCAAATGCTTAATTGTGATGTTTACATATTGCGTGAATGGTGTACCCAAACAAAACGCCAAAACCTAGGAAGATCCTACACAGATATGGGTGTGGGTATGGGAGTGGATACGGTATGACAACATGACAATTTTTGAAAAATTAAAACACGAATTTGTCAGGGATACATATATTAAATAAATAAATTAATTAAAAAATATATATATATATATATAATTTCAAAGCTTACAAAATTTGCTTTATAACAAAAATATTATTTTTTTAAATTACCAATATTATTACTACTATTATATAATTTTTTTTAAATAAAATAAAGTGAGTATATGGTTATTAAAAAACAATCATTTATGTTTTATTTTAAAAATAAAACCAACCTTTTTGGGTAATTGCAAATAAGTAAACTTCCAAGAACGTTCATTAACTCATTTTCTCATTCTCCAAACCGATCCAGGTGAGAGCAATTTATTTCTCTCCTACTCATTGTATTTCATATTTAAATTTCTCATCTCACTTCTCTCATAAACATTCATTATTCTTTCTCACCTATACCCGATTTTTGTGCTCATTCTTCTTCCACCTTTTTTTCCCCTCTTAGAGCATTAGCATTGGGAAATGCCAATGCCAAATCTAAAGGAAATTTAACATTTTCAACATCAAAACACTCTGCATCAGGGAATGGCAAACAGCACTATTGCAAATTTTTTTGCAATAGTGCTACAGTGCAATTCTATGTTTAGAATTGCACTGTAGCAAGTATTGTATCAAAAAAATATATTTTATGTGTTTCCCCCTAAAACTTCTCTCTCATGAAATCATTCTGCACGGGCTCTCCTCTCTCTCTATTCATTCTCTGTTTCTCATTTGCTCTCTCCTCATCTCTGAAGCTTCATCTCCGAAATGTCAATGTGACTATCTCCGAAATTTCTGGACCCATCTCCATCTCTATCTCCGAAATTTCTCACCCGATTCACCCTCTCACCCATCTCCATCGCTGACCCTCACCCATTCACCGATTCACCCTCACCGATTCACCCTCACCCTCACCTCACCCGGTCACCGATTCACCCTCACCCTCACCTCACCCGGTCACTGATTCACCCTCACCCATTCACCCTCACCGATTCATCCTCACCCATCTCCATCTCTGAAGCTTCACCCTCACCCATTCACCGATTCACCCTCACCTCACCCATTCACCCTCACCGATTCACCCTCACCCATCTTAACCGATTCACCCTCACCCATTCTCAAGGGTTTTTAGGTTTGGGTTCAGATTTTGCAAAAACGAAGCTCCGTCGGTGTTGGGGGATTCAGCTCCGTCGGTGTTGGTGCTGACTGTAAGGTGGGTTTTGATCAATGTAGAGTTTTTGTGTTTGTGTTTCTTTTCTCTCTCTGCAAGAAAAAGAGGGATTCAGCTTGTGTTTGTGTTTGGGTTTTGATAAAAGAATTGTTGTTGATGTTTGCAGAGTTTTTGTTGTTGATTTAGCATCTTCGAGACCGTAAGCTCGAGTTCATCTTCAGAAAGTTTGCTCGGTTCATCTTCAATTACTAGTAAGTATCTCTCTCTATCTATTTCTCTCCCTTCTCTCTATTCTCTTTGTTTCTGTAGCCCTCTGTAAAACCGATATTTGATAAGCCTTTTTTTTTTTTCCTCCTGTGTAATACATGACTAGTTTAGTAATATTAAACCAAAATTTTGCTGGGAGCATCAAAACCAAATTTATTATTATAAACATACATAATCACAATGATGCTGGGAGCATCAAAACCAAAAGGCCAGGGAAAGATATTTGATATGTTCTTTGGAATAGACGTTGAATTTGACCCCAAAAAAAAAAAAAAAAATGGTTTGCTGGAAAGAAATTATATAAATGGTTGTGGTGCTTTAAAATCCCTACCAATGTCCAATTGTACATGCCTGGAATATGCAACTATTGAGAGTTGTAGTTCTTTGATGTTCATTTCAAAACGCCAGCTACCTCCAACTTTGAAAAGCCTAGTGATAAATGATTGCAAGAATTTGCAATTTTTGATAGACGAGGGAGAGGCTTCTTCTTTATTATTGAAAGAGGAGAGTATTAAGAAAGCTACTAGGAACTTGCAAAGGCAAGAGCATTTCAAGGACCAAGCATGTGGACGAAAATGGTGTGGAGCCTCCACAGAGGATGTTACATGGATATGGGAGCAACCTGTTCTCAGTTGACATTGGTGCTGATCGGATAGTGTGTGCAAGGGAGGAAGGTGCTGTTAGGATCTTTAATTTCACACAAGCATTGGAAATTGAGAAGAGGACTCGTGATTTAAGACGAATACGGTTAGATAATAGGATGAGGCGGCGTAAGCTCCAAGAGATGAACAGTAAAGGTGGTCGGACTGATCAATGTTCAGTTGCAGCTAAGAAGAACACAGTTAATGGTGATAGGGGTAGTGCTTGGCACAATAAGCGTGGGGTGAGCAGCAAGCTGAAGGCGTAGCAGCAGATAACAAGTACTGGTTGATTTTCGGTTCCATCATTTTTTCACACTTTGTGGGCATTTTAGCGTAAGGATGGTGTAAAATTTATTTTCTAAGCAGGCAAGCTGACTTATGGCCAAAAAAAAAAAAAAAGAAGGTAGGTAAGCTGACTAATTGTGGTTTTATCGTGCTATATTTGAATTATAAATTTGATGTTCATTTAATATTAGTTGTTACATACTTTGTTATGTTCAGTTGGTTCCTTGCTGTAAGCATCTCAAATTATAGTTTCCATTCTTCTCTGGCACAAAGTTGGTTTTCTTTGTCAAATGTGGTGAAAGTATGTGAATATGGTGGTTTAGTTTGGAGCGTATTTATGTGCACACCTCTCTGTGTGTGTACATCCAATATTTGGTCTAAGGTTTTCATTCTTCGAGATGGTCACTGAACCTTTTAAAAGTATGTTGTGCATGCGTGTGTGTGGCCCAAGGTTTTCATTTTGATCGAAAGTTCATCAAATCTTCTCAGAGTATGCATATTTGTGTTAATGTGTGTGACAGAGTCTCCAAATTTGTCCAAAGCCATTTTGTTTAACGGTCGTGGAATTTTTGCAAAATTTGTTGAACAGAATGTGGGTGGTCTCTTTGTGTGCATGCGCAACTATCATGTGCATCTATATATATGTCACTGTAAGGTTGTTTTCTGGCTATTAAGGGTTGGTTACATAGATCAGGGTGGGAATGAATTGTTGGACTTAACAGTAATGCATCTCTTCTTGAGCACTTGGTTATTTAAAGGCCAAGAAAGAAATGTGATTGCTGGAAATCTCAGAATTGTACTGTTGAAAAAAATTGGCTGTTGGAACTTGGAAAGCCCAGGAAAGAAATTGGCAGTTGGAAAGAAAGTGACCGTTGGAATCACCAAAATCTGAAAAAAAATTGACAGTTGAAAGAAATAATAAAGTAAGTTAAAAAAAAAATATTTTAATACAAATAGAAGTTTGGGACGTGGAAGTATTGTAAAATAAGATGGTATAAATGATAAAGTGGTTTTTAGAATTGTAAAATAGAATAGCATTAGCATTGGAAAATGCTAATGCTCTTTCATGGCCGTGTCCTTCACTATTCAAAAAAAAAAAAAAAGGCCTGGCCCACGCGTGCAGCCATGTATTGGACACGGGCACGGCAGCCTAACTGCCATGTTCAGCTTTCCAGGACAATGAGCATTTTAAAAATTGAAGTGTTTTTTTGGAAAATACACATTTTTCCAAAAGCTTTATATTTTAGTGGTATTATTTATTCTCATTTATAAGAAAATTATAGTTTATATTCTCTTTTCCATTATTGTAGTTATTGAAAAAAAAAAAAAAAAAAAAACTGCATATTTCCAGATAGTAGACAAAAGAAATGTGAAACACTAGATTGAAAAGTGAAGTTAAGGGAACAAGAGAAAATCTCTGTTGAGATTATTTGTGTCGCGGAGGGACCAGATATGTCAAAATAATTGAAACGAGATCACATTTGTGTCGTGGAGACTATACTTTATCCCAAATCTGTCTTCTTGGAGTACTATTTTTATTATTTTGATGGATTCGAGGAGTATTATTTGGATAGTTTTATGAAATAACTTTATAATATATATTTTTAATTTGTTTTCTAACCCCAAAACTGTCTTAGTGAACTTATACAATATTCTTGAAATGAGGGGCTTACATTGATGAACTCAAAGTGTTATTTAACTATGTATAATGCTGGTCTTTCCCAATGGTATACATGCAACTATACATTTCAAATATATTTCGACCTAGCGTTGTTTTCTTCCAATGGGATTCTCTTCTTCCGAAATGAACCATGTTCCATATAAAGTAACGAGAAAGAAGAGTATGTGAATGCTCCAACGTTATGGAAAATTTTCAGCGTATTCTCCGCTCTAAGGCCACCATTATACGAATTATACACATTCAGGACACCATTCTACAAAATCATGATGCCATCATTTGCCCGTTTGGCTTACATTAATTCGCGTTTGGATGCTCTTGAGAGTCAAGCTCCCCCACTTGCAAATCATTGAGGATTAACCTTTGTCATTTGTGACAAAAAGGGGGACTTGAATTGTTTATCTAGAGAGATTTAAATAAGGGGGAGTAGCTATATGGAAAGTGGATTTCTTTATGCAGGCTATATGATAGGGGTGCGTATGTACTATCTATTTGTTTTGACAGGGTATTGATGTCAAAATTGTGTTTTCTTCTTAATATTCATTTATGCTTACTATGTGATTCAAAGGTTTTTGTAAGCTGTTTTTTTTTTTTTTTTTTTTTTTTTTTTTTTTTTTTTTTTTTTTTTCCTATTTTTGATAACAAATATATCCAATTATGATTAGTTTTTCGGGAGTATAGATAGATTTATGGATTGTACAAGATTGTTATAAAGATACAACAAGATTGTTTAAGGTGATAGACTATGGTCAATGTATAATTATTTTTAGGAATATTTTAATAAGTGCCATTGTACACTCATCAAGGAGGTTTCAAGCGGCTCTCATTTGCATTAGGAACAATTGTTCTAGAGCACTCATTAAGTATTTTTGGTTTAAGTAATGTCTTTATATGTTATATTAACAATTCAATTGAAGACTTTCTAAGATGTTCTCTACCCAAAAAGTAGTATTAAAGTCTATGCTGGTGTGTGGAACAGTGACAAAGTTATCATGGTCCCTTCACAAACAGAGCAAGGATTGGCCTATTTCATTGTTGGAGCAAGAATGAAATGTGTATACAAGCCCATAAAGCCCACACAGATAATCCTTGGGAAAAGACCCAACAAAGGAATATTGTCAATGGAGCTAGATAACAGTGTCGTGCGAGTTTCCCATGGACGTGGAAGTGCAGGCTGGGTATAATGGATGCGTGTGCGAGGTGGACAAGTAGTTCCTATGGATAGTATATGAGAGGCCCATAGATGACATATTAAAAAAGGTGAAAGAAAAAAACCCATAGATAAGGGGGACTTAGTAGGACTTTGTTGAAACTCACAAAGAAGTAGAGACTCACATGTGAGGAGGAGATTGTTGGGTATAATGTATGAGTGAAGTCTTACATCAAATAAGAATGATAGGAGGTGGTGATTAATCTCCTCCTCACATGTGAGGAGGAGATTGTTGGGTATAATGTATGAGTGAAGTCTTACATCAAATAAGAATGATAGGAGGTGGTGATTAATATAACATAATTAGGTTCAAACTCATAAACTTAATAAGCCATTTGAGTAAAATGGTGTCTTAATATGTTATATTAACATCTCAAAAAACCTAGATGGTAAGAGTTTTGAATCAACTGTAAATGTTTATATGTTATACTAGCATCACCTTTGTTGCATATCATGAACTATCATCTTTAACGGTTGTAAAAAAAAAAAACTATCATCATTAACGGTTGTAAAAAAAAGTGATGAAGCTTATTGTGTTATTGGACTTATTGATGGTCCGGATGTGAGCTGGTGGCCTGATATGATGTGATGACTAGATAGTCTAGATTTATGTGATTAATGAACCACGTGGTAAGTGTCGATCGATTACCAGGAAATTTTTCTTGTATAGTACGTAATTTTATATACTAATTTGGATTTTATATATTAATAAGTGGATCTCACCCGTATTTGCCGCTGTATACTAAAAAGTAAAAATGACTTAGTTGACGGAAACAAAGGAACTTACATACATAATACTAACAGATAAATCATCAGCACCATCATTTAAATCAAGAAACCTATAAAATAATGAACATCACCATTATCAACGATATTTTTAAATCATAGATCTGTTTTTGACCATGTGCATGCTTTGATTAACACCAATGTTTCTACTTAATTATTTAATGAATAGATAATTTTTTTTTTAAAATAAGTCAACTATCGACAGGATCGATATAAATAATTCTTGAATTAGACATACAGTAACTATAATTCATCAAATACAAACTATTAAAAAAAAAAGCACCACTATCCATTTGAATGCATCTTGTGACTGACGAAAAGGGAAAATTCAACATGGAGTTGGATTTCTTGTGGATGATTGTTTCAGCTTTATTGGGTTGCTATGTCTTTATATTTTGGTTTCTCAGGAGAGTGAATGAGTGGTATTATGTTGGCATGGTGGGTAAATCGACATTTCGTCTTCCTCCAGGTGATATGGGATGGCCTTTTCTTGGTAACATGTTGCCTCTCTTCAAATCTATAAGATCTGCTGACACCAACTCATTCATTTACAGCCTCATCTCCAGGTCTGTCTCTTTTTTTTTTTTTTTTTTTTTTTTTTTTTCTCTCTCTCTCTCTTCAAAACTTTGTTTGGTTATGTTATTTGTCTTCAAGACCTCGACTGTTTTTACTAAATAATGCTTTCTAAAAATTATATTTGACCAAATAATAATATTTGTAAGTTATTTTAAAAGAATTATTATTATTATAAAAAATTTCCTCTTGAAGAGGTGAGTTCGAACACTGAACTTGTATGTTGAAAATATGAGTTTTATGGTTTCAGTGAATTCGTCAAGTTCCATACTAGAACTTGTTTCTTATAGAGTATAGTTTCTCCTAGAGTAGTTCTCACTAACAAGATACATGTTAGTTGTAAAATAAATAAGATATTCCTTAAAATGCTTGCCTATGCGATTTCAGTCAGTGTAAATTTCCCCCTCCCCCCTCCTCCCTCCCCCCTCGCCCCTCCCCTTTTTTTAATAAACAAACACGCTCACTGAAGAGAAGAGAAAATAGGGTTTTAACAGAAATATATTAAGTGACGATATGCATTGGATGTAATAGGAATTTTTTTTTTCTTAATTAGAAGTCACAAGAATTGAAATTTATTAATACCCAAATTCAATGGAGAGTTTAAATATGAAGTATTAACGTAAGCCTTCATGGAATATAGGCATTATTTATTGGAAATCATTATAGATTTTGAGAATTATTTATGCAACAAGGCAAAGTGGGTTTGGACCAAGAGTGTCCCCCCACCTATTCGTGATAGGAAAAAGACCTGTAGGACATGGAGTGAGGCAAATTTTTTTGGGGGGGGGGGGGGGGGGGGGGTGGGAACAGGTTGGAGGTGAATTTCTTTTGATAATGAGGTGACTTAGACATTAGTGAGATAAAGATGAAAGAGAAAGGGGAGGGACAATCTTGAGAATGATATGAGAGAAAGAAAGCAAATTTTTGGAGATAGTAATAGAATTAGAATGCATACAAAAATTAAAATATAAATAATATGTGTAGAAAATTAATCTAAATTATTTATATATACATAGCGGCTTGGGGTGGGTTGAGGTGGGTGAGCAAAGTCCGTCCTCATCCTGCTACCTATTTTGGGTGGGAAAACTTGTGCAAGATAGGGGGGGACATGATGGGTCAAGTGGGAAGGAAAACTTTTGCCATCCCAAAGTGTTAGTTTTAAAACAATATCTTAGACTTGGTCATCCTAAAACCAAGTACTATTATAGTGAATTCATAAAAAAAAATAATTTATACTTCATTTTAGTAATTTAAAAAAGGAAATTTAAATTAAAAATTGAATTCGAATATTTTTCTTTTATTAATTCAATCCAAATAAAGCAATATTTTGTAACTGGGTGCTAAGTAAATTAAATAAATTTCCTCAATAAATTAAATTTAGTACCATTTAATCAAAGTGACATGTTTAGTTAGAGGTACAGATATGGCAATACTGGTATCTACAAGACCCACATGTTTGGGTGCCCAAGCATCATCGTATGTAAGCCTGAAATTTGCCGACGTGTGTTGACAAATGATGAGCACTTCACACTTGGTTATCCCAAATCCACCAATCTTTTAGGAGGAAGAGTATCCTTACACTCGGTTTCCAGTGAAGAACACAAGCGTCTACGTCGGCTAATTGCATCTCCCATCAATGGCCATGAGGCACTAACAATGTATATCCAACATACACAGGACATTGTCATTGATTCCTTCGATGAATGGGCTAGCATGAAGAAACCATTTGAGTTCTACACAGAGATAAAGAAGGCTACTTTCAAGATAATGACACACATTTTCATGGGCTCTGTTAACGATTCTACTCTCTGGACAACACATAATTTGTATGCTGATTACCGTAAGGGATTAATGTCCATGGCCATTAATATCCCGGGCTTTGCTTTCCATAAAGCATTCAAGGTACACTTTCATTACTTTACGAAACTGTTGGATAGCAGAAATTATAAGCATAAAAACAAGCATTCTTTCTACGCATACCCTTTTATGAATAAATCTTATAAATCAGTAGTGTATTTTTAAGTGTTTTACATTGTAATATGGTGATATTTGTTACAATAACAAACACACAATATCCACAACCTAAATGCTTTAATAAAAAGTTATAATTAGAAGCGGACGTTATAGGTTGAAACTTAAAAAAAAAAAAAAAAAATACTTTAATAAAATTTATTGTAGTCTAAATGCTTTAATAAAATTTATTGAAAGTGAGGGAGAGATTTACTTTTGTTTCTCTTTACAAAACCACCCTTAATATTAATTATCTAACAACAATGTTTAATATCCTATTTATATTTAAAAAAAAAAAAAAAATCCTATTTGTAGACACACATACATTTTAGCAAACGTTGCGATTATTCACCAGGAGTTACACCTATTCACCAAAGGCCAAACTCTTTGTCAAGAGTCACACCTGATGCCACAGCCTTTCACCAAGTGTTAAAATTAATATGAAATAGAGAATATCGTAGAGACGGGGAAAGCAAGAGAGTGAAAGAGAGAACACATAAGAGTTTTGTGGTTGGCCTCGTGGCATACATCCACAAGACAAGAACTCAAATAATTAATTACATTTTTTCATATACTTTTCTATAAAATAAATTACAATAGAATACTTATTTATAATGGGATTTGCAAACAAAAGTTAATAATAATTTGAATTTGAATTGCATGTATTGCCTCAATCACACGATTTTCTCTAAACAATATATTAATCCCGTAATTTTCCCTTGAATTTGATGTCTTGATTTGGTCTTTAATGACGTACTTTCCAACATAAAGGGTCACAACTCAACCTTTAGGAATATATAGTTAATTTTTTGTTATGTGGATATAGTCATTTGGGTTCAGCCAGGCCCAATATCTTTAACCCCAAACAAATTAAAGATTAGTAATGGCTTTAATGCATCAGGCACGGAAGAAGATGGTGAAAGTACTTCAATCTATATTGGACAAAAAGAGAGAGATGACTGAAAGTAAACAACACCAGGGAACGAAAGATATGATGGATTTGCTTTCGGAAGCTGAAGACGAGGATGGTCGAAAATTGGAGGATGAGGATACTGTAGATTTGATACTTCTTTTCTTGTCAGCAGGTTTTGATAGCTCCGCAGTTTCTATATTATGGGCAATAATACACCTAACAGAAAATCCCGAGGCACTCAGAAAAGCCAAGGTAAGTGTACAATTTAATTAAAGTGGATGCATTTCACTTAGAAAAAAGCTATGATCATAAATTTTTTCACAACTGGTTTGTCACTATTGTGATATGACAGAGTGTGATTGAAGAAGAAAAAAAATGATAAGCTCACGTGTAAGTGATAGGTAACTGCTTACAGTCTACCATATCAGAATCATGGCAAAGAAGATATAAAATAGTTTGTGGTTTTATAACCACACTTTAGCTTAAACCTCAAAAGTAAGTAGAATTATTTATAGTTGGTAGGTATAAATATGTTAGCTACACTTTCTAGTATTAGCTTAGACTTGCAGAGTTTTCACCAAATATTTATATTGTACAAGAAATTACAACTCCTGGATTGAGATCCCCATCCATGTGTGGATATGCTCATTGATATTTACTATGAAATAATCCATATTTTCAGGAAGAGCAAGAAGAGATCATAAAGAGAAGACCATCTAACCAGAAAGGGTTGAACCTTAAGGAAATTAAACAGATGGAATATCTTGCTAAGGTATGGAGTTCCTCAGTTTTCCATTCTTTTGTCATTGCTCTTTTCCAGCTCTAACTATTACGCTGGCTAAGGCATTTTCATTAAAATAATATCTTAATAATGGTCTAATCCCAAAAAAAAAAAAAAAAAAAAAAAAAAAAAAGGAACAAGAATTGTACTCACCATAAATAAATGGTAGCTAGAAATAGTCATCTATATGTAAACTATTTCATATCAAATGCTGCTGATACAAAAAAAAGTACAAATCAAAATCTCTAATATCAAAGACTCCATGAAACATAAGAAGGGACTCCAAAGTCCGAATGTACCAATATCTAACTAACCGCTTATGCGGAAAACTTTGATTCAGTGCTCAATGTGTATGTAAGAAGCCACATACCCCTGATCTTTTATGATATAGGTAATTGATGAGATGATGCGCATGACAAATATCTTTTCACTATTCCGAGAGGCGAAGGCCGATGTTAGCATCAATGGTAATTAGTCATACCCAATATTTCTAGACTATTTGTTGTTCCCTTGTTTATATTGTGTCTCATAGCAATTAACTTCTCTTTTTCCAGACTACATTATACCTAAAGGTTGGAAAGTTTTGGTTTGGTATGGAGCTGTTCATATGGATCCTGAAATTTATGATAACCCACAAAACTTTAATCCATCGAGATGGGATGTAAGTGCTTTTTATTTTGATTTTTTTTTTCTTGATTATTTCTTATACTTCTTAAATAAAAGATCAACCCTATTTTACTCGTACCCAATTTTGACCCCAGCTCAAATCTGTTCACCAAGCCTCTATTATAAAATTTACTATTTCTTTATAGTTTAAAATTTTGGGACAAAATGTAATTTATCATGATATCAAAGTAAGTGGTTTTCAATTCAAACTCTTTGTCTCTGCTTTCATCTGTCATTCTCTTGTCAATCCAAGTTTGTAAATTACCAATTTTCCAAAAAATTTAATCAGTTAAAAATAGTAAATTTAATCTTTTAACCATATAATTTTAACCCAAGTAAATGTCAAACCTTTATCAGGAATATCAATGACCTTTCCCTATTTGTTGAATCCATCCCTTGAAATGACGAATTCTTGAATGATAGTAATCTATTATATGTGATGTCGTGAAAACCTAAAAAACATACACACGACACTCTCTTTAATGAAATATAAACTAAATTGTAAATTTCTGGTAGTGAACCTTGAATCTATGAGGTGTTCTTTAAATTCACAAGGTCATAGCCAAACCGAAACAACCTTTGATACGAAATTGACTTCCTTGGAAGTAATAGACAAAAATCTAAATTTTATTAATATAAAAACTAAATTGCCTTAGAGGTCACAATATGTTAAAAAAAAAAAAAAAAAAAAAAAAACCTTAGGGTGACTAGGAAAACACCCAGAACACAAAATACTGATTTTTGCCAAAAACGACAAAATTGAGTTAAATAGAAAATCATAAACTATAGACTTTGATAAGAAGACATTTTCCTTTAACTAGCCAAATTTCATGCAATTCTAACATTATTACTACTCCAAGAAGACTAGTGCTATCTATTCTATTCTAGATCAATATGCGCACTTTGTTAAAAAAATCTTCAACACATTTCTAAATATTTTTACGAGGAATATCAATCAACCTGTCCTATTTGCAGACTCCATTCCTTGAAAAAAAAAAAGAATTTTTGAATGATAGTTATCTTTTATATGCAACACGATTCAAGAGACTTACATTCACAAGGCACACAAAGGTAACTGTAAACAAGTAACTCATCCCAAGTCCCAAACCCCCTTTAGAACTATTTGGGTTTCCATAAACAAATGTGACAACTGACAACCGCCTCTTATCCAGAGCATAGGCATGGATTGCCCACTGATAGAATCAGCAAAACTGGTGATTCTTCCATGCAACATAAAACATCCCCCTTAGACCAAGCTCTTGAAACCTGTCAAAGCACCAATTATTCATAACTCAAACTACCTTAGTACTCTCCTGTTTCGTCTCCATCAAGAAAATAACTCAAATACAAGTTGGTTAATTTTAGAGCTATGTTGAACCCTCATGGTTCTGCCCAAAATACTCAAGGCTCCCTCGGAGGTTATTGAGGGACAAGTAGGGGCAACGCCAAGCGTAATTCAGGTTGTTCATAGGACCACCTTGATTTGTGTTAGTTCTGTTTAGGCCCCTTTAACTAGATTGTTTAACCTAATATATTAGCCAGGTGATTACTTAGGTTAATTATTTAGATCTAAGTTAAACAATAACAAATCATATCATGCACAACAGCGAAAAAGTAAATAACATGATGATATGATGACCTAGGAAAACCGATAAAACGAACCATTTCAAGGTAAAAACCTAGGGAGGATTTGACCTAGCAATCTTCAAGCTAAAGCAAATCCACTATAAGAGAATCGACATTTTTACAATTAGATTTAACCCTAAATCTATTGCTACCTAAAACAGTAATTTATTGACACGACCACATGCAAGCTCCAAATCCACGGACTCTTTTTCTTCTTAGATTTATTGTAACACAAACACCCATGATTGTGACTTTGAGATCCCACTTAAATGTTTCAGATCACCTTCAGTTGTTGATCTTTGTAGCAGCAATTAGGTTCTACCACCGCTTGATTGTAGATCTTGCTCAGTAAATACTTGTGTAGTTAGAAGGTACAAAACCTATCAGATCTCACAAAGAGTAACACACAAGTCTTCTAAAAGTCTCCAAAACGTAGCTAGGGTTTCCCTTTTATATATGGACAAGTTAGAATGAACAAGTTAGAATGAAACCCTAAACATTTTTGTAGGCTTGGGCCTGGTTTAAAAATTCTGCAAAATCTGATTTCTGTGATTCTCGATCGATCGAGCTTGGTAGATTTTGACTCCTCTTTTTTTGCGGCCAGCTCGAACTTGAAGCTTGAAACATACACCTTTGAGCATTGTCTCACACATAGACTAAACATGTTTTGTTCTCGGTTTGCCAACACATACAAAATATAATTCTAAACATTTAATCCTAAATCTTTAGAACCTAACAACTTGAAAAAAAAAATTATAAACCTTGAAAGAAAATAAGAATTTTAAATTAAAACGGGTTTTGACCATTGTAGGAAAAACTTTTTTTTTTTACCACCCTAAAAGAACCTTGAACATCCTAAATTAAAATTTGAGCTCATCAAAAATAAAATTTGACCTCTCCAAAATTTTGGTCCATTGCAAATTGAACAAAAAAATTGCGAGAAATGCTATGTGCACAATATTTCCACCAAATTTTCATAATAAATCCTAAGTAGTAAGTTGTTATTGACTGTTACTTGTGGAAAAATAAGGGTATGTTTGGTAACTGTTTTTTCTTCTTATTTTCTGTTTTCAAAAATAATTTTCTATTTTTGAGACTAAAAAACTTGTTTGGCAACTCAAAATGGACAAAAAAAAAAAAAACTGTTTTCAAAACTCAATTTGTGAAAGAAACTGAAAACATACAAAAGGTTGTGTTTTCAATTTCTAATTTTCAAAAGTCAATGAAAATACATATTTAATTTAATGAATCTGTCTTATTTAATGAGTTAGCATTAGAGTACAAATCCTAATAACAACATATTTTAGTATTTTCTATTTTTTTCTTCAAAAAACTATTTTTTTTTTTTAATTTCGATTAACCAAACATGTTTTTTATTTAAAAAATACAAGAAATTTTTTTTTTTTTTTATATTTCCAAAAACAAGTTTTTGAAAATAGAAAACAAAAACTGTTATCAAACATAACCTAAGTAATTTTGGTGATATGTAAATTAAAATAAATAACAAATTGTCACCTAAAATTTGTTGTAAAAATATTGTGGACATAGAATTTTTCAAAAATTTCCCAAATCAAATGTTTAATTGTGACGTTTTAAATTTTTTTCAAAATGTATATTTTAAAATCGCTATTAAAAAAATATAAAAAATGTATATTTTCAAATAGCTTGTTGGTTAGTGCTTGCTTTAATCTTTAGTTGAATTTGTTGGATTTATTTGATACATTTGTACATACGCTAAACCAAAGCCTCAATATTTTATTGAACATGATTAATGTAGCAGTTTAATGCTAACTTGAATAATATACTTTCAGATTCTAGGTTATGAGAAAATGTCTCATCTTTTTATCCTAATGATCAAGTTGAAATAATAATAGCGTATTTACAAAGAAGTTATTGTCAACCTCTTGGGCATCATTTCCCTAAAAGAGAAATTAGTAGAGCATTGTATCAATTTAATCCTGATTAGTTTTAAAAAAATAAAAAATTGGTTGGAACAGATCATAAAAAAGGATGATGTGTGTGTTTTTTATTGTTACTTATATAGGCAAGATGTTGGTAGTTGAATAAAAGATCAATAGGTTAATAATTATTTAGTTTTATACATTGAAAAGATATAGATACTAGCATTAGTAATCAAGAAGATATCATACAATAATTTAAAAAAAAAAAAAAAATCTTGCAGAAGGAAATTTTAAAACTTTATGTATTTGCGTGTTTTTTTTTTTTTTTTTTTTTTTTTTTTTTTGTGATGACTATATATTCAAGTTTTACTTTTTATTAAATTTTGTTTAATTTAAATTTCTTAATGACCACCATGACAAAAATTCCTAGAGCCCCCGCTGACAAGCTCAACAAACCTATTAATGACAGCACACCTTGCACCCAGAATTACCTATACGTATTGAAATAATTGAAATATTATTTTTCTTGTAAACAGAATTTAAAAGCCAAAGGAAATGCTTTCATCCCCTTTGGTGCGGGCAGCAGATCTTGTCCTGGAAGTGACCTGGCTAAACTTGTGATAAGCATTTTCTTACATCATTTTCTCCTTAACTATAAGTAAGTTTTCTCAAATCTTTACTTCGTGGGCAACAATTTTTTCTTTCCTTTATCTATCGAATAAAAGATCACCATGCACAGTATATATGCCCTATCAGAATTTCGTAGAAAATCAATTGATTAGGCAAGTTAACTCAAGCTTGACATTACAGTTTTCCTACTCAATACTCATTAATAATAAATGAGTTCCCATAATCCTTTACAAATGGGAAACTTTTTTTTTTTTTTTTTTTTTTTTTTTTTTTTTTTTTTAAATTTTATTCATAAGAGAATGAAACACACCACGCACAAGTACAATATATATGCCCCATTATAATTTGGACAAAGTTTGGCTCTAACCACCAATAGAAAAATGACATTAGTGATTGTTATGACTCACTTAACTCGACCAATAAAGTGAGTCATGTTTATTGCACATGCCATTTTCCTATTTGTAGTTGAAGTCCAAATCTTTAGACATATTTGGAGCCAAACATATTCCTTAGAATTCCAAGAAAGTATGTTGACAAACCAATAAGTTCACACACACACACACACACACACACATGGTAAGGTTAGGGAAGGTGGGGTTTGAAACACATATTAGACACCACAAAGGATATCACTACCAGTATCCTATCACTTGAACATCAACAATTGCTTCATTTCATTTTATTTTATTTTATTTTATTTATCAGACAATTGCTTCATTTTAAGTTAATGTTATTGTGCACCATCTTTGGGCAATAGTAGTACATTATTTTATACTAATGAATATCTAAAATTTTTTCCCTCTACCGAGGTGATTTTATAATGAAAAATGTTAAAATCACAAATTATTTTACAAACAATTGATATGATGAATTAATATTGGTAAATAAAAAAGTAATGTTAGTATAGTGGACCTAGATGAGAACCAATAAGAATTTGTCACATCAATAATTTGTAAAAGTATTATAAAATAGTTTGTAATTGTAAAGTTACTATTTTATAAATGCACAAATTATTTAAAAAAATAATTTACAATTATGAGTGCAGATTGGAGCGAGTTAATCCAAAATCCCCATTATGTTACATACAAGGACCAATGCCTAAAGACCTATGCCTCGCCCAAGTCATAAGGATCCAATAAACCCAATACATGAAGAGGAAAGTGATTCTTTACCACATTTAGCTAAATTTAGCTGGAATATTCACTCAATGCAGGGTAAAGATTCGCCTTGCTTCATGCCTACCAGGAAAATATATTCGTTCTGTGTGAATATGCATGTCTTGATATTTTAAATTCGCTATACCGTATTTGTAAGATTTGCTGAAGTTTCTTGTTTAATGATTGCGTGACTTTGAAGGAAATATCTTTATGGTTGGATTATAAATTGTTTTAAATAATAAATATATGTTATATATATTGGGTTGGATTCAAGTTATACATGGGATAAATCTAAGTACTGTTACACCATCTAGTAATTTTTTAATGAATTAATGTTTTATAAATTTCACTATTGAATTATATGTGTGGGGGCCCTTTTTGTTTTGGAGTGGGAAACTCCTGTACTCCCATTCCAATTTTTTTACGTGTGTCCCATATCGAAGAAGACTCCTTCCTCCCTCTGCTTTATAAGCGTGAGCTGAAGAGAAAGGTGTACCACTAGTTATTACAAGAGTTTCCCACTCCAAAACAAAAATGGCCCCCACAATATGTTTTATATGTTTTTAACATACATGTAAACTTTCATGCTAATTAGATGTCAATTACCATTCAATCCATAAAGTCATGTTCTATATGTGCTTTCCATAAATCACACAACAGTGTTACAAATACAACAATTTTTTAAACATTTTTTACAAGTTGTTAAGGTGAGATTATGGTCAATGCAAGATTATTTTTAGGAATATGATCATGAGTGTCCTTGTGTACTCGTTAAGGAGGCTTAAAGAGACTCTTACCTACATTAGAAATGAATGCTTTATTGCAGTTCATTAACTAGACAATTATTATCACTAGTTGTAGACCTACGCATTACGTGGGAATAGGTAATTATTTTGTAATTGTAATATAATGTATACTTTTTCCCTAAAATTTGTTGATGGTAATTTTATCTCTCCCAAAATTAATCAACATCTAAAATTATTTATCATCTTTCTATATCTACCAATATATCACTCTATTATTTTAGGTGTTTTTGATTGATATTATTTCTTTTTGAGGTGGTTCATATTATTCAAAATTTTATTATAATGTTCTATGTTTTCCTAATATTTTTTCCTATACAGCTAAAATTTTTAAGTTTCAAATAAATTATTCAAATTCTTCATTCTCTTAAAGGGAATTATCATGAAATTCAAAACACATAACTACTCAAATAATTTATAGACACATTCAAATGCATAGCCAAGATTATGTTTTAATACAAATTTAAATCTCAATTCCAAAATAATTAAGTATTAATTCAAAGTAAAATCAAACCAAAGTTATAAGAGATAGAGGTACTACTTGTGATGGGGAACTAAAAAATACTACCAAAATTTAAATACCCAAAATAGAGTTATGAAAAACACAATGATTTGTCCCCCTAAAGTATAGTTGCAAGAAAAAATGAGAGAGAGAGAGAGAGAGAGAGAGAGAGAGAGAGAGAGAGAGAGAGAGAGAGAGAGAGAGAGAGAGAGAGAGAGAGAGAGAGAATATCAAAATTATAAAAAATAATACTAGAAGAAAAAGAGTAAAAATAAAAGATATGGTAATAAACACCAAATTATCCAAGCCATAATATGTAATAGAATAAAATTATATTCTTATATATTATCTTTATAATATAGTAAGAAAACATTTAACAATTAAAAAAAAAGTGTTAGGCTCTTTGCTTGTATAGTTCTGTTGGAAAACACGTGAACACAAATTTGTCTAGATATAGCTTGTTAGATTTTAAAAATTTAGAATAATTAGCAAACCGTGAGTACAAACTTATCTAAATATAGATCTTAGATTCTATAAGTATGATTAGACAATATTCAAGGTGCTGCAAGTCAGAATACAAGAAAAAGGAAGCTGCAGGTTCAGAAATTCAAAACATGCCAGGTTTAGCCAGTCACGAGAATAGGTTCGACTGATCAAAAGATGGGTTTTGCTGAATTTAATTAAAGCCTAATAGCCCATCAAACCTATGAAGTGATTAGGGTTTTAGATCTATTTCGTATAGTATTTAAAGGAAACCCTAAGACACGTTTTATAAAGACTTTGGAGGTGCTCTTTTGAGATCTAATAGGTATTGTGCATTTTCCTTTCAAAGTCACTATCGGAAATTATTTTCATACCATTAGATCCGGTAGATCTAAAGTTGCTGTTGTAAGATCAATAATTACTGATGATCTAAACCTTTGAGTGGGATCTCAAAGTCACAAACGGGGAGTTTGTGTTCAGTTAATCCAAGATAGAAGAGTTTGTGAAGTCGGAGTTGCACATGATCGTGTTAGTAAGTTCTACTTGAGGTAGCTTTATATTTAGGGTTTAAATCTATTGTAATCTTCCATTCTATCATAATGGATTTGTTTACCTTGAGGATAGCTAGGTTAAATCCTCCCCAGGTTTTTACCTTGAAATGGTTGGTTTCATTGGTCTTCTTAGGTCTTTATATTATTGTTTTCTTTACTTTTCCGCACCAAGTAATATGTTTGCATGTGTTTAACCTAGACCCCATAATTAATCTAAGTAAATACTTGGCTAATTCATTAGGTTAAATTAATATGTTTTTAAGGGGTCTAAACAAACAAACATAGCTCATAGATTTTAAAGGATTGATTAGATAATGCTCAAGAAGCTAGTATTCGGTGTACAAGAACAGAAAAAGAGTTGATTCAAGGATATCAATATTTAACAGTTTCAACCAGTCGAAACTAAACTTCAACTAATCAAAAGTCACATACCAAAATCAGATTTTCAGCCCATCAACCCATCAGATGTTTAGGGTTTCAGACTTATTTACTAAGTACTTAAAGGAAACTCTAAGACATGTTTTTTTGGGGATTTTAAAGCAGCTCAATTTGAGATCTAAAGGTTTGTGAATACTACTCTTTCAAAGTCACTGCTAGTGATCACTCACACACTAATTGAACCGGTGGATTCAAGTTGCTATCTTCTAGCTATCAGGTGTGCTAGATTTAAACCCTTGAAGAAATAGTATTTAACCAGTTTTAAGACCAAGTTGTTAATTAGATTAATTATGCAAGCATTAGGCTAAATAATTAATTAAGCATATCATGCACAACGGAAAAGTAAATAACAAAAGATATTAGTAAATTTAATCACAAAAATATACTTTTATACTTCATTCAAGCAATTTAAAAAAGTCAATTTAAATTAAAAAATTGAATCCAATTTTTTTTGTCTTATTACTTTGATCCGACTAAATCAATAACCTGTAACTAGGTATTTAAAAATAAGTAAAGTAATATGTTTTTTTCCCATAAAAAAATATCATATTTTAACAAATTGAACAGAAAAAAAATACCCCCTACAAAACATCTATTTCCTAAATAAAATTTACTACCATTTGTTCCAAAGAATTTTAAAGTGACATGTTTCCCATGGAGATACAGATATGGCAAGACTGGTATCTAGAATGATGAAGCCAAAAATGGTTGTTAATAGAAGACCTCATCTAGGCTCTGGACGAGGTGATGTACCCCGTAAAGATGAGAGAGAAAGGCAAAGTAATGGCGTTAGCCAATGGTTCTTCGATGACTGAATTAGTAGAATTCTTAGTATCTTTAAGAGAACTAGAATGTAATTCTGTGTGTCTAAATGTGTATACCTTTCTTATGATGTTTGATGGCTTGTTTATAGCTTCTGTATAGCTTTTTGGTAGGGGTGAGTAGAATGATACTGGAGCCGACCCAACCGAGCGGCGCCGACCTAATCGTACCGCCTTTAGCACTGACTGACTGGGCTGAGGCCGGCGATTGGATGGAGAATCCTGCTCCGACGCTGGTGTAGTGCTACCGTCGGAACTGCAACTCCAAACTGAGTTGGTTACCAATATGGCGATATTAGTTTGTTTCATTATGTTTCTTTCACTGAATCAATAGAGTTTTCACTTTTCACGTTTTGTGTTTTGGTTTTGTTGACAAAAACGATCCGTTTCATTTAGTTATTTTAAAAAAATACATATATCAAAACGGCATCGTTCTTGAGCTAGGGTTGCTGAAATCTGTCTAGTATAAATAGCATTTTTCTACTCTCAGCTACTCAACTCTCTCAGACCAGACGCTCTCAGTATCTCTCGCTCTCACCTGAGTCCGTCGACCATGACCAACAACTGATCGTGAGTCATTGAGTCGCCTTTTGCAGATCGACAGGCTCACCATTCACGAGTCATAACTAGGCCAGCTACTGCCTAGTCGCCTATTGCCGTCGGCTGGTAACTCACTCACTCTCTCTCTCTCTCTCTCTCTCTCTCTCTCTCTCTGTGTTAGTGACACAACAAAGTTTGAACATATGAAACTTAGTTCTTTAATAATGGCTGGTTTTCTCTTTATTTCACTCTCAAAGCTAGAATATTTTTGGTGTTGTATTAGTAATGGCTGAGATGGAGTTGAGATAAAAATATAATTGAGTTATGAAGTTTGTCTAGTCATTCCATACATTTAGTAGCAGCCTTTAAGTAGAGAAGAAACCCACCAAAACTAACACTTTAATTGTTAATCAAATCAATTATAATTTTAAGTCTGCTAACGTTTTTTTTTTCTGCATTTTGATTGTTAGGGAGGGGAGACTGAGATTGAGAGAGTTCTCTCACTCTTCAATCATTTATTTATTTATTTTTTATAAGTTAAAAAAAAATTATGAAGTACAAACAAATTGGAATTGGGATTTATAAAAGGTGTTTGGCTCTTTATCTTTACTTCTTTGACTAGTCTTGTAGATTGGTTCAAGTGCTAGCTAAAGTATAAAAAGAACAAGCACAAAAAACTGACCAAACCGATTAACCGACCGCAAAAAACCACACCACTAAAGGTACACTTTCATTACTATATGAAACTGTCGGATAGTAGAAATTATAAACATAAAAACAAGTATTCTTTCTACAAATACACAACCTAAACACTTTTATAAAATTTATTAAAAGTGAGGGAGTGATTTAATTTTGTTTCACTCTACAACACTGATGATGTTGAGATCGTCAGTCAATTAGGTTCATCCAAATAGGTCAGCACAGGCTCTATCTCTATACCTACGAGGTTAAGAATAGAATCCTCCCTGAGTGGTCACCTGTGTGAGGCCGGCCATGGAGACTCCGATGGTAAAGTTAGTGAATGAAATTGGCAAAGAGGGCTTATGAGAACTAGAATGAATAATGTAAGTATCTGTATTTCAGTATGTATATCTATGTACCTTGTTTAGTTTTGAAAGGTGTATATATATATATATACACCTTTTTCTTCTAGCCATTGTACCCTATTTATGATGGCTTTAGTGCCTCTTTAATAACGCCTTTGGGCTCATTAATGTGGGCTTTGATGGGTTTCCCAACGGTCTTCTGGCTGATTTGTATCTATCCAAGATATTGAATGCTCCTTTATGGCTTCCTTTCCTTCGTCCATGCTGGGTCTTGGTGGACGAAGGTACCTAATTGGTTCGTCTAGACAATGGTATTTATTAGGCCTGTAAGCTGCCCTCCCTGATTCTGTGGTCGTCCTTACGTGTAATGACGATCACAAGAAGGTGGAAGGTTTCTTGTTTAGACGTGACCCTTGGGATTCTGTTCCAGCCACATTTAATGCATAGTGGTGGTGCCGTACGTGTCGTGGCCACGTGGCACATTCTGACTGGTGGAATTCAATGCTCCACTTATGTGTCCTTTGGGTTTCTTGTCGATTTTTAGTTTTTCATACTCAGCTTTTTAAAATTACTAGTTTTTCCTTTTTTTTGTTTTGTTGTTGTTTTTTTTTTTTTTTTTTTTTTTTTTTTTTTTTTTTTTTGTTGTTTTGGGACTTGGAGTTTTATCCCCTTTTTTTTTCCTTCCTTTGGGTTCCATGGTTGATAGCTCTGAGGTTAGTAGACTCTATCCTTTTGTTTCATTTTTCTTTGCACGCTTAGGGGCTTCTCTAGGTTCTTCTCGTTCCTTCGGCCCTTTAATTGAAAGTTTTGTGTTTGGGGGTAGTGGCTTAGGTTTAGTGTTGGCCGATCTGCTTCCCTTGCTTCGTCAGTCAGTGAATTGGTTCGAGGAACTAGTGGATGAACAAAGGGTTATGTCCAAAGTAAGATCTAATGAGTTAAAAAATAGGGTTGTTGTCTAGCGACGACCTTGTTGAGGCGGAGGTTGATACCACCGTCTCTAGTCAGAGGGAGGTCAGGGTGTTTCATGCCCTTAATGAAGAGTGTGCATTGGACGTTGACACTCTTTTTAGGTTTAAGGATAGATTTCAGTTTCTTGAGGAAGTTAGGATTCGTCTTCCTCATGAGGGGGAGAGAGCTTGCCACTTCTCGCCTGGGGAAGTGTGCCTTTATGAGGCAGCTTTTCAGTGTGGCCTCAGGTTTCCTGTCCACCCTTTCATCATGGGGCTTCTAAACCACTTCAACATCTCTCTTAGGTAACTTATGCTGAACTCATGGAGAATAGTAATAAGCTATAAGGAAACATGGATGATCGTCACTGAGGGTGATATGATTAGGGTGGACTAGTTTGTTCACTTGTATCGTTTGAAGGAGTTAAAAGAGTACAGGTACTGCGAACTTGTGCCCTGGGTCAGGAAGGTTAGGATCATTACTGATCTATCGTTGTCCTTCTAATACTAGAAATTAAGGTTCTTTTTTGTGTCTGGGGATGGATGGGAGACCCTTTTTGACAATTTTTGGAGTGATGTCCCTAGGTTGCTTCGTCGTTGGAGAGCCCTGAGTCTAGGTGCATTGTCTTTCTGCCAGTCCTTTCTTCTTCCTTTTTTCTTGATTTGTTACTAACCTCTTAGTTTTCTCGTCTATGCAGTTAAGAAGCGTCCAAAGCTCAAGAGCAAGTACAAGGAGCGTGTCAAAGCTACTACAAAATACGCTAAAATGATTGACGACTTCGATGACCTGGTCGACCCTAGGACTTTAGCTCGTCATTGCCTTGGTCCAGAGCCTTCTTTCTTTGTTCTACAGGCTATTGAGATCGAAGAAAAGAGTAAGTGTTTGGTTCTCCCAAAGAAAATTACTTTTTTTTTAATTATTTTTTTTAACGACAAGTGTTTCTCTTTTGCAAAGATGATGACGAAGTTCAACCAAGAGATGTATTATGCCAAGATGAGGGCCAGGAAAAACGAGCCTCTTTCGAAACTTGGGAAGAAGGTAGTACTAGTGGTTGAGAAGGGAACTCTTGTCACCCCTGTCGCTTCCGTCCTTAAGGCCATGAGGGTCACATCTCCTGCTACATCGGTGGAAGAAATCACCCTCGTGTAAAGAGGCAGCGTGTGGCTGACAAGGAAAAGGAAAATGCTGACTTGCGTTCGTCGAGTGTTTGGGATGACACTGGCCTAGCTCTGATGAGGGCGCAGGATGCTTTCACTGTTGAGGAGCTTAAGGTGTTCTCAGGCATCCCTTCCAATGAGATTGTGGGTCGTTGCATCTACAAGCTCGTCCAAGTGATATACTTGTATTACTCATTTTTCCTTTTTTGATTTTGTGCATGGATCTGAAGGTTTGGTGTTTTACATGATCTTCTTTTTAGGTTTTGGGAGAGATGATCCACTTCACGTCGAAGTACTTGAGCCATGAGGCGAAGGCAGTGTCAGTGGGGTCCAAAGTGGAGGCTCTGGAGGTGGAGAATGCTAAATTGTGGAAGGAGCTTATTTCTGCCATGGATGAAGCTAATACTACTAAGGAGAAGGCTAAGGCTATGGCTGACGACCTAAGGACTGAGAAGCAGTTAACTGTGGAGAAGGACGAGCAACTCCAGGCTATGAACTAGAGGGTTAAGACCATTGCTACTAAGTTCATTGAAGCCTTTCAACAGACTAAGGAGTACAGCACTGTTCTCTTTAGTTGGTATTACAAGGGTTTCGAGCTCCTTCGGCAGTATCTCGTAAAGCATCCTACTGGCATGGACTTGGGGAGTTTGGACCTTGAGGAGGTGGACAAAGAGATGGAAACGGACGAGGCTTCTCAGTCCGCAGTTGTTGCTCCTGAGGGGAGTGCTCTAGAGAACACTCTTACTGGTGGTGATGAGGCTACTGCTTAAGCAAGAATTTGTCTAGTATACTTTTTTTTTTTTTTTTGGGGTACACAATGTGTTTTTTGGGCTCTACTTTCAAGACAATGCCCTTTGCCCTGTGGTTTTTGGGCTTTAATTACTACTTTTTAGACAATGTTCTTTACCTAGTGTTTTTGGGTTTTAATTGCTGATCATAGAAAAAATATATTTATGCTATGGTTTATTTTCATACCTTCAGTGGTTTTTTCTTCCATTCTTTTTATGGTCATCATGTAGACACTCCTGGTGATTTGTGTAAGACTTGCGTTTTTGCGAGAATCCTTATCTGCTTTCGCTTTTGGCTCATGACTTGCATCCGTCAGTGATTTACATCTGTCTACAAGAATCTTATCACTTAGCCCTTTTTTTTAGGTGATTTACATCCAGTGAAGGAATCTTATCACTTAGGTTTCGTCAGTGATTTACATCCGTCTAAGGGAATCTTATCACTTAGCCATTTTTAGGTGATTTACATCCAGTGAAGGAATCTTATCACTTAGGCTTCGTTAGTGATTTACATCCGTCTAAGGGAATCTTATCACTTAGCCATTTTTAGGTGATTTACATCCAGTGAAGGAATCTGATCACTTAGGCTTCTTTAGTAATTTACATCCATCTAAGCGAATCTTATCACTTAGCCATTTTTTGGGTGATTTATGTCCAGTTAAGGAATCTTATCACTTGAGCTTCTTTTAGTGTTCTATACTTGTATATAATCCATTGGAATATTGGCTGAATAGTACTTTTATTGCTTTATTTCAAATGAAAATATTATTCTTGTGAATACAATGGTACTTTACATCTATTGATGATATTTCTTCAAATGCTCAATGTTCCATGGCCGGGGTACCTTCTTCCTGTCCATCGTCTCCAGGTGATAGCTGCCTAGTCTTGAGTAATGGATGCCCTTGTAGGGCCCTTCCCAGGTTGGTCCAAACTTCCCTTAGGTTGGATCCTTAGTTTCTGGCGTGACTCTGCATAGAACGAGATCTCTTATGTTAAGTCTTCTGAGCTTCACCCTCTTGTTGTAGTAATTGGCCATCTTCTGCTAATATCTCATCATCTTTTGGGACGCTCCATCTCTTACTTCAACCAGGCAATCCAGGAAGACTCTCAATTGATCGTTGTTACTTTCTACATTAAAGGCCTCTCTTCCGATACTGGTGACTCTTACTTCGACTAGAATTACTACCTCAGTCCCATAGGTAAGCCTGAAGGGTGTCTCTCCTGTCGAAGTTCTTGCTGTAGTTTTGTATGCACACAAGACGTTAGGCAATTCCTTCGGCCATGCGCCCTTCACCTCCTTTAGCCGAACTTTGATGATCTTTAGTAGAGTTCGGTTCGTCACTTTCGTCTGTCCATTGTCTTGTGGATGTCCTGGAGATGAGAATTGGTTCTTGATCCCCAATCCTAAGAAAAAGTTCCTGAAATCTTGGTTGTCGAACTGTTGTCCGTTGTATCCCAAACCTACAAATTATGTTTTTCAACACGAAGTTCTGGATCTTTGCCTCTGTGATAGTTGATAGTGCTTCTACTTCAACCCATTTCATAAAGTAGTCAATTGTGACCAGTAGGAACTTTACCTGTCTCTTACCTTGGGGTAGTGGGCCCACAATGTCAATTCCCCACTGGGCGAATGGCCATAGGGAGGTTATAGGCGTTAACTTCTCTGTTGGGATGCCTTGACCATTCCCAAACCTTTGACACTTGTCACATCGTTCAACGAACTCCTTTGCGTCTCTCTGCATAGTAGGTCAGAAAAAACCTGTTCTAATGATTTTACTTACCAAGGATCTTCGGCCTGCGTGCTCTCTGCATACCCCTTCGTGAATCTCTTTCAGGATGTACCTAGCTTCACTTTCTTCGACACACTTTAGGTAAGGCAAAGAGAACCCCCTTTTATACAGGGCGTCATTTAGGATGGTGAGCATGGTTGCTCTTTTCCTAACTCTCCTAGTATCCTTGATGTCTGGAGGAAGTCATCCGTCTCAGAGGAAAGATAGGATTGGTGTCATCTAGCTGTTTTCGCTTTCAATTACAAAGGTGTGGAACTCTTCAATGCTGGGACGCTTCTGGACTTCCATCTTCAAGTCTGTGATTGTCGATCTTGCTTCTGATGATGCCTGCTTCACTATTTCGTCTGCCTCTATGTTCTGGCTCCTAGGGACCTGTACAAATTCTACCCGATCAAATTCATGGGCCAGATGCCTCGTTAGCCTCAGGTATTTCTGCATCCTCTCCTCCTTTGCCTCATATTCTTCCTTTATCTCTCCCATGACCAACTTAGAATCACTCTAGAGGAGCAATTTTCTAGTGCCCAATGCCTTTCCAACCCTTAGTCCCGTCAATATTGCCTCGTATTCCACCTCAAAGTTAATGGCGGGGAAATGAAGTTGAACTCCATATCTGAGCGTATCTCCTTTTGGGGTAATGATGATGGCCCCTACTCTGCCTCTTTTTCGGGCTAACGACCTGTCAGTCTGGATCGTCCATCTCCCCGCCTCGTCCTGTTCTCCTTCTTCGTCAAGGGTCGTGAACTCGGCGATAAAGTCAGCTAACACTTGTGCCTTGATCAATGTTTTAGGGTGGTACTCAATGTCGAACTGGCTAAGCTCGATTGCCCATTGGACCATTCTTCTTGCAACTTTGGGCTTGTTCATTGACTTCCTTATGGGCTGATCTGTCATTACCAGAATAGGATTCGCTTGGAAGTAGGGACGCAGCTTGCGAGAGACTACAATCAGTGTGAATGCAATCTTCTCGATCCGTGGGTATTCGGCCTCAACTCTTTGAAATGCTTGACTGACATAGTAGATCGGGAATTGTGTTCCATTCTCTTCTCAAATCAAGGCCGCACTCACGGCTGTAGCTGATACTGCTAAATACAAATATAAGTTTTCCCTTTCTTTTGGATTACATAGGTAGTGTTTCAGCTCCTAGAAGACCTTCTCGCACTCCTCCGTCTAAGTGAAAGCTTGTTTTAGAGTTTTGAAGAAGGGTAAGCATTTGTCCGTCGCTTTAGAAATGAATCTGTTGAGTGTTGCAATCTGGTGTGTTGTCGCAGGCAACCAA